>NC_134137.1:264051136-264354166 GCF_033958435.1 Carettochelys insculpta | reverse complement strand
CAGCTGCAGGCGTGGCTGGAAGTAAAAATAGTAAAATACTTGTCTGCTTGCCTTCTCACATCTTTCTATCATACAGTTATTTGTAACATTCAATCAATTCTCTCATGAGAATTTTAGCTTTCTGAGCTCTTTCAAAATTGCTATTGTTTTCGTCCAACAAAGCACAGGCGCGGCATCCTTCAGTCTGCATGGTCTATGGATCGCGCCCTTTATAGTTTCAATTGAGGACTTCATTTACAGCGTCTACTGTGACTATGAAGACCCACACGAGAGTGACAGTCCTTGCTGCATCTCTTGCAGATGTGGTGGGTGTCTGGCAAGTCCTCAGTGTGCTTTCTGTGCGCTCGCTTCTCCTCTGCTAGCTGTCTGATCCTCGTCTCGCCCTTCTGAAGGCCCTTGTGTAACCCCTGCCTCCATCTGCTGCGGTCATCTGCCAGTTCTTCCCAATTGTCCAGCTCGACGTCCACCTCTCTGAGGTCTCTCTTGCAGACTTCTTTGTAGCGCCACTGGGGGCGTCCGGGAGGTCTTTTGCCAGAGGCTAGCTCACCATACAGGATGTCTTTTGGAATCCTTCCATCATTTATCCTGTGGACGTGGCCAAGCCAGCGGAGCCGACGCTGTATGCCCGCCAGGAAAAGAGGCTGAATGTCAACATCATCGTCTTCTTCCTCTTCCATTGCAATGGGAGGACGAAAGATGCCAGAGGCTGACAACTATACGTTAGAGGTCATCCACGAGTTCAACGCTGCCTGAGGAGGGTGTGCATGGTTGAGATTCCAGCTTGCACTGCCTCAGGCGCATCCTTGGAATATCATGGAAGGACAGAGTGACCAACACCGCCGTCCTCGAGTGTGAAGAACTCAGCCACTCTTCATCTTCCTCACCTTTGCCTTCATTTTCTACTCCATTCACGCCAATGCCACCATCACCAACCAACCAACCAACCGTGACTCTCCTCGCAGTCTCTTCTCACCTCATCTTCTCGCCTTTCTACATGATGTCAACTTGTTCTCTGAGTGTGATGTCATTTGCATTGTTTTCATTGATTTCTTTTGTCTTTACTGTTCTGTTCTTTCTTTGCATTAAAGGTTGAATTACATAAACATTGAGTATCATATGTATATTTTGTTTGTGAGCGTAGTCTTAAGTGTATGGTGCGTAATAGCTATGGAAGAGCTTAACGAGAGCAGGTAAACAGCCATATTATAGAGTAATTAATGAAGGGAAAGTGTCTTGTTAGGTTCTGTTATGATAACTAATGTTAACTATTGAAGTAATTGCGTTCATTTTAATGGGATTTGGTGTTTTCAGGAATGAATTACCCTTGTAAGGCGGGGGAAGACTGTACAAGGGTAAGTAGTGGTAGTAGATGACAAGGGCCTAAGGTGATCCAGGTTTCTCTGGAGTTAATAGTTCGGGGTACTATGTTCTATGCATGCCACTTATAGAAGGTTTTTTAAAAGAATGCATCTTCTAGAATGTATCCAGCTACACTCACTTTTCTTTTGTTGTTGAATTTCAATTCCTTCTCATTCATGTTTTGGTTCTGCTGCTTTTGTCAGCAGTGAAAGCTTTTCTTCACATTTCAAAGGTGCCTACCACCACTAACTTCCTGCTATGGAAAAGTGGAACAAAAAGCCATGAATTAAGAAACTTTCGTGTGGAAGTGGTATGACCTTATTTTTGCTGTGACTTCAAGGGCTAAAGGTAGTTGGAGGATCCTGTGTATTGAGAGATTTGCAGAGGAAATCAAAAATGTCTAAACTTTTTGCAGGAATAAGTGTGACTCTTTCCTTGCATGGAGTGCTGATGCAAGCATTGTGACCTGTGGTATAATCTAAATTTCTTAATTCCTTATTTTTAAAATTTTCTTAAATGTTGAAAGAAAACATTTCTTCATTGTTTTTCTAAGTTAAAAGCATTCTCCTCCTCCTCTCTCCTTATCCCCTTCAACAATCATCTCTGATGTTTTATTTGTTTTTCTTCATCAGGAAAAACAAAAAATAAACTTCTGTATAGGTGTATTTTTTACTTTAATGCCATAGTGACAGCCATGAATTATTTTAAAGTGGATATTAGAATTTAGAGAACACTTTCGTGTATTAAAATAATTTTGAGAGATCAGGTTTTTGACCTTTATAATGTTTGACATCAAGCTTTTAATTTGACCTGCTTGTGGAGCATGGAGGGTTTGCACAGACAAAGGGCATCTGGTATACTTAAATCACTGCAATTAGTAATCATAACAGTCTAATCAAGTGACTTGTAAGAGAAGCAGAGTATGTGAAGTCTACTTAAAAAGTGTAGTTTAATGAAGCTTGGTTCTTCTTGGCCATTCCTCAGTCTCTAGTTTTGAAGCACAGAATTGGAGCAAGGAGCCTCTGAGTTTTAATCATGGGCTGACATTGACTTCTTCTGTGCTGGACAAGTCATACATGGAGATTTGTGAGCATTAGGTAGCTGATGGTTACAAGTAAAGATCGTTGGAGTAAATGTTTTGATAATGTATGCAGTTTTTTAAAATTTGAGTTGTTAAATCTTAGAAATAAAATATTGACTAATCTTAATTAGAAATGTGTTGAAAATGGAAAATGCTACAAATGCTTAGATTTTAGCTTTAATTTGAACACAGTAATAGACAGAGAATGGTTAGAGCATTGTGACTGATATTTTTTTCAGTGTGAAAAACAAGTTACTTTCCACTAAGTATTTAAACAAGTGTTTGTTCGTTTGCATTTCAGCTATCTGACTGCAAGTAACAATAAGAATTTCTTGTATACTGCAAGGCCATTTTTGAAGAGGGCTGCTTTGGTAATAAGTTATGTAAGTATGAATGTACTTAATATGAGGTAGTGTTGTGTACATCCAAATAATATTAGCATTAATGTTGCTGAATACTATTGCCAACAGACCTAGATGGCTGAAATTGCAGTTGAAATCCTATTTTAAATGGTTTGATTAGATTAGATATTAACTCACAGTTAATCTTGAAAGATAGACCAAGAAAATTTCAGATGGGCAGTTAGATGCAAATGTTGCTTTTTTCTACCTCAAATTTATTCACGTAGGTTGTCATTTAAAAAGCAGTATATCCAACTATCCCGCGGTTGAGCCGTTCCTAAACAGGAGGAAAATGTACTTTAAGTATACCACTCTGAGTTAAATGTCAAATAATGGCTTTACAGTGGCAGTGGTTTATTTTTTATTATATGTTCAAGGATTAAAATCCAGCTATGTCACTGATACCAATAGAAATTGATTCCATAGCTGCCCTGCAAATTGATTGGACATGAAGTTTGTTGATTTCTTTGCAGTGTTTGCTAAATCTGAGCCATTTTGGGGATGTGGGGTAGGGAGAATAGGAAGTTTAGAGTTTGTGCATTAAAAAATTGCATTTCCTTGTACAATATAATATTTCCCAAATGGAAGTAACCTTCTCAATAGACGTTGTTCTTCTCCAAAGGTGACTGTTGTTTTATATTTCCGTCTCTGGATAATGGGAGGTTCCATGCCAATGTTTTCAGAACAGGACAATCCAGCTTCGTTTTCCCCTTACTTACTTACAAGGTACAGTACCCATAACTGCACAAACTTATTACCTATATAGAGTTTTCTTGAACCAAGATATTTTAGTCAGGGAATCAACAGATTTTTGTTTTGTTGGTTGACTTCCTCACAACTGCATTTCCTTATTGCTGTCCTAAAAGTAGAGAACTTGGCATTATTTGAACCACTGAAGAATGGGACTGATTATGCTGTAGTGGTACACTTTTATTTTTAAGCCAGTAAGTTTATCTTTTTAAGGATAAGGTTTGTAGCCTAGTGCTTTGAGCACAGTGACAGGAGTCCAGATATACCAGCTCTGATGCTATTTATTTCTGCGATGTGGGGCAAATCACTTGCCCTTTTTGTTTTAGGCAAAGATTTGGTAAAAGGGAAGTAATGATACTTAATAATCCCTCTGGGAAGTTAGTGAGCAATTAGCATTTTGAAGATATAAGGCAAGATAAGGGTGTTGGGTATTAATCTTTTTGCTCTTATACAGATGTATTTCAGGGTGGGCCTGGGTGCCAGGGATTAATTGAAAACAATGGTCTGAAACTTGCAGTTTTTCTACAGAAGGTTTTGAGTTTTATCATTAGATTCATAACAAAATAGCATAAAAAAAAAAAACTAATACAGCAACAATGATCTTCCATTTCCCCCATAGTTAGACCAAGGCTCTGTAGTTGTCACTTTCCACAACCTAAATTGGACCAGGACAATATTTGGATTTGAGGTCATACTGGAACTTCAGGAAGTATTGTTATATTATAGAAAGTGACGTTCTTCCATCTGACTCAGACCGAACCAGTATTTTAGGATGATGATGGGGAGCTGATTTATATTCAGAGGCTTTACTTTAATTGATAAAACAAAGAACATGCAAAGCAAGAAGAATCATATTTATAAGGATGTTGTTTTGAAGAGAGGATGTGAAAGTAATTTAAAGGTTTTTGTTCCAAAGTCCCCACTGGTTCCAAATGAAAGGGGCAACAGTCCTGTTTGATAACATTTTCTTGGAATGCTGATTTGTTGTTTTTAAAGACTAAAGGCTCAAACACAGCTGAGATGGCAGATTGAGATCAAGAAGCTGTTACTAAACATCTGGAGCAAAATTGAAATGGATCTCATTTGAGAAATTACTGTAATAATGTGCCAACAGCTTCCCATTACTAGAAATGCTAAAACTGCTTTCTGGGAACATACTAGCTAATTTGGAAAGTTCTACACTTTTACATATAATACATGTTGAGAATTTGTTTGTTCCTCTACTTAATGGCTGTGTCTACACGGGCACAAATCTTCAAAATAGCCATGCTAATGTCCATTTTGAAGAGTACTAATGAAGCGCTGAATTGAATATTGAGAGCCTCATTAGCATTCGGACGCTTCCGGCTGCTGTGCTTTGAAAGCGCTGCTTTTGAAAGCGCGCAGCTTGGCGCGGCTACATGGGGGTCCTTTTTGAAAGGACCTGCACCTTTTGAAATCCCCTTATTCCGATCAGTGATTGGGATAAGGGGATTTTGAAAGGAGCGGGGTCCTTTTGAAAAGGACCCCTGTGTAGCCGTGCCGAGCCACACACTTTCGAAAGCAGCGCTTTCAAAGCACCACAGCCGAAAGTGTCCGAATGCTAATGAGGCGCTGAATATTCAATGCAGCGCCTGATTAGTAATCTCGAAATATGGCTATTTCAAAGATTTTTGCCTGTGTAGACACAGCCAATATGTTTAGCCTAAGAGTAAGGTCATATAATATAAACCAACCCAGTATGATATTTTGTAACTGCATATGTTTTATTGTATTTGCAATTAATATGTTACATTTTTTTTTGCAACAAATGGATAGCTTAAAAAAAAGCTAAACTAGTCAGTGTAAAATTGAATATTTTCGTGATAATAGCACAAAGGGTGTTTTTCATTTTTTTTGTTGTTTTTAGTGGCATACTTCTGAAAAGCAACTAAACGATAGCACTGTAGACTAAGAGTACAGCTGCACTTACTGCTGCGTTGACACTGTGGAGATTGATCTTCCAGGATTTGATTTAGCACGTCTAGTAGGGACACACTAAATTGAATGCTTAAGGCATCCCCACCGACTCTGGTACTGCTTACAGTTGCAAGTACTAAGGAAAGTCAATGAGAGAGTTTCTCTTGTCAACATCCTGCTGTGGGGATGTTGGAGAAGGATGAGCTAAGGTATGTTGACTCCAGCTATGCAATTCTCATAGCTGGACTAGTGTAGCTTAGGTTGACTTTCTCCCCTCATGTAGGTCAAGCCTGAGTTACTCTTTATCTGAGGACAGGTATAGTACCGGGAGCAGGTCAGATGGAAGAATGTCACTTTCTGGCTACGTCTACACTTACTAAAACTTCAAAATGGCCATGCTAATAACCAAATCGAAGAATACTAATGAGGCACTGAAATACGTATTCAGCACCTCATTAGCATGCCGCCAGCCACGGCACTTCAGAAGCACTGCGGTTCGCTTGCCCTCGGCTCATCTACACGAGGGTCCTTTTCGAAAGGAGCCTGCCAGTATTGAAATCCCCTTATTCCTATAATTCTGGTTCTTGCACATCTCTATGAACAAAACACTTCAAAAGTGCTGCAGTTCACTCACCCGTGTCTCGTCTATCAGCTGATAGGAATAAGGGGATTTTGATGTTGGTGGGGTCCTTTTGGAAAGGACACCTATGTAGACAAGCCACGAACAAGCAAACCACGGCACTTTCGAAGTGCCGTGGCCAGTGGCATGATAATGAGATGCTGAATATGCATTTCAGCACCTCATTAGTATTCTTCAATTTGGCCATTAGCATGGCCATTTTGAAGTTTTTAGTAAGCGTAGACATGGCCTCTATAATATGACAAAACTTCCTGAAGCTCCAATATGACCTCAGATCCAAATATTGTCCTGGCCCAATTTAGGTTGTGGAAAGTGCACAGGGAAGGTTGAAGTAACTATCTTTACAAGGACAGAAGGGTTCATTGTCCAAGGCTATTTCTGTTCTTAGCCTATGCCGGCGCTGCTAGCAAGGGTACCAGCTGCAAATGTGTTTTGTTCATAGAGATGTGCAAGAACTAGAATTTTAAAATTTTGTGTTTCTGATTTCTCCTTGCCCCCCCGCATTCCAAGTCAGAAATACATAGTTTTCTGTAGAGTTGGAATTTTTGCCAGTTTGAAAGAACCAAAATAAAGTTTTCAAAAATGTCTGGATGGCCCAAGCTTGCTGCCCTGCTGGCAACCCAGACATACCACATGCATGGTGAGCAGCTTATCAGCCAGCAGCCCAGCTAGTCTGCCTGGCTGCTTGGTTTCTGCCTAAAGTTTGATTTGGTCAACATGCTTTTATGGAATGTTTCTATATTTGAATCAGCATTTTCCAGTGGAAAGTGTTTGTCCAACTCTAGACTTTATAAGGTGATCCTCTGTGAGATGGACATTGACCAAAATAGTTCATAGAATATTAGGATTTGGAAGAGACTTCAAGAGGTTATCTAGTCCAACCTTGTATTCAAAGTCAGACCAACCCCAGCTGAATCAAGGCCGGGCTTGAGAAAGCCCTGGCTGGAATAAAACTTTCTAAGAATGGAGATTCCAGAACCACTGTCGTTAACCCTTTCCAATGCTCAACATAGATCTCGCCCACTGCAACTTGTTCTGTCATCTACCACCACTGAAAGTAGCCTGACTCCATCCTCCTTGGGAACCCACTTAAAAAGATGAAGGCTGCTATCAAATTCCCCCTGCCCCTTATTCTTCTCTGCAGATTAAATGAGCCCAGTTTCCTTAGCCTCTCATCCTAAAGCACGTACCACAGACTCCTGATCATTTTTGTTGCCCTCTGCTGGACTCCTCCAATTTGTCTACATTCTTTCTGTCATGGGGTCCCCAGAAATTGGATGCATTACTCCAGAAGTGGTGTCACCAGTGCTGAATAGAGGGGAATAATCACCTCACTCAATCTGATGTCAGCGCTCCTACTGACAAAGCTCAGTATGCTGTTTGCCTTCTTGGCAAAGAGGGCACACTGACTCTTATCCAGCTTCTTTTACTGTAATCCCCAGGTCCTTTTTGTCAGAACTGCTGCTTAGTCAGTCCCTAGCCTGTAGCTGTGCATGGGATTCTTCCATTCTAAGTGCATTGCTCTGCACTTGTCTTCATTGAACCTCACCAGATTTCTTTTGGGCCAATCCTGCAATTTTTCTGGGTCACTCTGGATCCTACACCTACCCTCCAGCGTATCGATGTTTTCCCCCAACATAGTGTCATGTGATAACTTGCTGAAGGTGCAATTCATCCCATCATCCAGATCATTAATGAAAATGTTGAACAAAATCCACACCAGGACTGCCCCTTGGGCATTCCACTTAATACCAGCTGTCAACTAGACATCGAGCCATTGAACATTACCTGGTGAGCCCGACGGTCTAGCCAGTTTTCTGTCCATCTTATAGCCCATTAATTGAGGTCATATTTCTTTAACTTTTTGGCAAGAATACTGAGGAAGACCATATTGAATGTTTTCCTATTGTCAAGGTATATTATATTCATTGCATTCCCCATAGCAGGAGAGCCAGTTATCTCACCATAGAAGGCAATTAGGTTGGTCAGGCATGACTTGCCCTTGGTGGATCCATGTCGATTGCTCCTGATTACCTTCCACTCCTCCAGGTGTTTCAAAATGGATTTCTTGAGGACCTGCTGGATGACTTTTCCATGGACTGAAATGAGGTTGTGACCAGTCTGTCATTCCCCAGATTCTCTTGTGGTTTTTTTTTGTTTTGTTTTAAAGATGGACTCTCCATTTGCCTTTTTCCAATCATCTGGGACCTTCTCCAATCACCATGAGTTGTCAGAGATAATGGTCAGCAGCTTTGCAATCACATTGGCCAACTCCCTCAGCATGTTCAGCTTTTCTAAATAGTCCTTAATCCGTTCTTTCACAACTGAGGGCTTCTCACCTCTTCCCTATGCTTTGCTGCCTAGCTCTGTGGGGGAGGACCTTGTCTGTGAAGATCAAGGTTTAAAAAAAAAGAAAGAAAAAAAAAAGCAATGAGTACTTCAGCTTTTTTCACATCATGTATTACTAGGTTGCCTTATCCATTCAGTAAGCATCCCACACTTTCCCTGACCACCTTCTTATTCCTAGTACACCAGTAGAGACCCTTTTTCTTATCTTTCACATCACTTGCTAGCTGCTATTCCAATTGCACTTTGGCTTCCCTGAGCAGAGCTCTTCATTCTTGAACAATATTTTTATATTCCTTTCTTCTCATATATCAAAGTTTCCAGTTTTTGTAAGCTTTTTTGTGTTTAAACTTACCCAAGAATTCTCTGTTAAGTCAAGCTGGTTGCCCACCATATTTGCTATTCTTTCTGCACATTGGGATTGTTTGTTCCTAAGCTGTCAGCAGAGCTTCTTTAAAATGCAGCCAGCTCTCTTGGACTCCTTTCCCCTCATATTAGCCTTCCAAGGGATCCTGACCATCAGTTCTGTGAGGGAGGCACAAGTCTGATTTTTCTGAAGTCTGCTGCTTTCCGTGCTTCCTGTTGTTAGGATCCTGAGCCTAATATTCCTTGTGTGACTGGTAAGGCTTTTCCAGTCTTCCACAACACAAGCATTTTCACTAACCTCCCATTAAACTGTCTATTTCCATATTTCTTGATCATGTAGATGCATCCTGTAATTGTGACAGTTTGAAATGGTTTGAAAAATAATCAGTTGTTGTTCAACTCCCTAATAAAGTTTCTGCAATTCTGTTGTGTGTGCAGAGGTACAAATCGTTCAAAGGTCAGCGTATGGGCTTATCTGTTTGGCAGTTTAATATGTGGAACCACCACTGGGACTGACAGCCACTGTGGGCCCTGGCTTTGTGCCACAGAAGGTATGGGGCCAAAAGGCCAAAAGGTGGGGAATCTAGGGCAGTCAGCCCTTAACACCGCTCAGACTGAATTGCTGCCAACCCACCCATTCCTGAGCTGCACAGAACGGTGGAGCAGCACTGCCATGGCATTTCAAAGGGGCCCAGAGCTTCAGCCGGCTACAGTGGAGGTTAGGGCGCTGGGCCCTTTTGCAACACCAGACCCCTGTGCCACTGCCCCCTTGCCAACGTCCTCTTCCCTCCCCTACCCCCGGTTAGTGGACTGACTGCTGGTGACTCACCAGAGCTGCTGTTGCAGGAGCCACGCCAGGGCTGCAGGAGCCATGCTGGGGCCATTGCTGTCACTATGTGCTTGTCCCACCAAGTGGTGGGGCACATGCGTGGAGCAGGCGGAGCAGCTGGACGGCATTCCACTAGTGTGGCTCTGAGGAGCCGCGTGTGGCTCTGGAACCCGAAATCACCACACCACGGTGTCCTGTTCTCCACATGTGGTGAGTGGCGAAGGTTTTGGACACTGTAGCACTAGAGTTTGGAAATGGGGCCTCTCGTATCCCACACGAGGAACCCTGGTCTAACGAATCACTGATTATAAAATTAATAAACACAAGGTTCACATCACTGCAAGCTGCTGTCACAAGAGTTGTTATGGATAAATGCCACAGCGCAGTAAACCTCAATCAAGTCTGTGACAACATGCTTAATGGGATTAGGATGAAAGGGAGGAAAGATGTAATGAGAGCTACAAAGCTCAATGTAAATATTTTAGTGAAGTGCAGTTAGAGCATTAGCAGGACGTTCAGCTGTAGGTTTGTCATGCTTCAGATGTTCTGCACAATGTTTCTTTATTCTGCTGTTTGAGGGTAAATATTTAGGTCCTCTGAATAACGATGAGTACATTTGTACTCCTAACTCCTGGTCAAGATTTAGGAAAAATATCCAACACAGTACATTTTACAGCAGTTGGAAGAGAGTGAGAATAGCAGCAGCCTTACCAGTAAGCTCAAAATGAATTTTTTAAAAAAAGTCTCTCTTCAGATGTAAATGTGTATGAACCATTGCTCGTAATGGCTGTTGGATGGCCATAAATCCATCTGTTGAAGCTATATATGAGTCCTGTGTCTTTTAACATACCTGGAAATAAGACTGCTTTGACAGATAAAAATGTTGCTTGGTCAAATGGTTATTTTTGTAATTTGAATTCAGCACAGTGGAAATTCAGAACCCCAAAGAAACACTCACCCACCAAAGTTTATTTTTACACTTCATTTGAATTTATGTGTGTTTGCCATTTAATTGAGGCTGTGTGGCTTCAAAGGGAATACAGCTATTGAGCTCACGGAATAAACCTGCTGTGGAAGCAAATCACTGCACCAGCTGAGTCTGGCAAGAGAAGTCAGCTGCAATAGCCCCTGTGAGATTTGCACTTGACCGTGTGCTAGTAAACCAATATTAAAACCAATTCTGCAACATACCAGTCCATTAATTAGCCAACCAGCATTCTGACTCTTGCCCACACATTTTGAATTTAAGCACACTTGCTGATTTTGTCAGTGCATTTCATTTCATCTGCATTTCAGTGTAATATGTGCAATAGATCTTTTATTTCAGTGGCCACTTTTTTGGTAAGACAGGAGAATGAAGAGACAGCAAGAAATCTTGTCTCGCTAACTCGGAGACCCTCACCCCAGTGCATGTGTTAAATTTTAAAATATATTTTCATTTAAAAAGAGGGAGACCCTAAAGGTAAAATTACAAAGTACAGGTCTCTTTCCGGATGTGGGAACCTTCCCATCTCATGCCAAAGCGTAGAGCATGTCTCTTAAGTAGTCTCACATGGTTTAATGCACTAGTAGATGTTGCTAGCCTGAAATATTGGTTAACAGTTTTATAATGGGGCAGTTACAAACCCTGTTTGTTAAATAAGTATCCCATGGGTGCAAATAACTGGACATTCAAAGACAGATTTAGGAAACAAACATTTTAAAGATTAATATCAAACATTTACTCTTAGCCATGTCTCTTTTTTTTTTTTTTAAATCCATTGCTAACAAAGGACTGGAAAAAGTAGCTTGACCCTTTGAGTCAAACAGCCAGTGTCTATTATTATTATTATTATTACTTATTCCACTTCCAGCTGGCATTGGATAGGTATAAATAAGGCTGTTTTCTCTGGGGTCAGTTGGACTTTTTAGACTATCATTTTAGAATTTCTGTCTTGACTGATTTCTAGGAGATCAATGTTTAACTTCCTAGAGGGCAGTGATCCATGTGTCAGTCGTTGCCCTGTGGACTCACCAGTTCCCCCATACTGTAAACCTTGATTGAAGCCCTGGTATGTAGCCCACAAACTCTTAAATTAGCTGAGGGTGCTGCCGGTAGCCATTGCTGTAATTTTTAGCTAGGAAAATGGTCACATTTGTACACAAAGTATGGAGAGACTTACAGGTGTGGGGAGAACAAGATTGGTGCCAGGGTTTTGCATACTGCAGTGTTATCATCAGGATGATGTCCAAGAGCTCAAGTTTTACTCAATTTCTCATTTGAGCCTACCTCATTTGTAAAAATTGGGTATTTTCAATTACTCAGCAGCAAAGTTCAGGAGGGGATTCAGAAACAGATCTACTAGATTCAAGAATAAAAAGATCAGCATAGTTTATACAGCATCCCTCCTCCCCAGTTGTACCTCGTAGAAGGTCCTTTTACTCTTCAGCAAGCTGCAGCTGTTTGTTTCATTCTGTGTTTCTGCACTTGGAGTACCCAACACCATAACAATAGGCAGCTTTTTTTTTTTTCTAGTTGTAACAGTTCTGTGGTGATGACAGGGAGCATATGGAGCCATTACAGGGCAGAGAACATATTTTATGGTTACCTTCAGGAAATGCTATAAGCTAAAGAGATACAAGTAAATTCCCACAGAAGTTCTGACTGGACTGGTAAGCTGCTTGAGATGTGTCTCAGAGGATATGCAAATAAATATAACTCAGATACAATTCCCCTAAATAAGATCACCTGGTTATAACTGCAGCAGCATGTATTTTACAGCATTATCGTGAGAGGGTTCATCCTCCACATTTGATTTAGGGCTTTGCAAATGATGAAAAGTGCCCACAGTCTCCAATCAGTTAAGCTGTTGATATGCCAGTCTGGAACTCTTAATAAAGGTCATCAATGACTTCTTGTCACCATTAGAAAGAACTAAACTCCCTTTGAGTACCAGGCAAAGTGCATAGATTATTTAAATAATTGAGTGATGAACTATAAGATTCTCTGAAGGCACAGCAAATCTCCTCTATGCTTCTGTTGTCTACACTTTCCCTGCCAAGAGCCTTTTGTCTGTTTGTTTGTTTTTTCCCCTCAGATCCCAGGTTAATCTGACATGATACAAAAACTGAACAATTATCTATTGGTTGTTTTCCAGACATTTCCCAGTTTTGGTGCCCTTTGAGACCATTTCTCATGCAAGCCTTCTGCTAAAATTTAGGTATAAACTAAGGCTGCTTCTATTCCTGGGTACCCATACCCAACAGCTTCTGGGAGTTTTAGCAAAAGTAACAGCATATGATTAAATTGTGCCACCTGGCAGTGTTCCAGAGTGTCACAACATTCCTTTGGGGGCCAGAGTCAGGGGATAAGCTGCGCAGTCCTGTGTGATTAAAAGGAAGAGGTTTATGCCCTCTTTTCTGCCCCACACCCGTCTGGGGTTATGGTTTGCACTTTCCAATGGTGGGTGTGAAGATTGTCCCTGGCCTTTATGCACGGCATGCAGCAGTGGGTGAGGCTGCAGGGACGGGGAAAGCTGCAGTTGGAGACCTCCCTGAGCTAACTTTGGGGGTGAGGTCAGAGGGGGAGAAATCAACAAAATTTACAAACAGAACAAACGCTGAGCTGAGCTCCAAAGCATTGGATGACCTTTTTTAGGGGGAGAACATTCAAGTGTAGCAGTCTCTTAGCAGAGAAGACCTGCCTGTGGCTATTCCATTTTAATTGTTCTCAATAATTATATGGGGCAACAGTCAATTCTTCAAGTATTTGTGTTCTATATTAGGTTTAAATAGTGGCCTAAAATAACACTCCATGCACTAATGGCAGTCAGTTCAGACTGCAGAATCATGCTTCTCTTTTCTGCAACAGATGCAATAAATGTTGTGCCAAATAAAGCACATGACAGTAAATCTAGCCTTAGAGATTTGAATTATGGGTCACCATGACAACATGTAAGAACTAAAGAAAGCTTGCAACTTCTGAATATTTCAGAGCTTATGGGGCTGGGAAAACCACATTGCTGAAACTTGGATCTCCATGTTCAATGCACAATTTAAAACCGATCTCCACTACAATGTAAACACAAGCTAACTGGCTTGATGAGGTAGGCGAGACATGTCTCTTGACAATACGTGATGCCAAATAAGAGGCAAATTCCTCCAGTTGTCTCCTCACCATGACAAGTTACCCTATGTTATCTGGGTTGAAATGCAGCAGGCCTAACAAAAAGAAATGTTTTAAGCACTGTACTTTTTACCATCTTGTAATTCCAGCAGAAATGAGTAGTAATACAGTGATGATTAATTTAAAATGTAATTTGTCAGTCAACTAATTAAAAAGAAATACTGTACTTGCTGAGTATAGCTAGGCCTCTAAAATGTAATTAGCTCTTGGAATAAGTCCACAAAGTTTCATCGCTGTTTAAAATAGCAAGTTATTTCTATTCTGTGTCAGTTTTTAGAATAATGTTTTTGAATGGTTATGCCTGCAGTGAACTTTTTCTTTATTGAAATGTACTAGATAATAGATGCATTGCCAGATTTACAGGAAATCATATATGCACCTGAATGCCTCTCCTCCCCATCCCTCTAAATAAATAAGAGAAGCAAAAATATAATAAAATTCAAAATCAGTTAAAGAGAAATATTTTATCTAAAACCTGTCACATATCTGGGCCTGATCTTCCAGTTAAATGTGCAGGTGTGCAGATTCAGATATTGTAAAATATGTTTGCTTCTCGTAACAGAGAATGCTCCTCCGTTCCTTTTAGTCTGTGATACTTCTCTTGCATCACTGGTTTGTAAGCAAGCGTTGGAGAAGAGTTTTGAATGCCTAGGGCGGGCAGCACCCAAAAGGGGTTAGAACACCAGCCCCACACTCAGTTTGGGGCGGTCAGCAGTTCACCATTACAAGACAATACAGTACCAGCCCAGCCCTCAGTCCAGGGCGGGGCAGCAGTTCATAATAATGTACAATTCTGGCCCAGCCCTCAGTTTGGGGCGGGGCAACAGCACAGGGGTTTAAGCACAGGCCCAGCCCTCAGTTTGGGGCAGGGCAACAGCACAAGGGAGTTAGCACAGGCTGGCCCTGTCAAGGAGGGGGTAGGGGGTCGCAGGCCCTCCCACTCCACTGCAACCCGGCCCTGGGGGGTCACTCACACATGACCACGGCAGTGGGGATCCAGGCTGCAACACACCGCCATGGGTTTGGGTGCGTCGTTCCCCGGGCCACTTCTTACCTCTACCTCCGCTGGCAGAAGGTCCCAGTCCATCTGGTCGGTGGGTCCCTCTAGGTCAGTCTCCTCCACGTCATCCACCTTCAGGGGCTCCAGCCAGTCACTCATATCAATGTCATTGGGATAGTCGGGCGGCGGTAGCACAGGGGACCTGAGACGATCCTTGGCCTGAGGGCTGTAGGGATCCGCCGGGACTCCAGGGCAGACCGCTCCTGGGGCTTCTTCCGAGGTGGGGAGTCTCCGCCAGTGTGAAGGTCCTGGCAGGTCTGAGAAGTCCAGGTAGTCCCCCTGGGGCATCTGGATCCAGGCTTGTTCGGAGCCGCTGGGAGCTTGCTCCCCTGGCCTGGCTGGGCGGTGCCAGGCCCTCTGCCCCTGGTGCCAGGGAGCTTGTGCAGGCGCCTCCTCCCTGCCCAGAGGCCCAGGCTTTAATGGGTCCTGAGCCCTGCCCTTGGCTCTTCTAGCCCTGGGCCCCACCCTCTGAGGGGTGGGCCTTTGGTATTCTGGCTCCGGACCCGCCCAGGAGGACCTCTGCGCAGCCTCCTCGGCCTCTGAGTCAGTAGGCGGCCTGTTGCAAGCCCTTTGGCCTGGCCGTGGGTGCTTCTGCAGGGCTGCTGCTGCTGTGGGATCCCCCTCCCACGGCTGGAAGGCGAGCTACCGGGGGCCAGCCGGCCTTGGCTGCCTGAAGCCCCCGCAGGGCTGCCTTCCCCACCCTCCCCTTCTGGGGTCAACATCCCTCCTGCCTCGGGCAGGCAGGCTCTATCTTTCTTCCCCCCCCCACCCCTCCAGCTAGTTCTTTTAGGACCTGCTGGGTGGGTGGAGGGTGGGGGACTCTTGCCCCCTGCCCTACAGCAGGCCCCCCCCCTTTTTCCATCTTTTGGGGGAGGAAACTGCTGGCCCCCCATTTGGGCCCACCTTCCATCTAGCAGCTGCTGCATCCTCACCACCTGGAGAAGGTAGGGGGCTCTCTCAAAGCGGCGGTTGGGCTCCCTCCACACAGCCTCCCGTGGAGTGGCTTGGGGAGGGGTGAGTTTGGGCAGGGCCCCCCTCCACTGGGGCTCCGGGGGGGGGGCTGCATAGCCAGGGGTGGGGTGTTAGGGCGTGGCCCCTGCACCACCCCTGCAGCCACCCCCTCTCCTACTGCCCCCCCACACCCAGCAGCCGCTGGGGCCCCCTCCACCTGGGCCCCTCCAATCAGCTGCCCCTTCCTTCTCCCCCTGTCATCTCGAGGCTCTGCAGCAGCTGCTACGGGCCCACCCCTCAGGCGCACGTGGGCAACCCCTCCCCCCATTAACCCCGCCATCCCCCCTAAGTTGGCTGTGCCTCCTCCTTCGCCCCCCCACGTGCCCACGCCCCTTCCCCCCCCCTTTTTGTTTACTTAAGCGCCTGAGCCGCTCCCCCCCCCCGCCCACACACAAAACTTTGATTCCCTCCACATCCCAGTGCAGAAACAGGAGCCATCTTACCATCTTGTGCTGGGAGTTGTGGCCTTTTTTGTGTCTCCCTTTCCCTGACCTCACTCCCCTTGCCCTGCCCTTCCCCCATCTGACTGGGTCCTCAGCCCGGACAGTGGGGGAGGGGCAGCCACGCCTCACTCCTTCCTTCCCTTCCACTCTCCTCCCCCGCTCTTTCTTAAAGGTCCCCACCCCCAATAAACTTTCTCCCTCTTAGACCCACCAATATGACCCCCATGCCCACTGGAGGGTCATCTGGTGACCCCTCCCTCCCTCTCCCCTCCACTGTCACCCCTCCTATCCCTGAAATGGCGGCCCACGCATCCAGGGCCTCCCAGAACTCTACCACCATGTCGGCTGAGGGTGCGGGCGCAGGCTCCGGGGCTCCTACTGCCTCCGCCGCGGCGCCCCCTGGCGACCCAGCCCCAAACCCTCCCCCGCAAAAGGGCAGGAAGGGCCAGGGGAAAAGAAAGGGCAAGAGCCCCGCCCGGAAGGCCAAGCCTCCCGTGGCGGGGACTCTCCCGCAGGCTGCCCAAACACCTAGTGCAGCTTCCCCTTCTTCCCTCCCCCCTGCTCCCTCCACCGCTCCTGGGGGCCCCGACCTCTCGGCCCCCAGGTTGTATGCCCAGGCGGCGGCCGCCGCCCCGCACCCTGCTCCTTCCACCTCTGCTGGGACTACCATCCCCAACGGTCGCGGCCCCTTCCCCGCGCTCACCAGGAGGCACGGAGTCCGCTGCCTCCTGGTGGCTGCCTCGCCCCACGTGGAGACCTACGTGCGGGCGTTGGCACGGGTGGCGGGGCCTGCGGCCATGGTGGCGGCCTCCCGGATGTTCGGGAAGATCGTCTTCTTCCTGGCTTCGGAGGCCGCTGCCCAGGAGGCGGTGGAGAGGGGCCTGGCGGTTGGGGGCGTGCCCGTGCCCCTGGAGCCGCTGGAAGACCTGGGCGTGCGGGTGGTTTTTTCATCTGTTCCACCCTTCCTTCCCAACTCCGCCCTTCTGCCCTTCCTCGCTGTCCTGGGCCGGCCTTTGACGGTCCTGAGTCCCCTCCCCCTAGGCTGTAAAGACCCCGCCCTACGGCACGTGCTCTCCTTCCGCCGGCAGGCCCGGGTCCAGCTGCCGCCGGCGGCAGCACAGGGCGGGGTGGCCCAGCAGGGGACTATACTGGTGCCCTATCAAGGGGCCCAGTACTGGGTCTTCTATACCCTGGGGGAGGCCTGGTGCTTTATGTGCCGGGCGGCGGGGCACGTCCGGAGGGATTGCCCCCTGGCCCGGCACGAAGGGGAGCCCGGGACCTCCTCCGACCCGGGGGGTGTCAGCCACGAGATCGGCGGCGCCCCGACCGCGACGGGCCCTGGGACCGACCCTCCTCCTCACGTCCCGGACGGATCCATTGCCGCTCGGGCGTCGGAGGATGCCCGGCTGCATGGTGCCGGGCAAGAAGAAGCAGGCGCTGGCGCCCGAGCAGGCACAAGAGCCGGGCCTGCGGAGGAGAGGGAGGTGGGGCCGGCGGCAGGACCAGAAGAGGGCCTGTCCCGGGGCGGGTCGTCCCTGTCCCTTGCCGCCCCGCCCCCCTCTTACCTCCCTTCCTCATCGTCAGCCCTGGCCCCTGGCCCCTCCTCCTCTACTGCCCAGCCCGCCTCCTTGGAGGGCTGGGTGCTGGTGGGGAGGAAACGAAAGAAAAAGAGTGCGCGCACCCGGCACCCCACCCTGTCGGAGGACGGGGTGGAGGCACCGTGCAAAGCACTAAAAAGAGCTGCCAGCCCAGACCCACCTGCCGAACCCCCGGCTACCGATCATCTGCTGGGGGTGATGGGGGCTGCCGCGGCGGCGGCTAAGAAAGGTAACATCCCCTCTGTCCCGGAGCCAGAGCCTGAGGAGGCTGAGAAGGCCTTTTCTGCACCTGTGCCCTCCCCCGACACCCCTCCGGCCACCACCCAGACTGCTGCTGCAGAGCATCCGGAGGAGGTGAGCCCCGGCCTCGCCCTCCTCTCGCAGGAGGTCGAGGCCCTAGGCCTCACCCCGGTGGCCCTGGAAGTGGACAGCCTCCTACTGGAGGCCTGTGGGCCGTCCATCCACTCACCCCCACCTCCTCCACTCTCCCCCTCCCCATCTACCAGCGACCCCTCAACTACCACCTCCCTCTGCCTTGGGACGTCCCAGGAGGCGACCCCCCCCCTTAATTAGAGATGATCTCCCCACGGGAGTCAGCCAGCCCCTGGGCGCCCTGGGGGAAGCAGAGTTTTCCATGTCCCCCGCCTTTGGCCCCGAAACTAAAGAGCCCGACACCCACCCCCTCGACCAGTTGGCACCTCCTGCCGAGCATGTCGGCACCTCGCCCCTCCCCCCCTCCCCCCGCCCCAGCATCCGAGGAAGCCCCTCCCCCCGAGACACCTTCTGTCCATATCCCCACCCCTGCTCCCATCTTAGCCCTATCACCTGCCATCATCCCCGTACCTTCTCCCAGCCAATGCCCCGCCCCAGAACTTGCAATCCTACCCCCTCCAGACCCTCCTCTCCTTCCACTCCCTCCTTTTCCTCCTCCCGCTCCCCCACTGCCCCCTCTCCCTCCCCCTCATGAACCTTCCCTTCCCCTGATGAGTCTCATCTCCCTTGCCCCCACCCCCACCCCTCCTCCTCCTACCCCTCCCTTTGATCCCTGCCCACTCATACCTGCCCCCGAGACCGTAATCCCTCGGGAGGACCCCCTTACATCGCCCTCTCCCAGCACTTCCGGGGCTGCTCTCCCTCTGCCGCTCTCATCCCCCCCAAAACCAGACCCCAGTCCCCACCCCAATCTTTTCTGTGGCCGTGGGGCCCAAAGGAACACAAGGCCGACGGGTACTGGAGACCCCGAGGCCTCGGAACCCCATGCGCTGGTGGGAGAGATGCGCCGATTCTTGGAGGAAATTCGTGGCTCCAAGAACAAGGTTGCTCTCGCCCTCCAGCGCTGAGGGGACTTTCATACCATCTTGGAATCCGTGAGGGCCCTTCTCAAGGAGGGCAAGGGGACCGGGAGGAGGGACGCCACGGCTTACCAACGGGCCCGCAGCTTCCGTGACGCCCTCGTCACCTTCGGGGTTGGTCACGGTTTGCTGCGTGGCCCCACGGGAACCATCGGTACTCCCTCTGGCGAGGATCCTCCCCAGCCCTCCAAATGGCGCTGATCATCTTTGCCACTCTAAATGCCAGGGGCTGCGGGTCGGGTCTCCGTAGGTGCCAAGTGCTCTCCTTCCTTCGGGAGGGGGGGTACTCGGTCACCTTCCTACAGGAGACCTACACTACCCCAGCCGCCGAAGCTAAGTGGTGGCTGGAGTGGGGAGACGGGGTCTACTTTAGTCACCTCTCGGCCCACCGGGCCGGGGTGGCGACCCTGTTCTCCCCAGACCTTCAGCCCGAGGTGCTGGGGAGCGTCGAGGTTGTGCCGGGCTGCCTGCTGTATCTCCGGGTGCGGGTGGAGGGGCTGCCTCTCCATCTCGTCAATGTCTATGCCCCGACACTCGGCCCGGAGAGAACACCCTTCTCTCGGCAGGTGGCAGCCTTCCTCGACACCATCGATCCTCGCGAGTGCCTGGTCCTCGGCGGGGATTTCAACTGCACCCTTGAGGAGCGGGACCGCACAGGGACCGAGCGTTGCCAGGCCGCTGCGGGCGTCCTCAGGGAGCTTCTCATCCATCGCTCCCTGGTGGACGTCTGGCGCAGCCACCACCCGGACGAGGACGCTGGTTTTACCTACGTCCGAGTGGTGGGCCATAAATCCGTACACTCCCGGTTGGACTGCATTTACATCTCGCGGCACCATCTCTCCCGGGCCCACGCCTCCAGCGTGCGGCCGGCCCCCTTCTCCGACCACCACCTGGTGGCCGTGAAGGCTTCCCTCTTGCTGGGGAAGCGGGGGTCGGCCTACTGGCATTTCAATAACAGCCTACTGGAGGACATGGGCTTCGTGGCGTCCTTCCGGGAGTTCTGGCTGGCCTGGCGCGAGCAATGGCGCGCCTTTCCCTCGGCGCGGCAGTGGTGGGATCTGGGAAAGGTGCGCGCGCGGCTCTTCTGCTGTGACTATACTCGGGGGGCCAGCCGGCGGCGGGATGCGCTGATAGGGCAGCTGGAACGGGAGGTCCTTGAGCTGGAGAGTCGTTTAGCCGCCAGCCCCGGAGATCCATCCCTCTGCGGCACGTACCAGGAGAAGAGGGACGAGCTCAGGGCCCTCGACACCCTCCGGGCACAGGGGGCCTTGGTGAGGTCGCGAATCCAACTCCTCCGGGAGATGGACCGCGGCTCCCGCTTCTTCTACGCCCTGGAGAAAAAGAGGGGTGCCAAAAAACACATCCTCTGCCTCCTTGCGGAGGATGGCACCCCTCTTACGGATCCGGTGGAGATGCGCGAGAGGGCTCGCGCCTGCTACGCCACCCTTTTCTCCCCGGATTCAACCGACGCTGACGCCTGCAGGGTGCTCTGGGACCAACTCCCGTCGGTCAGCACGGGCGACCGGGACCGGCTAGAGCTCCCTGTCACTCTGGCCGAGCTCTCGGAAGCCCTCCGCCTCATGCCCACCAATAAATCCCCGGCCATGGACGGGCTGACCATGCAGTTTTACCGCGTGTTTTGGGACGTCCTCGGCCCAGACCTGCTCAGTGTCTGGGCCGAGGCCTTGCAAAGCGGGGTCCTCCCCCTGTCATGCAGGCGTGCCGTCCTCACCCTGCTGCCCAAGAAGGGGGACCCCCGCGAACTCAGGAACTGGCGTCCCATCTCGCTCCTCAGCACGGACTACAAGATCATTGCTAAAGCCATCTCCCGTCGCTTGGGGTCCGTGCTGCAGGATGTGGTCCACCCCGACCAGACCTACACCATCCTGGGCCATACCATCCTCCATAATCTGTCTTTGGTCTGGGATCTCCTGGAGCTTGGGTGTAGGGATGACCTGTCGTTCGCCCTCCTGTCCTTGGATCAGGAGAAGGCGTTCGACAGGGTGGACCACGGGTATCTCCTGGGCACCCTGCAGGCCTTCGGCTTCGGACCCCGCTTCGTCGGGTTTCTCCGGGTGCTGTACGCTGCCTCGGAGTGCATGGTCAAGCTCAACTGGACCCTGACCGCTCCGGTCAGCTTCGGACGGGGAGTACGACAAGGCTGCCCGCTCTTTGGACAGCTCTACGCCCTGGCCATCGAGCCCTTCCTCTGTCTCTTTCGTCGAAGGTTGATGGGGTTGGTACTTCCAGAGGCAGGGCTGCGGCTGGTCCTGTCGGCGTACGCTGACGACGTGCTCCTCGTGGTTCAGGACCCGGGAGACCTGGTGCGTCTGGAGGCTTGCCAAGCCATCTACTCGGCAGCCTCCTCCGCCCGGGTCAACTGGGTCAAGAGCTCTGGCCTGGTGGTCGGGACTGGATGACAGACGAGCCGCCTCCCGCCCGCGCTTCAGGCCATCCGGTGGAGCGCGGGTCCGCTGTCCTATCTGGGCGTTTTTCTATCCGCCACGCATCCATCTCCGCCAGAAAACTGGCAGGGTTTAGAGGGCAGGGTCGCTGAGCGGTTGCGGAGGTGGGCAGGGCTGCTCCAGTGTCTCTCCCTACGGGGGAGAGCACTGGTGCTGAACCAACTAGTCCTGTCCATGCTCTGGTACCGCCTCAGCACCCTGGTCCCACCCCCGAAGTTCCTGGACCAGCTCCAGAGGTTAATCCTGGAGTTTTTCTGGCCAGGACTGCACTGGGTCCCTGCAGGGGTACTCCACCTACCCCCAGAGGAGGGAGGACAGGGCCTGACTTGCATGCGCACTCAGGTCCATGTCTTCCGCCTCCGGGCCCTGCAGGGACTCCTCAACACCAACACCAACAGTGCAGATAGTCCGGCATGGAGTACGCTGGCGCACGCTTTCCTCCACCATTACTGAGGGCTCCGATACGACCGGCAGCTCTTTTATTTATCCTGGAGAGACAGTCCACGAGGCCTCTCGCAGCTGCCGGCCTTCTACCAGGACCTCCTCCGCACTTGGCGGCTGCTCGCAGCCTCCAGATCCTTAGGGGCCACCGCGGGGGAAGACCTCCTCACGGAGCCCCTGCTACACAACCCCCACCTTCGTGTGCAGGCGGCGGAGTCTCCCGAGGTGCGCCGGAGGTTGGTCCTAGGTAGAATCACCAGGGTCGGAGACCTCCTGGACTACGACCGGGGAGACTGGATGGAGGCCCCGGAGCTCACCCAGCGCATGGGGCTCTCCAACCTACGCTCCCCCCATCGCATACTCGAGGAGGTGAAGGCTGCCCTGCCGCCCACTGCTCACGTCTACCTCGGCCGGGTCCTGCGAGAGGGTGCACCCCGCCCCCCTCTCACTCCTAGCCCTCCGGACCTCTCCGTGGGCCCCTGGCTTCGCGATCCTGCCCGCCCCCCTCCCCTCCACCACCTCAGCCGGCTGCATACCTTGCAGCCGGTCCCCTTCCGAACCGCGCCTAGACATCTTCTGTACGCGCTCATGCTTCACACGCTCCACTTCCCCACCCTCGTGTCCCGCCCTGACCACAAATGGCGGGACATCTTGCCGCCATCGGAGGGTGGGGAGCCCCGGTGGGCCAGCCTCTATTCCACCTTGGTCCCGCGGCCCGCCGGGGACATCAGCTGGAGAATCCTCCATGGAGCGGTGAGCACAGGCGTGTACCTGGCGCGGTTCACCCCCATCCCAGAGACCTGCACCTTCTGCGGCATGAGGGAGAACCTGGCGCACATCTACGTTGAGTGCGCCAGGCTGCAGCCCCTCTTCCGGCTCCTCCAGAACCTCCTCCTGAGGTTCTGGCTGCACTTTTCCCCGCACCTCCCTATCTTGTCACACCCCATCCGCGGCCCCACAAAGTCGCAGGACCTCCTCGTCTGCCTCCTCCTGGCCATGGCCAAAATGGGCATCTACAAAACCAGGGAGAGGAGGCTGGCAGAGGGGGCGACCTGCGACTGTGGGGCCTACTTCCGTTCCTCCCTTCGCTCACAAATCCGAGCAGAGTTCCTCTGGGCGGCGTCCACCAACTCCCTGGACACCTTCGAGGAGCGGTGGGCGCTGTCCGGGGTCCTCTGCTCGGTATCCCCTTCCGGCTCCCTCATTCTAAACCTTTGACCCTCACTCCCGTCCCTGTTTTTTCCTTTGTTGTCCCCCGTGTTCATTTGGTGACTGGGTGTTTTTAGTGGGCCCCCCCTCACTGTGAGAGGGGCCTTTTAGCCGTGCGCAGGCTATGCCTGCCCACCCCTCCCCCAGTAACTCCAGTATGAGCGGGAGGCCATACTGGCTCACCATACTCTTACAGAAACAAAGCCTCTCATTTGCTTTTACAAAACAGTCATCACAAGGTAAAACTTGTGGGATTTAAAAATTTTATATCAAAATTAGCTGAACTTCTGTGCAAAAACTATCCTGAGAAGGAATTTTTTTCCAGTGAAACATCTTTACAGCTTTTTGTAAGTTCAAGTACTGTGCTGCTGGAGATGTTGTCTTTGGGATGAGAAGTAAAATTAAGATCCCAACCGCTTGTGGTTATTAAATGTTTTCCCCTGAAGGTTAGGGCTGTTAGTCCCTGTGTCTTAGCCAAAATCTCAATATTGGTACTTCTGTATTGCCTGCATAAAGTCATTGTTAGATACCTCATGTCCTGAACTACTGTGTAGTGTTCTGCATACTGCTAAGTAATGGCTCTGTTTTCACACTAAGTGGAGGATGAAACGATCTCATATATGTGTCTGTACATCTCTTGGGAGTCCTTTAGGATCACTTTAATAAATCTGTAAGCTACTGGAGTGTAATATGTAAAAACCGAGGCGCAGACAGATGAAAAAGTGCTGTGCTGTATACATTTATTATTCATATGCAAGTTTCTGCAATTTCTGGTTCTATATATTATTTGTCCCTTTCTTTTTTTAAACCAATGGAAGTTTTATAGTCTGTGAATCTCACACTTCCCCAGTGGACTTTGTGAGCATTCAGCCATTTTCAGCAGCTTACAGAGCACTGTATTTAAGCTCTGCCGTAAATGTGGTTTGAAGGAGCAGCTTTCAGGCTTTCAAATAAGTAAGTGCTAATAAGTGTGAAGTGGTTCAAATCCACAGAAGCTCTACACTCATTCTGAAAGGTAGTGACAGAGCGGTAGCCATGTTAGTCTGTATTCTTTCAAAACAAAAAAGCAGTCATGTAGCACTTTAAAGACTAACAAAATAATTAGGTAATATGTTTCCCCTGTGCCCACCTCCCAGTCCGCCCTGCGTTACTAACATTAAGAACTCCAAATTTAGAAATCTCTCTTCTTCTCCACCATTGCAGCCCGGCTCATGGGCATGAACAGTTGACCTGATGGGAGTCAGGAATCATCAGGTGCCAACTTTGGTTTTTGTTTGCTCTCTGTGCCAGAGAGCAGGAGGACATCTGATGTAAGAGCTGCTACAGCAGCTCAATGCTATCTATGACTTAGCATGGGGGACTCTTCAGAATGGCTGATCAAGTCAGAGTTAGGGCTGTTTGTATTGCGGGAGTCCTACATACTTTTGTAAGAGACTCATGGGTGGGTGTCTTTTTGTTAATATATATGTAATTTTAACTTTGAATTGCTTTTCTTAAGAATAAAAAAAATAAGAATATTGCATAGAATTAAAGCAAGTAAAAATTATTAGTTACCTCAGAATGTAACATTCCAAATCATGCATGCAGAAGAGTCAAGACACTCAAAAATTGATGTACAGCTCTCATATAGAGATAATTGGTGTAAAGATTTATGGTATTTATCAATAACACACGTTGAAGATTTTTATAGTTATAGAACAGCATGCTGCTGTTCTCATATATTATTTTTCTCCAGCATAATGGACAATAATTGACTATATCTGGATCAGATGTGAATTCACTTTGCTCTCAACATAAGAAGAAACTTACCTGGAATTGAGAATGTTCTAAGTATTGTATTTCCATTTCATTTTTCAGATTTCTAACTTATTCCTACCTCCTGGCCTTCAATGCCTGGCTTCTCCTAGCACCAATTACTCTGTGCTATGACTGGCAGGTTGGAAGTATTCCTTTAATTGAGTCTATATGGGACGTGAGGAACTTGGCTACAGTTCTCCTGGTGATGGTTATGCTATTACTCAGCTTACATTGCATAACATCATTCAAGGTAATTTAAAAGTACACTAAAATCATATCAATTTTGTGTTGTTTTTGTTACTTAATCTTTTAGGAAATGACCAATAAAAATAAACATAATTGAATGGGGTTGGCTTTTTTTTTCTTTCCAAACAGACTAGAGAGAGAGAGGGAAAATGCTTCCCTGTAACCTTCCTCCCTTTCCCCCCACGCAAAGCAAATCCAAAAGGCAAACTCCTGCCTTTGGATGTGTGCATGCAGCTCCCGTTTGTTTGATCTGAGGCTGTAATTTTGCCAAAATTATTGTATTAAATGACCATCAATGACCTCAATTGAAATCAATTGGAAAAATTCTCATTCATTTCCAGGAGTTTTGTGTCATGACCCAAGTGCCCAGTTCAGTTGCCATTAATCAATGGGAGCTTTTCCATTGGCTACAGATGTCTGTCCCTAGCTTTTTGATGGTTAAGTTGATGTTTGCATCTCTACCTCTAAACCAACTAAAACATAAATATAGGGCACATAAGAGGAACAAAGTGAGGAGCGATATATTGAAAATGACCTGGAAATCATTCATATAAATGACATGTTTAAAAAATATTACCTCTCCCATCTCTATAATATGGTAGGACCAACACGACCACAACCCTACTGCAGATGATGTTGTTTAAATCCACTTGCATAAATCAGTGTTACAGATATAACATTATATAACATTACTTGCACTGCAGATATGGAAATGAGGTTGTACTGGATTTGTGAGGGAAATAGGTTAAAAACAGGTCTAAAATAAGGGGCAACTCCAGTAGCAAAGGACAGTTGCAACGGATGAAGTCATATCTTGCGGGACAAGTGAGGAGAAATAATTACTTACTGGGTTTTGTTTTTTTGGTTTTTGTGGTTTTTTTGTTTTTTTTTTTAATATTTTAAAAAGAATTCCTCTTATGTACAGATAACTAAGATGAAAAACTATCTTATGGTAACAGACAGCTCTTGAATTATGCTAAAAAGTGCAGATTATGCTCATCCTGCCTCCATCCTCCGAGTTCTGTATGTGCTTTTAATAGGAGGATGAAAATGGCAAGAACTTTTGGACCTTCGAGTCATTAATTTTATTTCTTTTAATGGTTAATTGATGCCATATGGCAAATATGGGAAGTCAGTTTATTTACAGATGCCTTAGTTCTGCCTAGAGGTCATGTATCTTCTCTGTTGCTTTTGCTTTTATTTTTATTGCTATCTGCTTTGGTGTAAAATCAGACACTTTGGAGAGAATTTTTTTGAAAAGGCTCTGCTTTGATCTAAATCTGCTCCACTTGCAGTCAACAATAAAATTCCTATTTGCTCAACACTGAATATTTCTGAAAACGCAATCCTTTATTCCTTGGTTTCACCAGCTTCTTTTCTTTTAACAATTGTAAAAATTAGGGTTGAGTGAAATGCTGGGATTTCATTTCCTAAGAGTTTGCTTTTTTGCTACCTTGAGCCTCATGTAGTTGGTTCCTCCGCTTGCCATTTTTAATTGGAGATTCTGGCTCAAATAAACACCAAAGCACAAAGTAAAATATGTCCCATACTATCTTGTTTCATGCCCAATCCCTATGAAACCGTACATTTCAAAGTTTTGGCACAGAGCCATAGTCAGCCTTGGTTTACCAGCCTTACAGCAAACCTGCTCTGAACCTGGAATTGTAATGAATCCTTGATTAAGGGGAGCTACATGTGAATTTGTTTTATTGTGAATGTTTTCTACAGTTCTACTCATAATTAGACAGGGCTGAAATATTCTGCATTTCAGTTAAAAAGGTATTTTTGGTAAATGATTTTCCCATTTTTTACTCTCTTTTCTAACAATTTGCAACATTACCTGCTGTTGAGATGATTATGATGCCCCAAACGGTAAGAGTTAAGGTGGGGAACAAACTATAAGAGCAGATGAATTTTGTAGAAACAAATTATCCTGTTTTCATTTGCATGTTACTATTTAAAAAGGCAGAGAGGGGGAAGGAGCACAGGAGAGAACATGCCTTTTAGCACAATTTTTTTTACTAGACTCTTAAAAAAAATCACATTTCTAAATGAGAAATCAGTGACATTTAAGATGATGTAACTCTGCTGTTTGGTAGAGACCATCATTCTACCAGACAAATGGCAGACTGTCATGGCTAGTTTGCTTATGCTGTTTAGCATGAGACACATCAAGCTTTTCACACTGAATCAAATATTCTGCTTTCTCTTTGAAATAGTTTCATGAATTCACATTTTAATTAGTTGTTGCCCTATCTCCTCTTTATTTCAAGGTTCTCCTATGATAGGGGTTTACAGTTTTGCTTAGACATGATTTTAACATGAATAAGGCAAGGATCACATATATACTCTATTAATCTCTAGACAAATAAGGTGGGAGAAGTAATATGTTATTGAATCAACTTCTGTTGGTGAAATATACAAGCTTTCAAAACACCACACTCTTCTTCACATCTCTATATAAGCTCAAAAGCTTGTCTCTTTCACAAATAAATAAGATTACCTCCCCACACCTTGTCTGTCTAATATCTTGGGACCAACAAAGCTGCAAGCTATGCTCTATCACATGTGCAAACACACCAACATATTCTGGTTGCCAGTAGCATTTTCTGTTTTGTGGTACCAAGAATAGGAAATCTTGTGTGTAGATGACAATGGCAAAATCAGAAACCTTACACAGTAGATGTTGAATTTGTTTTCCAGGTGGAGGTAGTGGTGGGGTGGAGGTGGGATCTGTGCACATGAACAGAATTACAGAATATATGACAAACACTGTAATTACAGCATGCACGTGTTAGATTTATGGCTTTGTTGCCACTGAATTTTAAACATTAGTAATTTGTTGTTGATGCTTGTAATTAGGGTAATCACGCTGTAGGAATGTATGTGTAGTACTGATAAAATATATCTACACCCTGAAGTTTGATTGTTCCATTTAATTTTATGAGTGCTCTCTATATATACCCCATAAAGAGCATAGACTGATAGTGCTGAGATTTCTTCTTGCTAGTAGTTGTGCATATGCCATCCTTGGAAGAGGGCCACACATTTCACTGGAGAGCTTTACACTGAAAACTACACAGACTGGAAAGGCAGACATCCCAGTTTTTGATTGTTTAGGAAAATGAGTGTCATTCCTACTTTCTCTTTTTCCTTTTCACTCCTGGTGACTTCAACTTGGCAAGTCTTCTTGTGTGGCAAGGAAATGCATCGGTAAACTCTGTTTTCTA
Organism: Carettochelys insculpta; assembly: GCF_033958435.1. Lineage (NCBI taxonomy): Eukaryota > Metazoa > Chordata > Testudines > Carettochelyidae > Carettochelys > Carettochelys insculpta. Next base: position 264,325,439 of record NC_134137.1, on the reverse strand, counting down.
ATAACCTGTACAGAAACCTTGATTACAGGAGTTCACAGGTCGTCTGTTTCTTATGCATCTGTAACCTCTTGGTCAAGCTGTTACAGGTCTCCCTCTGGTACATCTTGAACATAGTTCCTTTCTGGAAAGGCCTCCAGGGACAGAAAGAATTGCATTACCACCAGTTATCTGAACTTACTACCTCATCTATACCTTATATATCTCATCAGACACACTTTTTCAGCAGCTACAAGCTGTCCTGTTGTACTCAGCTGCAATGACTATAAGTTACACTTGTCTCGGGTTAACGTGACTGCTGCCTTGACAGGAGTGATTTCCTGCTCCTGTCAGGGGCGACAGCTGAGAGTCAGGCTGCCATCCATGACAGGAGCAGGGAAATCGTTCCTGTCAGGGGCAGCAGCCTGACTCTTGCCACCCCAACAGGAATGGTTTCCTGGTTCCCAGAGTGGCAAGAAGCTGGGAACCAGGTGACAGCCTGCCGCCCAGCTCCCCTCCTCTTTCAGAGCTGGGATACTGACCAGGGCAGTAGCCCTGGTCAGTTCTTGGCTCCAGGGAGTGGAGGGAAGCCAGGCTGCCCTGGTTCCCAGCTCTCCTCCACTGGCTGGAGCCAAGAAACTGACCAAGGCTGCTGCCCTGGTCATTTTCCCAGCTCTGCAAGCAGAGGGGAGCCGGGAGCCAGGCTGCCACCAGGTTTCCAGCTCTTCGCTGCTTGTGGGACCCAGGAAACTGACCAGCACATGGCTGGTCAGTTTCCCTGGTCCTACAAGCAGCAGGAGGACCAGTACCTGGCTGCCCCCTGGTTCTTGGCTCCCTGCCATTCTGGGAGCCAGTGAACTGACCAGCCCTAGTGGGCTGGTCAGTTTCCCAGCTTTTGCAAGCTCAGGGGAGCCAGGAACCAGGGGGCAGCCTGGCACCCAACTCTCCTCAACTTGCGAGAAAATTTGTTACACTGGGATTGCAGGAACGCAACCCTTGCATAATTCAAGGGTTTACTGTGCAGCAAATAATGCTTAACGGTTTAAGAAGCGGCTTCTCTCCTAGTACTTCTGGATTCCCCTGTGCTTTGGGTGAAGCAGGATTCAACCACCATCTCAGGCTAAGGCTTTTGATAGCAACTAGTGATTTGGGTTGCCCACTTTGAGACTGTAAATAATGCTTAGCTTTCAGAAAGGAGGAAGTTAATTTTTTCTGAAAATCAGGCTCCTTTCAGGCTCAAACTGGACAAAACAAATTCCTAGTCACTATTGAAAATCATGTCCTCAAACTCCAATCCCCAGAGTGTCCTGAGTGGCTATTAGAAGAACTTTCCATAAGCAACCAGATTAATTAAAGGAGCTATTAAAACCTGAGTGAGTTCTGTGTGTAGGGGAAGAGGAGAGGCAGAGTAGAGGGACAGGAAATCTTGTTAACCCAGAAGTTTTATGTAAGACATAATGAAAAGAGAGAGGCACAGGAATAGATGGTTGTAAACCCCACCTTAGCGAGGAGAAAAGGAGCTGGTATATTTTCCAGATACAGTGAACCCTTGATTTAACAGACTAATGCGGGGGAGGTGTGTCCATTTATTCTCATAAGTCTGTTAAATGTGAGAGTTTACTGCCCACCCACCCCTGCCAGGCTTCTCCAGCCCCACTCCTGCAGACCTCCCTCCCCCACCCCCAGAAAAAGGGGTGGGGTGGGGAACCACCAGAGCTGCCACTGGAGGAGCCCCTGGAGCCTGCCGCGTGGCTGGAGCTGCCGGAACTGCCATATGCTCCTCCCACCAGGGGCAGGGTGCGTACGCGGGCAGACAGCACTTGCGTATGCACCCCACCCCTGGAAGGATGAGGCGGTGGCTCTTCCGGGCTGCAGCAGCGGTAAGTCAGTTAATTTTTTTTGGAGGAGGAGGAGTAGCAGGGATTTAGTGTTTTACAGACCCCAGCAGACTTCAGGAACAACAGGGAGGATGTCTGTTATTCCTGAAATCAGCTAAATCTGGGTCCGTAAAATCGAGGGCTTACTGCATGGGGCTGGGTGCAGGGGTGCTAATGTATAACCAGTTAACCAGTCAGAGCTGGAGCAGCCCCCTGCTTGCTGTGAGCAGGGCATTGCTCTCGCCCTGCGGGGCCACCACAGGCAGGAGCGCGCCACCCTGGCTGGAGCAGTCCCTGTCCACAGTGGGCTGTGGGTGTGTGTGGGTGGAGGCTGTTCCAGCCCACCTGGGCTGGAGTGGGCCCGCTTCTGTGGACAGGAGCTTTACTAGCTGGACTGGAGTGCCCCCCCTGCCACAACCTGTCTGTGGCACACCAGGGAGTGGGGCTGCTGTGCCCGGTTGGAGCATCCCTGCCTACGGCACACCTCGGTCAGCCACGGACAGGGACTGCCCCAGCTGCACTGGAGCACCCCCCACGTGTTGCAAAACCATGGTCTGGAGCAGCCAGCATGATGGTGGCCAATGCACTGTGAATGGCGGAGCTCCAGCCCCAGCGGAGCTGCCCCTGTCGGCAGCAGGGCGGGGTCACTCCAACCCACCCTTCCCAGCCGCCCTTCCCTTTAATCGTTTAATGGGTTAAACCTGTCGAGTAATGACCCAGTTTTGAATTATGGCTACCAACTAAAATCAAAGCATTTGCCATTCCTCTGATCTAGAAATGGTTAGTATCAAAAGCAACTGCTTACGGTATCTGCCTTTCCATGCTGAAGGAAACCATATCTGCTGAAACAGTGGGGAGAGAGGATGCCTGGCATACTGTCAGGACAACAGCTTTTTCATTGGATTATCACAATTATTCAGGACCATGACAATAACCCTTTAAATAGTTGATCTTCCCCTCTCCTTGGCACTTTTAGGCCATTGCTTTATTAGTAGAGTGATTAAATTGCAACTTGTCCTTTATTTCTAGCTGTAAAAATTGCAGAGCATGCAAGTCAAATTCCATGCTCCTTATGCAGGCAAAGCTCTTGGGTGCTTGCCCTGAATAAAGTCTAGGACAGAGCCTGTGTTCGTGTAGGAGACAAGAACTTGAGAAGGGTGTGGGGGAGCTCATGCATAGCAAAGTATGTGTGGACAGCAGAATCACAATAATCAAACTATCATGCCCCAAAGAGTTGGAGGTCATTTTAGGGTGGATTTAATGTACCTCATCACTGACTTTATTCCCTGTACCTGGCCCTTGAATTCTCCTGGGCTTTTGTACTCATGACCAAACAAGCATAATGTACTGTAAATGTTGGCTAAAGGGTAACCTGCCTTTCTTTGTACCTGGCTGTGTAGGAAGGAAGCTTTTTGTTTGTTTGTTTCTGTTTTTAAGACTGGCCAAGAGATTTTTTTTTCTTAACCTTGCTGCTGTCCATAATTTAGCTACATGTGATGCAGGAGGCTTTGATGCTTTTCAGATGAAGCACTGTATGCAATTAAGACAAGGTATCGTTATGACACTAGTCTATTGTAGATAATTGCTGATTGGTTTTTACTTCAAATCTAATCTTAAAATAGAGCTTGTGCTCGCATTTCTGCATGTGTATTCCTTTGTTATGACAAGATATTTAATACAGAAATATTTATCTCTTCCTGTGGATTGCATGATATGCCCTCTACACAGTGGTTTATGTGGGGAGAAAAGCCAGGGAGCTACCTCAGTCATCATATAAACTGCATTTTCTGGTTCCAGATATTTTTAATAACTTCATATTTTATATTGTTGTGTAATTTTCACTAGCACTTGTGCAGTATGTTCTGTTGTGCTATTTATTTTAGGCTATATTTACACTAGGAAAGTAAATGGATTGCAGTTATGAGAACAACAAAAAGTCTTGTGGCACCTTATAGACTAACAGATATTTTGGAGCATAAGCTTTCGTGGGCAAAGACCTGCTTCATCAGATGCATGAGTGGGGGGGTGGTTTCAGAGGGGTATTTAAAGAGTGGGGTCCCAGTAAGAGGGAGGGCCAGAGCTGACAAGGTCTATTCAGCAAGGTGGAAATGGCCCAGTATCAACGGCACTTCTCAAAAGAGGAAAAAAATCAAGTCAGATCGGACAGGGGGATGTGAGCCGTTGTCGGCGTCTAATGGGGAGCTATCAACACACAAAGCAGAGAAACTGTCTTTGTAAGCTGTGAGCCACTCCCAGTCTCTGTTTAATCCATGGTTAATGGAGTCAAATTTGCAAATAAATTGCAGCTCAGAGATTTCTCTCTCCATTTGATTTCTGAAATGTTTTTGTTTCAGAACTGTCACCCTTAAATCTGCCACTGAGCGTCCAGGGAAATTGAAGTGTTCACCCACCGGCTTCTGTACATTACCGTTCCTGATGTCTGATCTATGTCCATTTATTTTTTTACGGAGGGACTGTCCACTTTGGCCAATGTACGCTGCAGTGGGGCGTTGCTGGCACACAATGGCATATATTATATTAGTAGATGTGCAGGTAAAGGAGCCCCTGATGGCATTGTTGGTGTTAGCTCCTGTAATGTTGTCACTGGTGTAGATATGTGAGCAGAGTTGGCAGCGAGGACTGTCCCACCATCACAGGGCCTAACACCAACTATGCCATCAGGGGCTCCTTTACCTGCACATCTACTAATATAATATATGCCATTGTGTGCCAGCAACGCCCCACTGCAGCGTACATTGGCCAAAGTGGACAGTCCCTCCGTAAAAAAATAAATGGACATAGATCAGACATCAGGAACGGTAATGTACAGAAGCCGGTGGGTGAACACTTCAATTTCCCTGGACGCTCAGTGGCAGATTTAAGGGTGACAGTTCTGAAACAAAAACATTTCAGAAATCAAATGGAGAGAGAAATCTCTGAGCTGCAATTTATTTGCAAATTTGACTCCATTAACCATGGATTAAACAGAGACTGGGAGTGGCTCACAGCTTACAAAGACAGTTTCTCTGCTTTGTGTGTTGATAGCTCCCCATTAGACGCCGACAACGGCTCACATCCCCCTGTCCGATCTGACTTGATTTTTTTCCTCTTTTGAGAAGTGCCGTTGATACTGGGCCATTTCCACCTTGCTGAATAGACCTTGTCAGCTCTGGCCCTCCCTCTTACTGGGACCCCACTCTTTAAATACCCCTCTGAAACCACCCCCCCACTCATGCATCTGATGAAGCAGGTCTTTGCCCACGAAAGCTTATGCTCCAAAATATCTGTTAGTCTATAAGGTGCCACAAGACTTTTTTGTGTTCTCGAAGCTACAGACTAACACAGCTACCTCTCTGGATTGCAGTTATGTAATTCTAGCTACAGCAATTGCATAGCTAGAATCAAAATATATGCAATTGATTTATCTGGCCATCCTCACTGAAGGCTGACAGGTAATTGAACCCAGCTTCCGGGGTAGTGTAGATGTAGCCTAAGTCTGCAAATTCAAGGTCATGGCATTGTTTCCCATGCTTGGCATCTCTTTACTAAATCACTGTCCATGGACCTTTCTCAGAGCAAGGCTATGTCTACACTGAGATAAATTCGAATTTATTAAAATTGATTTTATAACGCTGGCTTGTATTGATTCGAATTTGAATATCCTCATGTTCCCACAGGTTCCCCACAAAGTCGACTTAGTGCTGCCACACTCAATCACCAAACATCGACTGTTGCCACAGTGCATTGTGGGAATCTATCCCAAAGTTCCCTCAGTCCCATAGCATTTTGGGTATTTTCGCAGGTGCAGGATGGGAAAAAATGCCCCACAAGTGGTTTTGGATATGTTTTGTCATCTTCTCACATTGCATGGCCCTCATTCCCCTCCCAAGGAAAGCAAATGGCCATTTTTCCCAGAGGAGGAAAGGAAAAGTAGGGTGTGGCATCAGCAAAGATCACCAAATTAACTGAAATCTCTTGCTTCTGTAAGTGATTGCTCTTTTATAACTTGAGGAGGGAGGGATAGCTCAGTGGTCTGAGCATTGGCCTGCTAAACCCAGGGTTGTGAGCTCAGTCCTTGAGAGGGCTGTGTATGAATCAGGGGCAAATAGATTTAAAAAAAATCTGTCAGGGATGGTGATAGGTTCTGCTCTGATTGCAGGGGACTGGACTCAATGACCTCTCAAGGTCCCTTCCAGCTCTGTGACACAGGTATATCTCCATGTAAAATTGTAGCTTTAACTGAATTATCATAGATTTTACAAAAAGCAGCAGATGTCTCAAATGGGCAGCAAGGTGTCTGTGGTCTTCTCAGCTGGCCCTCCACCCCCTATTCCCTGTCTTTTCAGGGGGCCAAACCACATAGAAAGAGGATATGAAAGGGTGGGAAAAGATTTTATAATTGAAATATCAAAGTTTTTGCAAAAAGCAGCAGGTGTCTGCAATCGGCAGCAAGCTCCTGAAAATACTTTTGGTGATGGGGGGATCTTTGGCTGCAGAGCTGGTTGAAATGTTCCCTGCCCCTGAAAATCTTAGCTGCTGGGGAAGAGTTCCTACTGGTGGTAGCAAAGCCCCAAATGTATATTTAGGGTGGGGTCGGGGTCTGGGGTCTGTGGCTGCAGAGCCAGTTGAAGAGGATCCCCAGGTGGCAGCAAGCCCCCAAAAATCTTTCCCGCCCTTGGAGCCCTCATTGTGCACAAACCAGGGCGTGGTCCTGCCTGGCAGCATCGTCTGCACTGAACAGCAGGCGCGTCCTCTCATAGGGTCAGGGGCTACCCACGTGATGTGGTTGTGCATGAGAAAGACTCTAACTTCGTGGTGCTGGGATCGAGGGCTGCACAAACATAACATACAGAAAAGAAGTTTCTCTGCCTCTCATACAAGCACAACCTCCCCAGCGACCTAGCTGCCATTCGGTGTGGTGTAGCAGGGGCTGGTGGCAACGCAGGAAAAAGAAACAAAAGCAAGTGCTCAGCTAGCAGAGATAGAGAGAGAGCTAAACTAATAGCAAAGAAAGAAAGAAGTTTCTCAGCCTCTCCCACAAGCATGATCCCACAGCCACAGGCTTCCTAGTGCCAAACTTAAATTCACAGGCTTCCTGTTACCTGATTCCTATGCACCTGGAGAGCAGTGGAGATGGAAGTGGACAGAATGGAGCACTGTGGGGCATTGTGGGATGCATACAGGACACCTCTGGAGGCTAATGAATCTTATTCAAAGACATGGCACTTCCACACTGGCCTTTATTCTAACTTTTAAATTCAAACTTGACGCTACACCTGGCCAGTTCCCATGACGTTATGATGTCGATATCAGTGCTCCCTAATTCGAGCTAATGGTATTTACAGTGAAGACAGTGATTTTTTAAATATTGAACTAACTGCCTTAAATTCGAAGTTATCTCATAGTGTAGATAAAGCCCAAGTACCTTTTAAAATATCCTATAATACTAACAGCCCATTCTTTGAAAGTATTTCTAACAAACTTCTTCTGCTTCAACACACACCCAGCCCCACTGCCAACAAAGTTTTTATCCTAAGTGCTTTAAAGACATTGCAAGGTGAATAAGGCTATTTATTGACTCCATATATCAAACTAGTTGGAAACCACAACCATTTTCATAAAAGGGCTGTTTAAAATAAACCTTGCTTTCACTTTCCTGAGGGCCCACATGAATTCCTAACACAGCAGTTAAGGTCTGTACTAATGTTCTTAATGTTTAGCAGTGAGATTTTCTTCACCTCATCTGTTGTTAACATTTGCTTCAGGGAGGGAGCTATAATCCATAATGATCCTGCTTAGCTCAAACAGAAAGAAGGGGAAGGGGAGAAAGAAAAGAAGAAAAGAAAGCACTTGGAGAAACTTTGCATGTCATGCTGGCTGGCTTTTAGGAGCAAGGAAAGCTTCAGGCTGATCAGCAAAGTATCCTGTCTGATGATGGAAAATACTAGAGAACGCTTCCCGAGGTTATGGGTATGTCAACCAGAAAATGCAAGCAAAAAAGGAAAATAACTGTAATCTCCCTGTACGCAACTGCCAACGTGATAAAAATACTTTCAATTGGTGTTCTTTTCTTCTTTTCTTCTTTTCTTGGAGCTAGTTTTAGTTGAAAGGAAAAGCAGGTGTGATTTGCTAGGTAGTTGTAGCTCAAAGTGAAGTACTTCTGTTAATTTTCACACAGATGAGAATAGTCAGCACTTCCCAGCATAGCATCTTTAGCTCCTGTAGGATTTTTTCATACATATAAACAGTACTGGGCATTCTGACCCTTTTTTGCATGGAAGAATTATGTTTTAATTGTCTTCTTTTTTTTTTATTAATATGAAGGAAAAAATTATTTTGTCAAAGCCAATTTAAAGCAAGTGGGAAAGACTACTCTTGACTTTTGTGGGTCTTTGATCAGGGCCTCAGACAATGGATGAAATGAATAAAACAGATGAGTTGATGATTTAGAAGTATCAAGGCTAACAGAATAATTGTTTCCTGTTTTGATTTTGTTTGCATTATACCCTAGGGCTTCAAGGTCATTTATTTTTATTAAGATCCCCTTCTCACCTGTGTAGGGAGAAAACCACTCCATCCTACACTGAGAGAAAAGTCACTTGGGTCTGTCCCACAAAAGCTCACCTAATAAATTATTTTGCTAGTCTTTAAAGTGCTACTTGACTGCTTTTTGTTTTGATTCTGTAAACCAGATTACCTATATCGGGCTGAGCAAACTTTTTACACAAGGCCCTACTTTTCATCCTTGCAATTAGCAACCGCCCAACGTGTCTAATGTATCCAAACCAATGGAAATTTAGCTTATGTTCATAAGTAAAAAAAAAACCTGTGTATATGTAAGAAAATAAGTATGTAAAATGTAAAAATGTAATTAATTGGTATATAAATGTAAATACATCTACATAAAAACAGTAACATATTTCAACATTTTTAATGCTATGCATCAGTTGAAGACTCAGCAGCAAATCAGGCTGCGCCCCTCTTAGGAAATTTCATGCCCTTCTAAGGAGTCCCACCCCCACCTTTGCACACACCTGACTTACATACACACAACAAAAACTGGCTAAGTTTTACTTTCCTCCTCCTCCTTCTCCTTTTTTTAACGTACTGTAGCAACTTGTATTCTGAATGAAAATTCATAAAGCTCAACCTTTTTTTTTTTTTTTCCGGAGACAATTTTTTTTTTGTTTTCTTTCAGAATGTTGCAGGCTATTGAAAGATTGTTCAGAGAAGGCTATGAATAGTGCAGCTAGAGGCTATAGGGGGACGAGGTACCTAAAATGAAGACACTGCTTTGGTGAGCCATTGGAAGACCCAATAATGAAAATTCATGTGTGGTTGAAACTCCAGGCAATCAATCTGCCTTATGGCTAGCTATAAGAAAACACATTTGAATAAAAATGGAAAGGGAGCTGATAGATACAGCCTATTGGATTTGGGGGGCGTGGTGGTGGGGAGATAAACATTAAGAAGAAGTTTCAGTCAGCTCAACTTCTGCCTCTGTGTTGGGTGGTTGAATTGTAAATGCTCTGCATACTGTTATATCCCAACAGAAGAGCCAGCTTTCAGGGTGCTACGCATCCACATCTCACTTACTTCAGTACCAGTTGTAGTTACTTGTCACTTCTGAAAATCAGGCCCTAGTTTCTATTATGGTGGTTTAATCCCCTTTCTTAAAGCAAAAAGTGAGTAATGATAGGCTAGTTCCCAGGGCTGTGATCAATGCTGAAGATTCCTTGAGGGATAGCCTGCTCAGATAGCCGGTGATGCTGGACCAATTCCTGCCTTATGTGTAGTCACAGAGAGGTAGTCGTGTTTAGTCTTCACAAAACAAAAAAGCAGTCCTGTAGCACTTTAAAGGCTAACAAAACAATTTATTAGGTGATGAGCTCTCATACGACAGACCCACTTCTTCAGATCTAGAAAATTCTGGTAAATGAAAACTGCTCATCGCCTAATAAATTTTGTTTAAAGTGCTGCAGAACTGCTTTTTTGTATTGTGTGTGTACTTCTAGTGAAGTACAGGGAGGAAGGTTGTTGGTGTTGCTGAATGCTACTGAATGCAGAGAACAGGGACAGACATGACATGACAGTTAAAGCACAGTGAACAGTGGCTATAAAAACACAACTGTGCAAATCCATGCATATGGTTTCTCAGTAACTGTCCCATTTGCCCACTTCTAGACAATAGCAAATATTGATGGTTTTATCAATGCTTAGAATGGAGTTCCGCAGAGAAAATCTAATTAGTGAAGACAAGTGTTACCACAGGATGAATCTCTAGTCTGGCACCCTCAGGAGCTGACTGGTACCAAACAAGGAAATTTGCCAGACCACGGGAGAGCAATATTCTCTAGCACATTACGAACATTTCCACTGCTTACTGGGATCTTAGAAGACATTTAGGGGTAAATTAGAGCTCAATAACAGCACAGAATACTGAGAGCCAGGCCTCAAGGTTGTAAACAAACTTTATGGGACCACAGGAAGCTTGGTGACACCCATGTTAAGTGGTCATCTGGCTACCTAAAATCATGCCAGATCACAGATATTGCTGGACGAGAGAGTGCTGGATTAGAAAGGTTCAACTTGTAATGACTTGCTGACTTCAGGCCTTGTGCTTTAAGGGGCATTGTGCTCTTTGGATGAGAAGAAAAACAGAACTCCTGATGGGTTTTGGAGATTAAAGTAGTCATAGTGCTCTCCATACACATCAAGCTGTTAAAACTTGGCAAGTTCCTCAAGCTTAACTTTGGCAATTATGTTTTTTCACTGAAGATTTCACCTGCCGTTTCAATTGATAGGGTTTTACATGGGAGGTTGTGAGCTGTCAGCCTCTAGCCAAACCCCGCTTTGCCTCCAGCTTTTATAATGATATTAAATATATTTAAAGTGTCTTGCTGTGAGAAAGTGGTCACCAGAACAAAAATTTGAGAAACCCTGGTTTAGAGATCAAAAAATGTGCATGGGTGCCAAGAATAACCTGCAGAGTTGTAAACCTTTTTTTCTGACCAATATTTTTTGTGGTCATTTAACCTCTCTGTGTACCTCACTCTCCTCCTGGATAGATTATTTCCTTATTGCCTAGGACTGCAAGCACTTTGAGGGTGAGTAGTATATATTGGTGCTAGTCATTTCCATCCAGCCTCCTTGCAAAATGAACTCCTCTGTGTCAGGAATATGATTTTTGAAGAGCGTAATGTCTTTGGCTGCAACAGAACATCTGAGACTCACTGACAGAATGATTCATTTTTTTCTTAATAAGGCACTTAATCTTCTGAGATACTAGTTCAAAAGGAGGAGACATGTTACTTGTCTTGTCCCTATAACAGAGCAGAGAGAAAGGCAGATACATTTAATTGCCACAGGCAAATCTTGAACATGGAATAAGCAAACATGAGGAAGCAACATAACGCTCTAAGAAAGAGGAAATCCTCTTGGAGTTGCTAACCACTCCAGCTGCTCTCTTATTGCCAGCTCTAGCTGCACATGTTCAGAATGGGGTTCTAAAACAGCGTTTCTTCAAGACAACGAACACCAAACAATATTATTTATGCGGAACATCTATGAAAATTTTCTTCAAAAAAAAAAAAAAGTCAGACCAAAAAAAACCCAAACAGACAGCAGCTTATACAGCAAAAACAAAATGAAGTAATTTAATCAGGTATCATAGCAATGAAGAAGTAACAATGTGTCTGGTTTTAATAACAGAAAATGTATACCATTGGTATATGATATCAAATTGTCAAATACACACCTGTGAGTGGTTCACAGAACATAGATTAAGCAACACTGCTCTAAAGAGCTGTCTCAATAAAGGGATGTAAGTCTTCACAGTACAATACTTATGCCAGGACATAGTTCGACTTTGCTGCATCTCCTGACAGCTGGATTGAGCTCAGTTTAGGCAAACTCTACCTTTTTCCTCTCATGTCTTGCTTTAAGAAGAGCATAGTGATTTAGTAGCTCAGGTATCTGAGGCTATGTCTACACTACAGGGATCTGTTGACAGAAGTTGCTGTCAGAAGAGATCTTCTGGCAAAACTTCCATCAACAGATCACGTCCACACGCAAAAGCATATCAGAAGAGCAATCTGCTCTGTCGACAGAGCAGTCAGGCTGCCCAGCCATGTTCTCAACAGAATGGACAACCGGAAACTCAGCAAACAGGGCTGCCCCGGCTTTTTTGTCAACAGAAACTGAGGCAGAACATTGTCAGCAGAAGTGCTGAGTTTTGTTTGTAGATGGTCTGCAAGTTTTGTCAACCAAATTTTCTAGTGTAGACATAACCTGAGGGTACAGCATGTGTCTTTCTGGAAGTGCAGTTTCAGGAGTAACTTGGTGGTTGCTGCCCCTCCCTCCTTTATTTTTTGTTTAAATCGCCAAGCTAACAGTTTGTTTACCTCTCCTTTCATGAATTTTGGCCTCTGAATGAGTCAGAGAATTCTGTTCAATTTTGTTTGATACAGGGTGACTAATTCTTATTTTGCTTGTATGAAAAGAGCTTAAATCTTTTTTTTAATGAGTGAAGTTTTGATGATTTTTGATTAAAGGAGACCAAACCTTCCAGTAGAAATAGTAGATAGACACATGAATAATAAAAAAAGTTACATTGGATAAATACTACTCTTATTCAAAGAAATCTGGCTTGTTGCCAACAAACCAGAGAGTTCTACGGTGAATTCAAAGGTCTCTTCCAAGCAGAGAAAGTTGTCTGGAGTGCCTATGAAGACATTAGCATTGTATTTTCAAAAGGATGAAATGGCTTGATCTGGGGCGAAAGAACTGGCCCTTGTTAGAATAAAGTGATCGATTCAGGTCTGGCCCAAAGTTTGCATTGTAGGAAAACAGGAAAAATACAGAATTCCATATCAGCCCTTTCTGAGCTTCAAATAGCACTCTTGGTATGAGGGTGAAGTTAAGCATTCCACCATGTTCTGCACCCTTGCCTGTCCCCAAATTGGCCTATGCCAGCGGAGTAATGAAAATTTGTTCTAGCCAAATAGTCTACAGAAAGCTGAAAAACAAGAAGTCCTGTGGGACCCTGTAAACTAACAAGTATTTTGGAGCATAACCTTTCATGGGCAAAAACCCCACTTTGTCAGATGCATCACACAAAAATGACAAAACCACAAAAATGTTGTACCATCACAAATGGGAAGGGGAAGTGGTCTGTGCAGTTGTCCCCAGGACAGAAGGAGAGCTGAAGTATCCCAACTCAAGAATTGCAACACATGCCCTGTTCTTTTGCAGTTGATTCATGTTTTGTGGCAATTTTTTAATAACTGTTCTTGACAAAACATCCCTGTCTTCCCACTTTCTAAAGATCTGTAGTGTTGGTTTCTGAATCCTCTGACTCCGTTCTGTCTTCAGTTGTTGATTTACCAGTAAATCTGGCAGCCTCCCATGAAGAAGAGAGGATAATGGTTAAGCATACTAAACAACTAAACAAACTTGCTTGGAAAAGAGAGACTAAAATTCTGGGCTGATTGAAATCCGTGAGAGTTTTCCAGTTAACTTCAGTAGAGTCAGCAATATCACCCGTAGTACACAAGCGCCAATCAATTTCTTTACCTATTTACAGTAACTTCTCACTTCAAGTTGTCTTGGTTAATATTGTTTTGTTATTATTTGGCTAATCTATTAGAGAATATACTCATTTAAAGCCGTGCAATGTTCCATTAAAAGGTTGTGTGACTTGCCCTGCTGTGCTTGCAGTGCAGGGTCAGAGTGTGGGGGCTTACCCAACTCTTCTGCCCAGCATTACAGCTGGGAAATGGGCAAGACCCTGCTCACTGGCAGGAGCTCTAGGCGGGCGGCATGGGGCATGCTGCCAGCTGTCAAACAGCATTGTTTATTTTAGAAGTAACTGGTCTTGTTGTATTTCCATGAGATTGAAGCTAGTATAATGGGGCTCTTTTGCACATGTGCTGTGCCCCTCTACGAAGCTAGTGTGCTAGGTTGTTCTGCTTTTCTGTGAGCCCTGCCAGAGGGACTGAAAGGCGCCATGGCACCCACATAGAGCTGCAGTACTTTATACAGAAAAGTGAGATTGCCTTCCCCAGTGGAACTGATTTATGCACCGTGACCTTTCCCATTCAACATACTTTTCATTTGTTTTCTTTTTCTTGTGGTTTGAAAGGAATTTAATTGTTCTTCCAACTCCATGTCCTTTCAATACATCTTTGTTCATCCGCTTTACGGATTGATCAGTCTCATGTCTGTGAACAGTGTAGCTTATGTGGCTGCAAAGCAAATTCATAATGGTTTATTGTGGATCCTATGCAAAGTTCTTGCAGACTGTGGTGGTGTCTCACTGTGTATTAAAAAGAAAGTAAGGTGAGAGTGCACTTGAATTTGTAAGGAGTATTTTTGCAGCTGAGGCCAGGATATGAGTTGCACGCTGATATTTACCTTCAGCTTGCTTTCTGAACCTAGGCAAGTCACTTCATCTCTGCTTTATTTGCTCAGTAAGGATAACAAGATTTCTCTTCCTTGCAATGAATCTTAATTCAATGGATCTCAAACATTTTTTCATAATTGAAGAATCTTGATGGAGAGGTCTCATGGACCACCTTCCACCCTGGGAACAACTGCAGAGACCTCTTCCGCTTCCTGTTTGTGACGGTACAACATTTTTGTGTCAAGTGGTGCAGGTTGGCATTTTTTAAAGAAAAGTTTTATTATTGATAAATGGCCTTTTTTCTAATGTGTAAAAATATTGGAAAAAACCCTTGATATTTGTTTTTTAAAATGCAGCAATATTGTACTGCTTTCTCTTGTGTCTGTGGCAAGATAAATTATATAATTCTTACTCCTCATTTAGTATTGGTTACTTATTTAGCCCACGTTGAATTTTTTCCTCCTTTGAAAAGTGTCTTCTTCCTGTGTTGCACAATTAATGCTATTGTTGTGGGGCTCTTTCTTCAGAAATTGCTCACCAGCCTGGCTAAGCATGGCAACTGCAAATGTCATGAGTCTTAATTTTTTGGTAAAACTTAGAGTCTGAGGCAGGAAGGTATAATCAGTATCTCTGTGGGGCTTGATACAGGGTTTTCTTCTACTTGTTAGAATTGTTCTGTATGGGTGCTGAGTTACAGATCATAAGGAACCATTACAGTCAATTTATTTGTAGCACAGCCCTTGTTGTACACTGAATGAACATATGTACAATGTTTATATGATGCAGTCCAGCAATTACTGTTACGCTGTAGGCCAATGTCTGTCACACTAATACAGTGCTAAAACAGATTGCACTAGTGTAAGAAAGAATAGAATTTGGCCTTAAGTATTTTGCTAGGCTGTATATTGCTACCTAGATGACCACTCTGGAACCATAAGTATTGGTGGTCAATCTATAACCAACTTACGTTTCACAGATGACATTGTTGGACTGGCAGGGAGTGAAAAAGAACTAGGTAACCTTGTTAAATGCCTAGATAAAACTTCAACAAAATATGGCATGGAAATAAACACAGAAAAGACAAAACTCATGACCAACAATCCTAGGGGTATATCCACACAAATATCCATAAAACAACAGAAATTGGAAGAAGTAAAACAATTTAAATACTTAGGGTTGATCATCTCTGATGCAGGTACAAAACCAGAACTACTCGTCAGAACAGCAATAACGACTGCAGCAATGGCAAAATTAAAACCAATCTGGAAAGACAACATCTCCCTAAAGTCAAAAATAAGGCTCATGCAAGCTCTTGTACACTCCATCTTTTTGTATGCTTGTGAGACCTGGACTGTGACAGCAGAACTAGAGCGCAAGATCAAGGCCCTTGAATGAGGCTATACCGCAAGCTTCTTAACATCCCCTACATGGCATATATTAGTAATAAAGAGGTCTGAAACATCATCAACTCAGCAATAGGACCTCATCATGACCTACTATCTAGAGTGAAAAAGAGCAAACTAAGATGGTATGGACATGCGACGAGATCATCAGGCCTGTCCAAGACCATACTGAAAGGCACAGTCAATGGCAAAAGGAGACGTGACAGACAGAAAAAGCAATGGATAGACAACATTAAAGAATGGACAGGGATGAGCTTTGCCGCAACTCAAGAATTGGCATATGACCGCCAAAGATGGAGAGACACTATAAAGAACGTTGTCATGAAGGCGCCCCAATGACCTCAGTCAAAGGACTGATGCTGATGATGGCATTGCTACCTGGGCCTTGTTTGATATTTAGATCTCTTCACTTAAAGGTCTGTAAGGCTCTTGGGCTCTTCAGCAGTGAGAAACTAACTAAAATGATAAGAAAAGACAAAAAGATTGAGTCAATTTGCATCTGTTTTTAAATGTTACAGACCTACATCTTCCACATCTAGGCATCCTTCAGTCTGCTTAGACTATGGATTGTGCCCTTCGTAACTACATTTAAGATTGTCATTTACAGTGTTGACTGTGACTGTGAAGGCCCAAACGAGAGTGACAGTCCTTGCAAAATCTGCTGCATATGTAGTGGGTGTCTGGCAGGCCCTTGCTGTCCTTTCTATGGGCTCTCTTCTCCTCTGCCAACTGGCTGATCTTCATCTAGCCCTTCTGAAGGCCCTTGTGTAGTCCCTGCTTCCAGCTGCTGTGGTCGTCTGCCAGCTCTTCCCAACTATCTGGGTCGACGTCTACCTCCTTGAGGTCCCTCTTACAGATGTCTTTACAGCGCAATTGGGGGCGTCCGGAAGGTCTTTTGCCAGAGGCTAGCTCGCCTTACAGGATGTCTTTTGGGATCCTTCCATCATTCATCCTGTGGACGTGGCCAAGCCAGCAGAGCTGCTGCTGCCTGAGGAGGGTACGCATGGTTGGAATTTCAGCTTGCTTGAGGATGGTGTTGTTGGGCGCTCTGTCCTTCCATGATATTCCAAGAATGCACCTGAGGCAGCGCAAGTGGAAGACATTCAGCCTCTTTTCCTGGTGGGCATACAAGGTCCAAGACTCGCTGCCATAGAGGAGGGTGCTGAGGATGCAGGCTCTGTAGACTTGCATTTTGGTGTGAGTGTACAGCTTGTTGTTGTTCCACACTATCTTGCTAAGTCTGAACAGAGTTGTGGCTGCTTTTTCAATCCTCCTGTTTAGCTCAGTCTCCAGCAACAGGGTGTCAGTGATGGTGGACCCGAGGTAAGTAAACTCATGGATGACCTCAAACATGTAATTGTCAATGCTGATTGATGGAGGTTCCGCAACGTCCTGACCAAGTACGTTTGTCTTCTTTAGGCTGATGGTAAACCTGAAGTCCTTGCATGCTTTGGAGAACTCATCCAGCAGTTTTTGAAGCTGACTTTCTATGTGCTTCGCTATAGCAGCGTCGTCTGCAAACAGCACGTCTCTAATGAGCACTTCCCACGCCTTAGACTTAGCCTTCAGCCTCGCAGGATTAAACAGTTTCCTGTCAGATCTTGTGTGCAAAAAGATGCCCTCTGTTGGGGACCCAAAGGCGTGCTTCAGGAGGAGCGCGAAGAAGATCCTGAACAATGTCGGAGCAGGGACGCATCCTTGTTTGACGCCACTCCTGCTGCTGAAGGCATCCGATGATGTGCCATCATATTGGATGGTTCCTCTCGTGTCTTCATGGAAAGACTGGATCATCTTGAGTAGCCGTGGTGGACAGCCTGTCTTGTGGAGCAATTTAAACAGTCCATCCCTACTGACCGAGTCAAAAGCCTGGGTCGGGTCGATGAAGGCGACATAAAGTGGCTTCCTCTGCTCCCTGCATGTCTCCTGCAGCTGCCTCAGGGAGAAGATCATGTCAATGGTAGATCTCTTGATGCGGAATCCACACTGGGATTCAGGATACACCCTCTCAGCGAGCTTCTGGAGTCTGCTGAGGATGACACGAGTGAACAATTTACCAGCGATACTTAGGAGGGAGATTCCACAGTAATTGTTGCAGTCATTTCTGTCTCCTTTGTTCTTATACAAGTTTACAATGTTGGCGTCCCACATATCCTGTGGAACCTCACCCTCTCTCCAGCACAGGCACAGCAGCTCATGTAGGTGTTCCAGGAGTGTGTCCCAGGCACACTTGATTACCTCTGGTGGTATACCATCCTGGCCTGGGGCTTTTCTTACTGCAGTGCTGTCAATAGCTTTCTTCAATTTGACCACAGTTGGTTCCTGGTCCAGCTCGTCCGTGACTGACAGGAGCTCGACGGCGTTGAGGGCTGTATCAAGAACAATGTTCTCACGAGTACAGCTCAGAGTAGTGCTTGACCCATCGCTCCATCTGTTTGGCTTTGTCAGCAATGACTTCACCAGATTTGGATTTCAGAGGTGCCATCTTGTTCTTGATGGGTCCCATTGTCTTCTTTATGCCCTCGTACATTCCCCTGAGATTACCAGAGTCAGCACAGATCTGGATGCTGCTGCATAACTTAAGCCAGTAGTTGTTAGCACAGCACTTGGCTATCTGCTGTACAATTTTTCTGGCTACTCTGAATGCTTGCTGGTACTCTGACTCGGTGAGCGTTTATACTCCAGAGCTGCGTCTACACGTGCACGCTACTTCGAAGTAGCGGCAGTAAACTTCGAAATAGCGCCCATCACGTCTACACGTGTTGGGCGCTATTTCGAAGTTGAAATCGACGTTAGGCGGCGAGACGTCGAAGTCGCTAACCCCATGAGGGGATGGGAATAGCGCCCTACTTCGACGTTCAACATCGAAGTAGGGACGTGTAGACGATCCGCGTCCCGCAACATCGAAATAGCGGGGTCCTCCATGGCGGCCATCAGCTGGGGGGTTGAGAGATACTCTCTCTCCAGCCCTTGCGGGGCTCTGTGGTCACCGTGGGCAGCAGCCCTTAGCCCAGGGCTTCTGGCTGCTGCTGCTGCAGCTGGGGGTCCGTGCTGCATATACAGGGTCTGCAACTAGTTGTTGGCTCTGTGTATCTTGCACTGTTTAATGAAAGTGTGTCTGGGAGGGGCCCTTTAAGGGAGCGACTTGCTGTTGAGTCCGCCCCGTGACCCTGTCTGCAGCTGTGCCTGGCTCCCTTATTTCGATGTGTGCTACTTTGGCGTGTAGACGTTCCCTCGCTGTGCCTATTTCGATGTTGGGCTGAGCAACGTCGAAGTTGAACATCGACGTTGCCAGCCCTGGAGGACGTGTAGACGTTATTCATCGAAATAGCCTATTTCGATGTCGCAACATCGAAATAAGCTATTTCGAAGTTGGGTGCACGTGTAGACGTAGCCCAGAAGTGCAGCACGCTTCTTTTCAATGACTGAAATCATCTCATCAGAGTTAGCTTTGAACCAGTCATTTGTATTTCCAGCTCTTCTTCCAAACACTGACAAGGCCGTGTTGTAGATTGTGTCGCTCAGATGCTGCCATCTGGATGTCACATCAGCACCCCCAGGGCTGCTGTGCAGATTCTCCTCAAGGGTCTCTCTGAACTTTTCAGCTTTTTCTGAGTTTGCCATCTTTCTGGCATCAAGACAGGGCTTTCCAGTTGGTTTAGAATGGTGAAGCTTCTTGGGTCTCAGCTTGAACTTGGAGCAGACTAGCAAATGATCTGTATCGCAGTCGGCACTATGGTAGCTGCGTGTCAGGAGGACATTTTTGAGGTTGTCGCGTCTGGTGATGACCAAGTCTAATTGGTGCCAGTGTTTCGAGTGTGGGTGTCTCCATGACACTCGGTGCTGTGGCTTGGTTCGGAAAAATGTGTTTGTGATGCACAGATTTTGGTACATGCAAAGTTCGAGGAGACGCTGTCCGTTGTCATTCATTTTTCCCACACCAAAGTGACCTAGGCAAGAGGGCCATGAGTCACGATCGGCTCCAACTCTTGATTGACATCACCCAAAAGGTACAGTTGTTCACAAGCAGGTATTTGCACTATGGCGGCACTGAGCTCATCATAGAACTTGTTATTTGCTTCTGGTGTGTCATTCAGGCTTGGACCGTAAGCGCTGATCAGGTGGATGGGACTGGCGCAGGTTTGAAGTTTGACCTGAAGGAGTCTTTCTGATCCACCCGTGACTAGTTCCACCATTTGCAGAAGGGTGTTTCTGATGGCAAAGCCGACACCGTGCTCCCTGGGTTCCTCTGGGGCTTTGCGCTGCCAGAAGAAAGTGTAGTCCTTTTCCTTTAGGGATCCCGAAGCTGCAAGTCGCGTCTCCTGCAAAGTGGCAATGTCAACTTGGAGCCTCTTCAGTTCTTCTTCGAGTGGTTCCCGTGGGTGCTCCACCAGCTATTGTGGAGCACCCACAGGGACACTTCTCGAAGAACCATTGTTACTGCAGGTGAGCAACTTCTCTTTCTTCTTCGAGTGGTCCCCGTGGGTGCTCCACAATAGGTGGTGGAGCACCCACGGGGACACATCTCGAAGAGCCATCGTTACTACAGGTGAGTAACTTCTCTTTCCTCATTGATGACAGCGGTCTTTCTGGTGTCTCTGATGTCCTGAAGATCTTCAGTCAAACCGGTCAACATGGTCCGTACATTCCAACAAGCAAGCTTGAAACTTTGATGATTTCCTTTTGTTAATAATTTTCTTGTTGGTTTGTCTGGTGCTCATTTCAGTCACTTGTCAGGTTTGGGAACCTTAAGCCTCATGCACCCAATGAGGCAAGTGAACTGTGGCGAGATAGTACCCCACTGGCTGGGGGCTGCCCAGCTTAAGGTGAGCGGTGACTGTCCAATGAGATGCGATGATCTCTCCCACCGTCAGAAGCAACCCCTGGCGCTCGTTCTCTCCGCCAGTCGAGCAAGAGCTTATAACCGGTATCTGTTGCCTCCCGTGTTGGTTCAATGCTGTTAAGAGATGCTAGAGTACCTCTCCAGGCGCGAGCCTGGGCAATTTTTATGGAGACCCTGGGCTGCCCAGACACCAGGCCACCCCTCTCGGCTTTACTGATATAGTCCAAAGGAAAGGATAACTTCTACATCTGGTACCAGCTCAGCTGCAGGAGTTGCCGGGACAGTGCCAGAAGTTGACACAGAACCTCCTTAGGACTCCCCTCCGGATTTTCTGTCAGAGTTTACTCCGTGAGCCTTACTCCTTCCCAGGATGTGGGGCGTCTTCCTTCACCTTCACAGGAGTTGTCGATTTGCGGCACCAAGCTCCTTGTCTGCCATTGAGACTGTGCATTAGAAGGGAGAAGGAACAAGTCCCTCCATACGGTCGGTATGTGAGACAGACCAGACCCCTCTCACTGTGTTTCGCCTGTGAGCTGACACAGTTGCCCGGGGGATGGCGTCGCTGTAATGCACAACAGCTGCTAGGAGCCAACAGTGAGAATTGAGTGGTGGGTGAGGACCAGTGCTTCCGTCCGCCTGAAAAGGCGCAGCTGCTGGAGAGTCAAAGGTACTACCTCTACCCCAGACACTCCCAGAGCTAGACATCTCAAAATTAATTCTCCATCCTTTAGGCAACAAACAACGACTGATTCAACTAAGGTATTGTTGGCCACCAAAAGAAAGCACAAATGTCCAGGCTGGGTGATTGAACAAACTAAATGTTGTTCTTTCATCTAAGGAGACCTAAATTCTTAGCTTTTAAATAGTGAGTTTGATCTTTAGTGCGCAAAAGCAGACATTACAGACTGATACATGAACTTGGACGGGAGCTACAGGTTGCACCTCCCTCGTCTGGCGTCCTTGGAACCTGATTGGTCCTGGATGAGGGAATTTGCCAGTTGAAGGGACGCCCCCTGCTCTGGCCGCAGAGTCTACTGCTGGCTCCTCTTTTGCCTCGCTGCAACTCCAGCCCAGGGCCCCCTTACTTCCTGCCTGGACCTCCTGGGTCAAAACTGGCCCAGCCACTTTGGGCTGCCGGCCACAGAGTCTGGCTCCAGCCCCCATGGGCTCCAGCTCAGGACATGGCAACGGCTCTATGGGTGCTGTGTCTGCCCTGACTGGGCTGCTGACATGGCCCAAAGACTGGCAGCCAGCTGTGGGCCCAGACGTGCTGCTGGTGCAACCCCCACCTCATAGAGAATGGCTCTGGCTGGGGTTCCAGCTCAGCCCCTGCCCTGCAGAGGACACCTCTGACTCTGGTCAGGCAACCAGTGTGGTCTCCGCCCCATGGAGCACAGCTCTGACCCTGGCCGGGCAGCCGGCCCAGCCCCACTTCAAACCCCGCAAGCACCGAGTGCAGTCTTGGCCAGGCTGTTGTCATGGCCCCAGCCCTGCAGGTCCTGGGTGCAGTCCTGGCCCAACAGAGGCTGCCTCTGGCTGGCTATTGCCTCTGGCCAGGGATGCAAGGCAGCTAGGCTCCCCACACAAACCTTCTACCCCAGCATCTCTGGTCCAGTAACGTCAGTGGTCCTGCCAGAGCACGGATGTTGCTGCATCAGAGGATGCCAGTTTTGGGAGGTTTAACCTGTAGCAGAGAAATGGAATTAGCTAGCTGTAAAGGCAAATCACAGTTACTTTGATGAAATCACATTTGACAATTTCCTTTCTCGTCACATAGCTGGCAAACATTAAAAAGAGCAGGATGGACTGAAGTCATTAATATTAAAGCACAGAAGGTCTCAGCTGTTGAACGCTGTGTTGGACATAAGTATCTTGTGTGATAATGTGTAATTTAAATTTTAGATCTTTTCTCCAAAGGGGTTATAAGACGATATTAAAGTATAGTTTTTGATTAAAATAACAAGCAGTCCTGTGGCACCTTATAGACTCACAGATTTATTGGAGCATAAGCTTTCGTGGGCAAAGACTCGCTTCATCCAATGCATCAGATTTTCGTTAATTTTTTTCTTATGGATCATAACAGATTTGGCTGCTGCTTCTTAATTATAAATGTTTGAGACTGAACACAGCCGTGTGTGTGTGTGTACACCCACACTTTTTATATGTAGTACTTCAGTTGTAGCGTGGAACTATCTGAGGTAACTTACAGGCAATCTAAAGTATCCACATATGGTAAAACTGACCTCAGAAAAGTTGCCAAGAATAATACACACTGTGTGATTTGTTGTTTCAATTATCTGTAACACCTGTGCCTGGTATGTGTGTATGTCAGATGTACACAACACAAATTACATATAAATGCAGAGGAACTGCAGTGTGGAATACCCGTTTTCCATACAGCATGTTGATCAAGCATTAATCAGAGTTATTTATTTCACAAATAATCTGAAAATGAAAGAGGGGAAGATAATGCTGATTTGAAGTTGGATTTCTTTTTCATTCACATGTGTTTTAACTATTGTGTTGTTGCAGAAACTGGAACATAGAGAAGTTTTAGTTGGCTTATTGTTCCTGGTTTTCCCATTTATCCCAGCCAGCAACCTCTTCTTCCGGGTGGGGTTTGTGGTGGCAGAGCGAGTCCTTTACATGCCAAGGTAATTACTGCATTTGAATTCCTTTATAACGAGATGCTCTCATCCACTTTGTGAAAGCAGGTACTTTTCTTTACTGTTTGCCTATTACTGTGATTCAGACATTTTATTTTATTTAGTCCAAGCATGATATACTTTTGAATTTTTGAGCAGTAATATCAGAAAATTTATAGCCTGCCAAGAGTAGGTTGTTTGGCAGAAGCAAAGCTAGTTCCATTCTAGTTTTATGATTTTTTTGGAATATGGTTGAAAGTATCTGTATAAAGGGAAGCAGCATGTTGTTTCTTGCACATTGTCCTTTAAACTTCATATGAATTTAGCTGTTAAACTAAGCACTGTTGTCATCTTAAATTGCCCATGTTCTCTAATTTAAGCAGCCTGCTTATATAGTTAACTATTATTATTATTATTTATTTATCAATAGCCAAGGAACGGTTGGGAGGGTCTATGATGCTAGACTCAGTACAATCGCAAAGGAAGACAATGTCCATCTCCTAAAATTCTGGCAGTGTAAGGCCTGGTCTATACAAGGGCAGAAAGTTGATCACAGATACACAGTAGTAGCTATGCCAGGACTGACTTTCTGCCCCTGTGTAGATCGGGCTCTTCGGGCTTGTACCAATGTCCCTTAAAGTGATAGCTTGGAGTACCTGGGTCAACAGCTGAGCCCAGTAAAATCGAACTCCAGAAGATCAACCACACCACAGTCCATCAGCTGGTAAGTATAGATTCACCCTTAGTCTCTGACTCTGCAGGTGGACTGCTTCTGCCACGCAGTCCCATTGCCCAGGTGCTATCAAATGCAGGATCAAGACTGCGAAAAAGTTGACAATCTAGCTGGGTGGGAGGGAAGACTCCCACACCTTTCCAAAGTGTAAATCTCTAAATTTTAGTTCACCCTCTTTTCCACCTTGATACTCTTTACATTCTGGATTATTGCTCCTTGTATCTCTAACGTATCCAGCTGTGAGTCTAAAGCAGTAGGAAAGTCTAACCATCCAAGATGCAACTTTTGATTGCCTGCTTGAGCCAGCTATAAATATACTTACATTTTTATAGCAGTGTAGCCATATGTTTACATTCTGAGAGCTCAGTTCAGCCATAAGGTGCATATTCTGCTGCCATTATCTTTTATGGTGATTTAACTTGCAGAGCTGATGGCCCTAAGTGTCACCCGAGATTGCTTTATGTTGTCTGAAGTAGTTGCTTTGTTTGACCTACCTTTTAAAACGAGATTACTGAGAAAGCAAAGAAAATTGGAAAACCTGGAAAAAATATTCTCTGTAGCCCTGATCCTGCCAAGTCTCGATCTTACTTAATTTTATACCTATGAGCAGTCTCATGGACTTCAGTAGGCCTGCTCTCTGGTCTTCACTAGAGTGTGGCCAGGATCCATAGTTTACATAGTTGATCTATCCCTGCCTCCTATTAAACTAGTTTGTTTTACGGACCAAGTCCTGCTTGCCTTATTGGTACACACAACCCTTCTTGAGTTTGAGAGGGTTCACGTGAGTAAATTGAGTGATATTTGGCCCCTGTGTTATTGTGGGAAACACCACCACAGTGAGTGAACCTCATCACTGTCCATTGTAAATTTGATTTCAAAATTAAATTGATCAAATATATGAATGTAAAAAGTAGAGAAACGCTTTAAAGCTGCAAATATAGATATTGAAGAACAACCCCCCAGTTTGTAACATGCTGCCCTGTTCTCTAGCTTTTCTGGCTATGCAAAGAGCAAGGGTTTGAATTGCTGCTGACGCCAGCTAGACCACCTAGCTCTTCTCCAGATGAGATAAGTCTGCCTCCATGTGCCTTTTCAAGTTGGTAGTAAGGAAGGATAAAAATGGTCAATGCTATAGGAGTAGTTTGTGGAAGGACTCTTAATATATTTAATGTGTGCACACAGTAACGTTGCTTAGATAGTGCTTTCCTTGATTCTAGGGCCTTTACAAACATACAACCTATGAAGTAGGTACTGCAAGTGACTCCCTGTTTTAGAGGATTGTGAGGCAGAGAGGCCAAGTGCTAACTCCACTCCAAGGCAACGTCTGTGCTGCAGGGGTTTCGGAAATAACTTATTTCCACTTTGTGAAGTAGAAATAAGTTATTCCTGAACTGAGCATCCACAGTGCAAGAGCATTTCCAAACTGAGCGCTCACACTACAGAGCCCTATTCAGAAATAAGAGGAATGCATTTTGGGTGTGTATCCCATCATGCCTGGCCTCACTGGGAAACACAAGGTGCCCTGGGAATCAGGAACTTGTCCCATGAGCCCCTTCTCTTCCTGAATCTCCCCCCACACTTTCCTATTCCTTTCTGGGCCATGTGAAAGTGCTACGGGGAGCCCCGCTTGCCCTCATGTGCATAGAAGCAGCCATGCAGCTGTGACATTATGGATTTCTCACCCTGCACATTAAGGATCTCAGAGGTCTCTCCTGGGCTCCATGCTGGTGCCCTCTTGGATCAGTAACCAGCTTGAGAAGAGCCCCCTGCAGAAGTCCTTACGACAAAACAAAAGCAGAAAAAAAAGGGGGGAGGGCAGTCAGATCGCTGTGTGTTGAACTATCCCGTAGAGTAACATAGAAAACATGAAACCAGTGCATGGCTAGTGTTTGACTGCTTTGAAATCAAGCAGGGGAAACACTCCCGAGAGGTTTTTAAATTACCACAAATTGCAGAGGGAGTGGGGAAGGGGTGTACCTGGCTCGGGGAAGGACTGAACAGTGCCTGGCTGGGGAAAGGCGGGGGTGGGGGGGATCGGTGTATGGCTGGGAAAAGGTGGGGGAGGGGGATTGGTGCCTGGCTGGGGGAAGGCAGGGGGAGGGAATTGGTGCCTGGCTGGGTGAAAGCGGGGAGCGAGGGGGAATCGGTGCCTGGCTGGCGGAAGGCAGTGGGGAATCAGTGCCTGGCTGGTGGAAGGTGGGGGGGAATCACTGCATGGCTGGGGGAAGGCGTTGGGGGGGGGGAATCGGTGCCTGGCTGAGGGAAGGCTGGGGAGACAAGGGAAGTAAATATGTGCTCAGCAAGAGAAATAAATATGGTAGGAGACCAGACTGGCTTAATGGGGAAATCCTTGGAAAACTTAGGCACAAAAAGGGAGCTTACAAAAAGTGGAAACTGGGACAGATGTCTAGGGAGGGGTATAAACGTATAGCTCGAAAATGTAGGGCAGTTATCAGGAAGGCGAAAGCGCAAGTGGAATTGCAACTCGCAAGGAATGTGAAGGATAACAAGAAAAGTTTCTACAGGCATGTTACCAACACGAAGGTGACCAGAGAGGGCTTGGGGCCTCTACTGGATGAGGGAGGCAACCCAGTGAGAAATGATGTAGAGAAAGCTGAAGTACTTAATGCTTTCTTTGCCTCTGTCTTCACGGACAAGGACAGCTCCTGGACTAATGCGATAAGTGATGCATTGTGGGATGAAGGTGGACAGCCTTTGGTGGGGAAAGAACAGGTTAGGAGCTATCTAAAAAAGCTAAATGTACATAAAACGATGGGCCTGGACCTAATTCATCCTAGGGTTCTGAGGGAGTTGGCATATGTTGGTGACGAGCCCTTGGCCGTTATCTTTGAAAAGTCGTGGAGATCGGTAGATATCCCGGATGACTGGAAAAAGGCAAATGTAGTGCCCATCTTTAAAAAAGGAAAGAAGGACGATCCAGGGTAGTATAAGCCAATCAGTCTTACGTCAGTCCCTGGAAAAATCATGGAGGAGCTCCTCAAGGAAGTCATTTTGAGGCACTTGGAGCAGGGGAAAGTGATCAGGAATACTCAGCATGGGTTCATGAAAGGCAAGTCATGCCTGACCAATCTGATTAGTTTCTACAATGAGATAACTGGCTCTGTGGATAGGGGAAAATCAATGTATATGATTTATCTGGACTTTAGCAAAGCTTTTGATATGGTCTCCCACAATATTCTTGTCAGCAAGTTAAAGGAATGTGGATTGGATAAATGGACGGTAAGATGGATAGAAAGCTGGCTAGAAGGTCGGGCCCAGAGGGTAGTGACCAACGGCTCGATGTCGGGGTGGTGATCGGTTTCTAGTGGAGTGCCCCAAGGTTCGGTTCTGAGTCCTGTTCTGTTCAACATATTCATCAATGACCTGGACGAGGGGTTGGATTGCACCCTCAACAAGTTTGCAGATGACATGAAGCTAGAGGGAGAGGTAGATATGCTGGAGGGTAAGGACAGGGTTCTGACTGACTTGGAGAAATTGGAAGACTGGGCTGCAAGAAATCTGAATGAGGTTCAGTAAGGACAACTGCAGAGTCCTGCACTTGGGCCGGAAGAATCCCAAGCATTGTTACAGGCTGGGGTCCGACTGGCTCGGTAGTAGTTTTGCAGAAGAGGACCTGGGAGTTGTAGTGGATGAGAAGCTGGACATGAGTCAACAGTGTGCCGTTGTAGCCAAGAAAGCTAATGGCATATTAGGCTGCATCAAGAGGAGCGTTGCCAGTAGATCCAGAGAAGTGATTATTCCTCTTTATATGGCTTTAGTGAGGCTGCATCTGGAGTACTGTGTCCACTTCTGGGCCCCCAGTTATAGGAAGGATGTGGATACACTGGAGAGGGTCCAGTGGAGGGCAACCAAAATAACTAGGGGGCCGGAGCATATGACTTATGAAGAAAGTTTGAAGGAATTGGGACTGTTTAATCTGCAGAAGAGAAGACTGAGGGGGAACTTGGTAACAGCCTTCAACTTACTGAAGGGAGATTGCAAAGAGGCTGGAGAGAGGCTGTTCACAGTGGTCACGGATGGCAGAACATGGAACAATGGTCTCAAGTTGTGGTTGGAAAGGTCCAGGTTGAACATTAGGAAAAACTTTTTCACTAGGAGGGTGGTGAAGCATTGGAATGGTCTACCCAGGGAAGTAGTGGAGTCTCCATCGCTGGAGGTGTTTAAGTCTCGGCTCGACAAAGCCCTGGCAGGGCTGATCTGATGGGTTTGGTCCTGCTTAGAGCAGGGGGCTGGACTCGATGGCTTTTTTAGGTCTCTTCCAGCTCTATTGTTCTATGATTCTATGATTCTCTCAAAACAAAGTTGAGAATTTCATGCGGTGCCCCGACTGCAGCTGGAGCTCAGCCCGTGGGGAGACCTGCATCAGCCCTGCACCAGGGCTGAAGCACTGTGCATGGGGAGCCGCACTGCCAGCCCACTGAGCCCAAGACCAGGGCTGGCGCTCTGGGCGCAGAGCCCTGAACTGGGGCTGGAGCTTGGAGTGCAGGGCTGGTGAGGGGACCTGCTGCAGCCCCGCTGAGCCCTGAATGGGGGCTGGAGATTGGAGTACCAGGCCATCGGGGGACCCATGCAGCCGCGCAGATCT
This sequence comes from Carettochelys insculpta, assembly GCF_033958435.1. Classification (NCBI taxonomy): domain Eukaryota; kingdom Metazoa; phylum Chordata; order Testudines; family Carettochelyidae; genus Carettochelys; species Carettochelys insculpta. The sequence continues at coordinate 264,296,956 of NC_134137.1, read as the reverse complement.
CCAAATTGGGGCTGGAGCCTATGGGGTAGACAACAGCCCCAGGAGCTGGAGCTCTGCTGAGCCAGCACCAGTGCCCCATTGCAACCCTGTAGTAGTATGGCTGGAAAAACAGGTATCCCAGCAGTTTTGGGTACCTGGGGAGAAAAGAAGGAGAGTTTGCAGTGCAGCCTGGAGGGGCTACTCATTTGAGCTTGATGGGATGCCTCCCAGGAGGCCAATTAAGCCATAATTAGCTTGGCTTTGTACATAGTTTCAATTGTGGAATTGAAAGGGAGGGAGTTGGTGAAACTCATTTTTGATGGAGTTAATATTCTGAAGTAAATGCCCTATTTGTTCCTGAATAACAGGCTCAGCTGTGAGAACAACAAGAAGTCCTGTGGCACCTTGTAGACTAACAGATATTTTGGAGCATAAGCTTTTGTGGGCAAAGAGATGAAGTGGGTCTTTGCCCACGAAAGCTTATGCTCCAAAATATCTGCTAGTCTTTTAGGTGCCACAGGACTTCTTGTTGTTCTCAAAGCTACAGACTAACACGGCTACCTCTGATACTTGAGGCTCAGCTGTGTCAACACAAGGTGTTTTATGACAGAAGAAAAGGTTTTTACAGAAGAAAAACCCCAGTGTAGACAAGCCCTGAGAGGTAACTCTCACTCTAAGTTGGCAGGCCGCTGAACTGGAGTTTAAAATGAAAAACAAACACAGCAGCTAAACCTCATATCAGCAAACAAGTGGGCAGCTCTCACTCCCAGGCTTTTTAGAAGGAGGATGCTCAAAAACAGCCAAGGGTGTTGAGAACTAAAATTACTGTTTGCAAAAGTTACTGAATACCACTAAGTACAGTCTGTGTCTCTCTGTACGAAACAGATTGGTTGTGGGGGAGCGTTAGTGTTCCATGAGCATTCATAGCTATTGCAAAACTAAAATGACATCTCTTGATTTCCCCCAGAGTTACTTGGCACATAATGCTGAAGACGTAAGAGGAAGAGCAGGCAGTGTTTCTTTTTTGGAGCATTCTTTATAAACTGTTTCATGGGTAGCCCCTTGCCAAGTGCAATATGTTTTTATTGAGTTTTCTTCTGTTTTTGTGCTCCAGCATCAGTTACTACATTGGAATATTTCACCCCACTTAAAAGGTTTTCTTGGGGCAAGAAAGCTGACTCAGTGTATGGAAAACGCATTGATGACTATTATTCTTGGTGCTATTTAAAGGTGTTCTTCCACCCTGTTTTGGAATTAAAGAGTTGCATAAATATTTGTGTGCCTGTCACTGTTGTGCACTTCTGAATCTGCAAATCACATCCTGAACTCAGATTATTGACTCCTTTTCATGAGCAAAACTTTAAGTGTAGGTAATAAAGACTTGAAGATTTAGGTAAAAGGTTTGTAAACAAACAATATTTTAGGATTTTGCCTCCACTTTAGTTTAATTTGACGTAGCAAAATAGGTAGTTGTCCAACCTTTTGATCTTACATTAGTTGTAGGTCTTATTTCTGCCATTCAGGGTTTTGTACACATCTTGTCAAACCTGAAGAAAATCCAAAATGTTTTTAATTTTTTTTGTTGAAAATTTTCACAGGATAAAATAATTTCCAACCAGCTGAAAACATAAGTGGAGATTGGGTCAGAATAAAATCCATGGGCCAGATTTTCAAAACACCTCAGCTCCTATTTATCAGAGGTGTAGCTGTGTTAGTCTGTATCTACAAAAAAAACGGGAAGTTCTGTGGCATCTTATAGTCTAACAGATTTATTGAAGCATAAGCTTTCTGATGAAGTGGTTCTTTGCCAACGAGAGATTGTGCTCCAAAAAAATCTGTTAGTCTATAAACTCGCATTTAGGCATCAAAATAAGTGGCCAAATTTTCAAAAGATTTAGGCTATTGAGTACTGACCTGCTTTGGAAATCTGGCCCTACCTGCAGGTGCTGGCTGCTTGGAAAATCTGGTTCAGTTAATGCAGACCATTGTAATTGTATTTAAAATGAAAAGAACACGTAATCTTACTGTTCTTAGTCATGAAGTACCTACCTGAACATAACCTGAAGCTTTAGCACTTGACTCTGCAATTGCTCCTCAGTGGAACAATTCGATGTGCAAGGTGTGATGGTGTGCACCTTTCATGTACTAGCAAAGACTCTGACCTCGTATTGACTATAATGAGAGTTGGGGGTACTCTGGAGATTGCAGGACAAGACCCTTTTTGTCGAACAAGTTTCTGTGCTTTGCTCAAATTTTTGAACAGCTCCCATTTCAGTGGCTCCTGGCTAAGGGTTGGTTTGTTTGTTTATTCACAAATGCATTTGTTTTTTAATATTCTTCCCGAGTTTTAGCGCAGTGGTACCCAACCTTTTCACTAGTGCAGACTCCCAATCAACTCCTCAAACCACTCACAGACCCCCATCAAAGCCAATTCTAGCAGCTGTGTACACTTCATTAAATGAAAAAGGGAACTACAACATAGATTTTCGGACAGCAATTAATATTATTGGAAGATATTTTATTTAAAAATAATAATTGATTGTCACTTTGCAGTTTGTTTAAAACTTATTTGCTGTGATCCTTGTAATTAATCTTTTTTTCTTCCCATGGACCCCAAGTTGGGAACCACTGTTTTAGAGAACTACTCTGCTAAAAATAGTCACTCACCTGAGCCTGCTATGTGCACGCACAGTTCTCAGATCAAGTTCTCATGTGCTACCATATTAAAATGTTTAAACTTCAGAAGCAATCAGTTATTCTTCTTGGCTAATATAGTTGTGTCCCTGCTTATTTTTACCAGCCTTGGGAACCTTCCCCAATGTCCATGGATTTTGCAGCCATGACCAACAAAAACAAAGGTGAATTTAAAGTGTTGAAATTTGCTTGTACAATAAGGACAGCTGCGTCAGTCTGTATTCTAACAAAACAAACCAGCAGTCATGTAGCACTTCAAAGACTAACAAAATGATTTATTAGGTGATGAGCTTTCATGGGACAGACCCACTTCTTTAGATCTATAGCATTTCCAATCAGTCAGTCTGTACTGGAAATGCTACTGATCTGAAGAAGTGGGTCTGTCCCACAAAAGCACATTACATAATAAATCATTTTGTTAGTCTTTGAAGTGCTACATGACTTCTGGTTTGTTTTGCATGATAAGGAGTGGAGGCAAGTATGTAATAGTCCTTCCTGCTGATTTTGATTACATGACTGATTCTGCACATTCTCAGGCAACCTCTGATGGTGTGGAGTCCTGTGTATTAAGGTCTTGGGGAATCTTCGACAAAAATAAAACCTGCTCCCTAATGGTTGAACCCAGTAGGACAGTGGCAGAATTACTTACTTCTGATTTCCACTATGCATCCCTCCCTCCCTCCATTGCAACTACCACTTTAGGTCCAATGGGGTAAACAAACTCCATCAGCGGTGAACCAAGATATTATAAATATGATGCCATCTGTTATGGCGCATCACTCTCTGCCTTGCTGGATGTGTGTGTGTGTGTCCTTTTTAGCCATGTTTTGTTCAGTGAGTGAGAAATACATCATGATAAGTTGTGAGATCAATACTTGTAAATGTCTTTGTCAACTTACTCAAGTTCTAAACAGGAATCAGTAAGATAATCAATATGTAGACAAAATGGTCTAGGTTTCTCAAAAAGGATCAATCTCTTTGTTATTCAGCTCTTCCTAAAAATCATACTAGACCACGCACCCTGTGAAGATTTTGTTTTTACATGCTGTACTTTAAACAACAAAATGACAAATTGTGGCCAACCCTTGCTAATGTGTCCCTTTCACTTAGTATAACCCTATCCATTAACATTAACATTAACATTAACATACTAATTAAAAACTAGAAACTGATGCATATTATGGTAATGCAATTTTGCACTTCTCATGAGCTTGTGACCTGAATAATACTGGCGAGAACTTGCCTTTCCCCACAAGGCAATATATATGATAAGATTTTATAATATACCTGCCTTTAGCATTTTCTCTTTCTGTTCTCATTTTTCACCGGGTGTAATGTTAATTCATTTTTACCCCCACTGACATCCTTTTTCACTTTTTAAAAACCCGTATGTCAACTAGGCTTGTTAATCTGAATTCCTGCTCACCTGTCTCACATTCATTTAATATTCAATCGCATAACCTGGTGATACAAAATCCACTAATGGAAGCTCCTATTTCTCTTCCACAATTAGAGTCAAATCCTGGCCCAGTGAAATCAGTAGCAAAATTCTGATTAACTGCAGTGATGCCAGAGTTTTCCCCCAACTGATTCAGCAAAGCTGTTAAGCATTTCAGTGCCTAATGTGAAGCAAATGCTTGCATGCTTTGGTGAGTCAGAGAGCACGTCTTCACTACGGAGGTAAATTGGTGCTTCTGCAATTGATGCACTGGCATTAATTTGGCTGGTTTGGTGAAGACGTGGAGAGCACTCTGTGCTTCATCTCCCCAAGAAGCGTAAGGTAAATTGGTGGGAGAGTGTCTCACATTGAGACAGCATGTTGTAGATGCAACAGTAGATGGATCTAGTTATGTTGATTTCAGTTATGTAACTCATGTAACTGAAGTAGCATTGATTACCATGATAAAATAGGCTTGGCCAGCATCTGTGTGTATTCCCATCCATATTTGTTTAACTTACATTTTTAGTGCTTTTTTTTTGCTTGTGTTAACTGTCCAGAGCTGATAAAGTTAAGAGGGAGTGAGCTTGACTCTATGCCGATGGCTACGTCTACACGTGCACCCAACTTCGAAATAGCTTATTTCGATGAATAACGTCTACACGTCCTCCAGGGCTGGCAACGTCGATGTTCAACTTCGACGTTGCTCAGCCCAACATCGAAATAGGCACAGCGAGGGAACGTCTACACGCCAAAGTAGCACACATCGAAATAAGGGAGCCAGGCACAGCTGCAGACAGGGTCACGGGGCGGACTCAACAGCAAGTCGCTCCCTTAAAGGGCCCCTCCCAGACACACTTTCATTAAACAGTGCAAGATACACAGAGCCAACAACTAGTTGCAGACCCTGTATATGCAGCACGGACCCCCAGCTGCAGCAGCAGCAGCCAGAAGCCCTGGGCTAAGGGCTGCTGCCCACGGTGACCACAGAGCCCCGCAAGGGCTGGAGAGAGAGTATCTCTCAACCCCCCAGCTGATGGCCGCCATGGAGGACCCCGCTATTTCGATGTTGCGGGACGCGGATCGTCTACACGTCCCTACTTCGATGTTGAACGTCGAAGTAGGGCGCTATTCCCATCCCCTCATGGGGTTAGCGACTTCGACGTCTCGCCGCCTAACGTCGATTTCAACTTCGAAATAGCGCCCAACACGTGTAGACGTGATGGGCGCTATTTCGAAGTTACTGCCGCTACTTCGAAGTAGCGTGCACGTGTAGACGCAGCTTTTATGTTTCATCAACCATCTTGATTGCAAGCGACAGTTAAATATGCTTCTCTATACCCTGTGATAGGAGTGACGTTGACCACGTGTCACTGACAGTAGGTAATCTGAAGATGGGCCAGATCCTCAGCTGAACTCAACTGGGGTATCGTCACTGACTTTAAAGAAGCATTGCTAACTGCTTCAGGATTTTAGCTGAGGCAGTGATCTGGAAGAATAAGCACACAGTTAGAGTTTTATTGGTCCTAAATTCTAATCCTGGCTCTGCCAAAAACTCCTAATGTAGGTGTGGGCAAGTTAGTCCAACTTTCTTCCTCATTTCCCCATCTATAAGACATCAGTAATACTCATCTGCCTCTGAAGGGTTTTTGTATTAATTAGTTTACGCGTATATAGTGCTTTGGGTGAATAAGATGCTATAAAGTGGTAAATATTGTAAGCATCCAGTCTTTCAGATGTGTATCCAAACCTGGACTCCCAACTTTTGGGGTGCTTCCCATTACTGTTAAACACTCTAATAAGAGATCAAGCACAAGCAAAAAATGATGAAATGCTAGTGGCAGATATGTTGGTGAAAGCAAATAAATGCATAGGAATAAGAGCCAAGTAATTTTGCAAAGATGAAAAAGATTAGCTCATGGCACTTTTGGTCTAGACTGCAGCCTTAGCTGCTTAACTGAATATGAAAAATGCCTTTGAAAAACACATTGTACTTGGCCACGTGGTTTCAAGGAAAAGCTGAGCTTACAATGATTATTACCCCTTGCATGTTAGCTGTAATGGGAAAGCAAGACAGCTTATTATTATTATTTTGATAAATTAGGTTAAAGAAACAAATCTTAAAAAAACAGTTATCGTGATCAAAGATTGTTTTCTTTAAAAAGAGTCTGGAGGTCCATACTCTTGTGTGGAAATCTTAGCTGAGATGGAAAAATAGATTTTTTAAAATAAAAGTGTAACTGAATAGAAATGATTCACTCAGGACTTGTGTGCACGTACAGTGCTGCAGTGGCACAGCTGCACCAATGCAGCTGTGATGTTGTGGGACATGTAGTGAAGATGCTGTATGCTGACAGGAGAGCTCTCTCCTGGGTGTAATAAAACCATCTCAGGAAGAGGCAATAGCTATGTCAGCAGGAATAGTTTTCTCACCAACATAGTGCTGTCCACACCCGTATGTATGTTTGTATAACTTATTTTGCTTTGGGGGTGTTTTATTTAAACACCCGAGTGACATAGGTAGTAGTGTAGACATAGCCTCAGCCAAATTGGTTGGACTTGGAATTTTTATTTGTAAAAGAATATTCTCCCTAAAGGAAAATTTAATATAGAATGAGCTCAGTTTTATATTTTTGGAACCTTCTTATAACATTTAATGTAAAATTATATCTTTATTGTAGAATTTGGCAGCATGGTTATAAAAGACACATAGACATTGATAAGTCCTAGTCCTAGGCATCCTTCAGTCTCCATACACTATGGATCGCGCCCTTCGTAACTCCATTTAAGATCATCATTTGCAACATTGACGGTGACTGTGGAGGCCCACACGAGAATGACAGTCCTTGCTACATCTGCTGATATGTAGTGCGTGTCTGGCAGGTCCTTGCTGTCCTTTCTATGGGCTCGTTTCTCCTCTGCCAGCTGCCTGATCTTCATCTCGCCCTTCTGAAGGCCCTTGTGTAGTTCCTGCTTCCAGCTGCTGCGGTCATCTGCCAGCTCTTCCCAACTATCTGGGTAATTTCTACCTCCTTGAGGTCCCTCTTACAGACATCTTTATAGCACAATTGGGGGCGTCCGGGAGGTCTTTTGCCAGAGGCTAGCTCGCCGTACATGATGTCTTTTGGGATCCTTCCATCATTCATCTTGGGGATGTGGCCAAGCCAAAGGAGCCATTGCTGCCTGGGGAGGGTGTGCATGGTTAGAATTTCAGCTTGCTGAAGGATGGCGATGTTGGGCACGCTGTCCTTCCATGATATCCCAAGGATGCGCCTGAGGCAGCGCAAGTGGAAGACATTCAGCCTCTTTTCCTGGCGGGCGTACAAGGTCCAAGACTCGCTGCCGTAGAGGAGGGTGCTGAGGATGCAGGCTCTGTAGACTTGCATTTTGGTGTGAGTGTACAGCTTGTTGTTGTTCCACACTATCTTGCTCAGTCTGAACAGAGTTGTGGCTGCTTTTCCAATCCTCCTGTTTAGCTCAGTCTCCAGCGACAGGGTGTTGGTGATGGTGGACCCGAGGTAAGCAAACTCGTGGACAACATCGAGCATGTAATTGTCAATGCTGATTGATGGAGGTTCAGCAATGTCCTGACCAAGTACGTTTGTCTTCTCTAGGCTGATGGTAAGCCCAAAGTCCTTGCATGCTTTGGAGAACTGATCCAGCAGTTTTTGAAGCTGACTTTCTATGTGCATCACTACAGCAGCATCGTCTGCAAACAGCATAACTCTAATGAGCACTTCCCGTGCCTTAGACTTAGCCTTCAGCTTTGCAAGTTTAAACAGTTTCCTGTCAGATCTTGTGTGTAAAAGGATGCCCTCTGTTGAGGATCCAAAGGCCATGCTTCAGGAGGAGTGCGAAGAAGTTCCCGAACAATGTCGGAGCAAGGACGCATCCTTGTTTGATGCCACTCCTGCTGCTGAAGGCATCGGATGATGTGCCGTCATATTGGATGGTTCCTCTCGTGTCTTCATGGAAAGACTGGATCATCTTGAGTAGCCGTGGTGGACAGCCTGTCTTGTGGAGCAATTTGAACAGTCCATCCCTACTGACCGAGTCAAAAGCCTTGGTCAGGTCGATGAAGGCGACATAGAGTGGCTTCCTCTGCTCCCTGCATTTCTCCTGCAGCTGCCTCAGAGAGAAGATCATGTCAATGGTAGATCTCTCAGTGCAGAATCCACACTGTAATTCGGGATACACCCTCTCAGCGAGCTTCTGGAGTCTGCCATGGATGACACGAGCGAACAATTTACCAGTGATGCTTAGGAGGGAGATTCCATGGTAATTGTTGCAGTCACTTCTGTCTCCAAGGTTACAATGTTGGCGTCCCACATATCCTGTGGAATCTCACCCTCCCTCCAGCACAGGCACAGCAGCTCATGTAGAGGTTCCAGGGGTGTGTCTAAGGCACACTTAATTACCTCTGGAGGTATACCATCCTGGCTTGTGGCCTTTCCTACTGCAGTGCTGTCAGTAGCTTTCTTCAATTTGACCACAGTTGGTTCCTGGTCCAGCTCGTCCATGACTGACAGGAGCTCAGCAGTGTTGAGGGCTGTGTCAACCACAGTGTTCTCACATGAGTACAGCTCAGAGTAGTGCTTGACCCATCGCTCCATCTGTTTGGCTTTGTCAGTGATGACTTCACCAGAGTTGGATTTCAGAGGTGCCGTCTTGTTCTTGATGGGTCCCATTGCCTTCTTTATGCCCTCGTACATTCCCCTGAGATTACCAGAGTCAGCACAGGTCTGATAATTACCTGATTGATATTGATAATTACCTGTCAAATTATGTAATACTTTTGTGTAATTTCTGTGATACCGTGATGATTTAATGCTTATTAATTCTGTTGGAATTTTGTTTATAATGCTAAATAATAAACACATAACAGTTTCCTCACCACAGTATCTATAATAAAGGCATACAAAGTCAATGTTGTCTGGAAGCAGTTGCGATTGGAATTTGCTCAAAATGATGTCTTGGAATCAAAAAGTGTAATGAAGTGAGCCTTTACAGTACATTTATTTTTATGGTGACAGCAAGGGAGAGATGGAAAATGAACCCAAATGTTAATCAACCATTGAATGATTAGCTGAATTGCTTATTTCACAGTTAACATACATTTTCTGTCAAAGAAAATAGAGTTTTTGAGCTCATTAAATTTTATCTAGTTGCCTTACATTGTGAATAGAGTACCAGATGCTTAGCTGATGGAAGCTGGCTTAGCTCTAAACCTGACCCAGTGCCTTTGGGATTCCTTAATGTAGCCTGAAACCAGAAACCAGCTTTTCAGTTCAAAATGAAGACCAATTATGTCATCAATCACCTACTCAGAAGGTCCCTTTCAAATTAATTCATCTCTCCTAATTAGAGTTTAGGACCCTGTGGCTGTGTCTACACCAGCCCCCTTCTTTGAAGGGGGCATGGTAATCAGTCTGCGCAGAGACTACTAATGAAGTGCTGAAATGAATATGAATTTTTTGGAAGTAAGGGCACTTAGAAGTTGCACAAGTACATTAGAGTGCCTGTAGCTATATGGCATGCCAGCGCTTTGAAGTTTGCAACTTCAACGTTGCCTCAGGGAGAATTAGCCTAATGAGGTGCTGCATATTCAGCACAGCACTTCATTAGTATTCTCCACGCAGGCTTTGAAGAAGGGGAGCTAGTGTAGACACAGCCTGTTTGTAGTACAACTTGCTACCCAGAGCTCTTTCACAGGTACTGCTCATGTTGTTTCCAATGGGAGTTTTGCCACTTACTTGAGCAGGGCAGGTTCAGACTCTGAGTAAGGCTTAAATAAAAAGGTAAATATGCCACTAATTGGTATGAAGTGGATGGAGTAATTACTTAGTGTTATGGCCATATTTGTGGGATAAGGGGCTAGGCTCCCTTCTGTGAGATCTACATTTTATGCATTGAGGCATTAGTTTTGTTGACAGAAGAATTCCTCCATTTGCCTAGTGGCATTTACATCAGGGGTTAGATCCATATAACTGTGACTTCCAGGGATGTGGATTTTTAGCTACACTGCTGTAAAATGGTCGTGTAAACCAGGCCTTGGTATGCTTCTGTTTCCCAGTCCTTCCACCTTCTGTGTCTCAATTAGTGCATTAGTGAAGGAGAAATATAGTTCAAGAGACATGCCAAGCCCTCTTTCTACAGTCAGTTGCTTCCCCCAAGAAAAGCAATAGTATAGGTTGCACCTCCCTCGTCCGGCACCTTCAAGACCTGAGCAGTCAGAGACGAAGGATTTTGCTGGACAAGGGGTGGTCAATGCTCCTGAGGCTCCCGCCTGTCCCCCAGCCACTTCCAAGACTTTTTGCTGGTTTTCCGGCTCTGGAGTTCCCCAGCCGCTCCTGCCCTGCAGCTCCCTAGAGGCTCCCCTAGCTTGCAGCTTCCCAGCCCCGCAGCTCCCGAGCTGTCTCCATGCCCCACCCCCCAGCAGTTCCCTGGCCATTCCCAGTCCTGCAGCTCCGCAGCAGACTCCCCAGCTGGCTCCCAGCCCACAGCTTCCCAGCCTCGCAGCTCCCCAGTTGGTTCCTAGCCCGTGGTTCCCTGGCTAGCTTCCTGCTGGCTCTCTGGCTTCCCAGCCCTACTGTGCCCCAACCAGTTCCCCAGCCACCAAGGCCCCAGTGCTCACTGCTGGCTCTCCAGCCACTGGGACCTGCTGGCTTCTGCTCCCCAGCTTCCCTCTTTTTCCTCTGGCAAGAGCTCCAGCAGGAGCTCTGACTCCAGCCCTGGGCTCCAGCAGGGGCTCAACTCCAGCCCCACGCCCATGATGCGGCAGGGTCAGCAGGGGTTCCAGCTCTGACTCGGGCCAGGTTGCCGGCAACTGTTATGACCCCAGCTCCTGCCCCACTGATGTAGGTCCTGCCCCAGTCGCAGCCCCAGGACTCTCTGGTCCAGCAACATCCATGGTCATGACGGACAACAGATGTTGCTGGACAAGAGAATTCTGGATTTAAGGGGTTGAACTTGTACAGCCACTTGTATGAATAGGAATGAACTGACTTTAAAAGCTGCACTCCCCCACCTCCTACTACTATCACCACAGCATCTGTGCCTGTGAGCAGAGTTTTAAATCACTTTGGCTCATTTTGGTACATAGTGTCAGTGCAGGCTCTGACTAGGAGAGCTGTTAGTCTACATTGTATGGAATAGCAAAGAGGTTGTTTTCAAGGGTGGGGTTGGTGGCTCAAACATCGATTTGAAGTCCATGCTCAAGTATGTTAGGTAGGCCCTGATCTAGCAGAGCACTTTCAGTCTTGGACTGGCCTCCCTGATTCCAGTGGCACTACTCAATGGGTACCTTTGGATTGCAAAGACAAACCTGCAGCACTGAGTCTCAGAGCCACGTTAGTTGACTCGGGTTTGAAGCATGTAGTCTAAAACTGGCAGTCATTCTTGGCTCGACTTTCTCGTTGGATTTCAGAGCCCAAATTCCACCCAGAGCAGGAACATCTGCACTGCTGTTGTTAGGCTGGCAACCTGAGTTCTGTGATTTTGTGCCAATGTTTTTTCTTTGCAGTGTAAAGCCTATCCAAAGGGTTTAAGTTAAGCATGGGCTAAAGTGCTTTGTTGGATTTGAGGCCTTAGATAATTAATCTGGGCAGGTGGTATGAATGCTGAGAACTTGATGGGGGGCACTTTATTGGAGGACTGATGTGTGTGCACTCTATGTATGTAAAATATAATCACATGTAAGGCACTTGATTAAAGTCATAGGTGCTTAATAAAGAATCCAGCAAAAAGCCGATAATTTCAAATAACTAGGAAATCTGAAAACATACATTTCTAAACAATATATATGTGCCACTGAGACTTGGAAGTGTGTAATGCATTTTAAAAAGCAGCAAATTTTACAAGTTTATGTTGTCAGTCATTGCTGACTTCAGTCTCCATCCTTTAACAGGGCTATTTTCCCTTCTCTCTGAAGGGTAGCAAAATAAAAAGATGTTAATTGATGTGATGCAGGAAGCAGTTAAACTTAATTTGGAGTAGCTTCAAAGCAAGGTATAATAGAACAAAAGGGAGTCATCTTAAGTAAGTGCTGAAAATGAAAAAGTTTAGTAGCCGTAGAGAAATTCTCTTGTGTGAAATATCAAAATTAATGTGCTTTTGTTGTGTGTATAGATGGTATACCACTGGTTGGCAGCCTTTGGCCTCTACAGCCTATGAGACATTTTATTTATCTTTGCCCATGCACAGGGTTGCCAGATTCTGGTGGTTTCTGTCCACACAGCGGTTTTTCCTACAACTATTACTAAAAAGACAGACGTGTAAGCAAGGGCACATGATGTGATGTGTGTGTCGACTGCACAGAACGTCGATAGTGAGAGCCATGCGCTCCGTCTATATCCAATCAAAGTGCTACTGCTGCTCAGTCAGCACACCCTGCAAATTCAAGGTACACAAATGCAATTAGAAAAACCACCCTATCCTGGGAAGCGATCATGGTTATGACAATGTCGCAACCCAGTTAGATAAAAGAGGGCCACTCACTAACCTAGGTTGCCCATTGCTATGCTACACTGATCTGGTACCTCTCACATATCTTGACATACTGTTTTCAGGGGGGTCTTTTCCTAATTGATATGGATGGGTCAGAATTCTGATCTCAGTTCTACTGGTTTACAGCTGGAGTAACTATTGACAGGTGGGGGATTTACTTCACATGTACATCTGTGTGATGTAAATTAGAATCCAGTGGAAAGGAGAAAAAGATTTTAGATCCTGAAAATTCTTCCAATATTTTTTTGGGGGTGGGGGAAGGGTATCATCTTTCAGATGGTTTCTTCCACTTAGTTTACAATCTGGTTAAAAACATACCAGTGCTTATAGATTGTCCCGAAAGGACACTGCAATGCTCCAGAAGCTGTGTGCTTGCTGGTAGAAGCTGGGACTTGCCTACCTTCTATCCCAGGTTTTTTTTTTATTTTATGCCCCAAATAGTCCTTATATTAATGGACCCACATTTGACCAGTCTACAGAGACTAATAAAAGTATATTCAAACTTACTGTTTGTTAAATACCTAGTTCTTGCATCGTGCTTTGGATCAGGAGATCTTGATGCACTTTACAAAGGAGGTAACTCTTACGAGGAACTCATAAATGTGCAGCTTGCTATAATAGAATGGAATGACAGTTTTGTGTTGGGGTGAGGCAATAGCTACTCTGCCAAAGAAAGCCACGTATCCAGGAAACCAGTGCAATAAAACTACTCTGAATGTTGGATGTGAACTGATGCAGTGTGATGCCGCAGATGAAGGGGAAAAGTTTTAAATGTTTTCAGTAGTAGCTCTGGCTTCTGAAATTAGACACAGTGGTTAAACAAAATATTGTGTGTCATTAGCTATAATTTCCAAACACTGAATAAGTATGCTGCAAACGTTACATACCTGCACTCTGGCTCTTATTTAAACCCTGCAATTTTTCTCCTGTACCCTGGGAAATGTGACTTTCATGTCATCTCGTTTCTCTTATTTGTTTGTGCCTAAGGGTATTTTCTACACTAAGTGGAAGATTGGTGCTGCCGCAGTCAATCTTCCAGGGTTTGATTTAGTGCACATAGTAGGAATGCACTAAATGGAATCCTGATGGCACCCCTCTGTTGACTCTGGTACTCTCCACTGTTGCAAGTTGTAAAGGAAGCCAACGGGAGAGTTTCTCCCATCAACCTCCCGCAGTGGAGCTGTGCTGGAAATTCAACCTAAGGTACGTGAACTCCAGCTACATTAGTCTTGCAGCTGGAGTTGCATATCTGAGATCAAGTTTTTTTTCTAGTGCAGGCCTGTCCTCACTGTCATCCACTTGTTCACAAGGGAATTGGTGCTAACAAATTGCAGAAATTATAGAAGAAAATCATTGTCCCACATCCCTCTGAGTTAGTTCTGCCAAAATACACATGTAAATTGTTCACAGAGGTTGCTTACTAAGCAGAGTCCTGACTTTGTTAAAATTCAGGACATTTCTAAGAGATTGCTTTTGTACAGCAGGACGCTACAATGCCCACAGTCATGAAACTGTCAACATGTTGATGTATGTGCCAAATAGGAAGCTTGTATATATGCCCCACTGCATGGCTGGGGGATTTGTATAGCCTCTGGTTCTCCCATAATGAATGTATGCATCCAAAAACCATGGAAAAGCAATCAAGTATCAAATGGTGCTTCACATTTGAGTCTGTACAGGCTTGTGGTGGGGCTTTCACAGTTGGAAATGGTCAGCATTTCATTACTGCAGCAGCTGTATCATTTCCAAAAGATAAAGCAAAATCTCTGATTTGTTTTATCTTTTAAATAATCTGATCAGGAACTAGTGGTGGGTGGGAGAAGGGAAATTTTAACTTCACAATAAAAACAGCTAGTGCTTTTCTTGTAAGTAACCTTTCTGGAAAACCACTGTTTGATCCAAGTGTTTACGGTCAGCACAAAGACTCATTCAAATAAAGAAAAAAGCTGGACAAAAAATTAGAATGTGGATGTGAGCTGGATCCTACCTCTTTATATGCTTCGGGTAAAGAGAGAGAGAGAGAATTTTTTCTTTGGTAAGTGAAAAATAGTCAAAAAAATCCATCAAATTTTTTGGATGGAAAACAGCTTTTTAATTAGACAGATTTTTGGGATATGTCCATTTTTTTCCTCAAAACATTTTGTAAGAAGTGGGGAAAAAGATTCCAGCCAACTTTTTAACATTGAATAGCAAGATTATCCCCTCTGCCTATTAACTCACCACCTTGCCTCTGACTTGCACATAAAGGATGAAGTGTTTCAACCTGAAAGCATAAAGTCAGTCACTTCCATTTGAAGATACTGTGAGCTGGGAGTTCTCAGCATCTCTTTTAAGCAGAATCAGGCACCTAATTTTGGATTTAAAGGCAAAATTTTCAAAAGCGCTAACATGAAACAGGAGCCTCAGTCTCACTGACTTTCTGTGTGCACCTGAATTTGAAATATTTTTCCAGAGTTTAGGTCCGTGTTGGTGTAGGAGCTCATAGTGGTGCTACCCACAGAATAAATGACAGAGCCCCTTGATAAATTATATCCATAAAGCGCCTTAAAGTGCTTCTTCACCTGTCATCTGTTTAGGAATTCATGTCTGCCGGGACAGTTTAACATTCCAAAACTCTGAGCAGAGTCAAACAACTCCCATACATTTAAAAAAAACCTGAAAAACATTCCGTTCTGTCCCCATTAGCTGTGGAATTCCCACTCTGCCATCTCTAGGCTCCATTGTGCTGAAGCACAGGATAGGCAGTATTCAACCTCAACCTAATAATATGTTCAAAGTTCGATATCTCACGATGACCAGTCTGGGCTCAATTCCATTGCACCACGCAATGGTGTTGTAGCCTTGTTGGTCTCAGGGTATTAGAGAGGCAAGGCGGGTGACGTAATATATTTTAGGTCACCTGAAGAAAAGCTCTGTCAACTTGAAATCTTACCTCCTTCGCCAACAGAAGTTCATCCAGTGGAAGACATGAATTCCCTCACGTTTTCTCTGCTTCCATGATGGTAGCCAGCTTGGAACCTTGTTGTGTGAGTGCTGCACAAACATACTAAAATAAAACGTAGTACCAGAGACTTTCAGCTTAATTTACGACAGGACTTAACTGGTGTGATACAACCAGTAGGTGCTTGTGAGAAATGCCAAGACTGAGGAGGGGAGTTGGTGAATAGTAGTGCCAGCAGTGCTTTCGCATGCACAGGTGGCAGAAGGCGGTTGGTTTCTTTTTATTTGTTTGTAATGGAGACTAAGAGCCAGCTCAGATTAATAGTAGTCTCTGCTCCCCAGCTGCTTTCCAGTTAACTTCTGACAGGGTGCTGTGGGCATTGCAGTGGACAGGAATCTTAAGGGATGTGAAAAGGCTACAAGTAGCGGCCTCAAGGATTAAATGGGAAAGGATGTTTCATAAATAAAATCTGGCCTGGGAGAAAACGTTAAAGTGCTTGTTGGGCAAGAACGGGTTTGTGAGTGTTCAAAGGCATTTCATGCTCATTGCTCTGTAAAAGAATCTCGAGCTAGAAACTTTCACTCTAAACCCCTGAGATGAGCAATACTGGGTATAGAATGGCCATTAAGAAAAGCTGTGTGATGAGATGTGACTGTAACAGACATCACAACTGAAAAGTCTGTGACAAGATAATGAGAACTCATCTTTCTCCAGCCTTTGTTTTTGTTGGTGGTGTTTGGCTGAACAGAGACAGAACTCATTGTCTGCAGTTTTGTGTCAGACTTGTGTAAAAAAAATTTGAAACAGAGCATTTATTAATGGTTTTTATATTAAAAATTCGTAATACAGGTACATTAGTTACAGTGCAGTTACAGAACAGTCCCCGTTGCCACTAATTCACTGGAAGCTATACTTAAAGCCTACTTTACTTAATATTAGCCCTTTTAGTCTTAAACTTAATGTATATTTTGTTTTGTAGAATCCTGGTATACAGCCACATTGTCATTATAATGCAATTACTATGAAGTTGTACTTTTCGATATATGTATTTTGTTACAAAAAGCTACAAGCAGAAGTTAAATTATATGTGTGCACTTGATTTATAGTGCAGCTTTGAATTGCATTTCCACTGTATTCCCGTAGAATTACAAGGACTTTTCAAATACCCAATTCAATGTCCTGATGACAGTTCAGTGTCTGTCTCTGAAATTCTCTATGTAGTGTTTAGGGCACTAGACTGGGGCTCAGGAGACAATGGGTATGTCTGCACTATGGGGAAGTATAGACATACCCACCCAGTTAGACCTAGGGTTCAGTTTTGCACACCTGATAGGGATGCATGAAATTGAACTATCTGGGGTCAGCAGCCAACCCATGCTCCTCTCTATCTTCCAAGGAGTCAGGGAAGTCAACAGGATAGTTTTTCCCATTGATCTCCCTGCATAAGGGCAGCCAGGTAAGTTGATTGTAGATGTCAGTTCTAGCCACGTAATTGTCATAGCTAGAATGGTGTATTTATAATTGACTTTAATGTCTAGTTGAGACCTGCCTTTGGTTGCTAGTCCCATCTCTGCCACTGTCCTGCTAGATGACCTTGCGCAAGCCACTTCCCTTTGCAGTACATCAGTCTTCCAATAGGTAAAACAAAAATCAAGATACTGACTTCCCTTCTAATATATTTTTAGATCTGTAAATGAAAAGCACAATGTAAGAAATACTGGGTGCAGGTATAATTTAACTACTTTTACAGTTCCCACAGATGTGTACCATATTTTGAAATGAGCCTTTATTTTTAAGTAATAACAAATTTAGACATGTAACTTCCATGAACTTTATTCCAAAGTATAATAAAAAGCCTCTACCTAGCAGCTGTATAAACTGAAATACAACCATATCTGTATTCAATACTGAATACTGCTGGTGAGAACAAGAGTATATCAGGAATTCCCAACAGCTGGGAACTGGGCCTCTCCTGCTCCTCCATCCTGTAATATGAGCTATTGGTACTGTCTGAATATATGTAAATATTTCCACTTCTTTTCTCCAGGCATGTCCAGTAGGCTGTTTGTTTGAAGAATGGGTGTGCCTGTAACTGCAAAGGTGAAGGTATCTTCCTTTTGCTGCTGCTTGGTGATAAAGAAATTCAACTAAAAAAGTCCACATCAAATAAGTAATTCCCAGGGCAGGATTAAACTGCTGAAAAACAATATGTCAATCAAAGTAGAAACCGTCTGCAGGTTTTTTGAAGACTTTCTTGTTAGCCTGCTTATTGAGAGTAAATTTTCAGAGACTTTAAAATGTCACCACATGAACTTGATGTTTTGGCTCAGTAGAAGCACCGGATATTCAAATTTTATCTGCAAGTGTCTTTTTGTAATTAATGCAAACAGAAATAATGTCAATTCAATAAAGAGAATGCAAAATGTTTCTGGAAAATACAGCTAAGAAAATTAACAGTAATGCATTGCAACAAACTAGGAGCATAAAGTAAGCATTCAGATTCACCTCTGAAAAGGATAGGTATTACAAAAAGTTTGGATCCCGGGTATATTTGAATGTGGCTATTGCAGCTGGCTGTTATTTCATTTTAAACTGTTTTTCAGTGGTTGCACTGAGCTATTTCAGTGCTTATTTTTTGTGCTTTTTCCTTTCCCTCCGTTTTTGAAAAACTCTACTTTGTGAATTTCCATAATAAGTATTCTGTTTCTCAAATTCTTTTTGCTGAGTTTTCTGCTTTTTTAGAGGGAACATATGCTATTTTAAAGGCTATTTTAGACAGCTTTTTAATTTTATTTCAAAAATGAATATTTTGAAAACTTTTTCTTTATGTTGTCGTGGTTGCTAACAAACTCATCCTCAGTATTTTATTGCTTTCAATGTTACAGGTTAAATTATATCCGGAGAGTCGGCTACAATGCATTCGCCTATTCTGAGACACAGTTCAAGTATTGTTTGCAGTTACTTACGTAGAAGGAAACTTACCCGTGTTTACACAAACCATGCTAACGTCTCCATTCAGGAATCCAAACTCCCATTTAAGCATGTGTATTAAGGGTTGGCAGCACCAGGGTAAAATGGAATGGTTGCATTGTTACTACATCCCTAGTCGCAATTATGCTTGTAGTGTAGACAAGCCCACAGTCAAGTTAGTGGATCTGTCGTCATGAGTAAGCATTACTCATGTGACATGGGTGTTGTGATATACCCCTCTCCACTGCATGCTTGTTGGAAAATTGGCTATAAATATAAATACACATAACTCACAAATGATTTGAACAAAATGTGGCTTGTGACCTATCGTTTTTAATGTTACAACCTGCTGGGTCTGTAAAAGCTATTTTTGTGCATGTATCATTTTTGTAGTTGAAATTGTAAGTAGTAACTATGTATATGTGTAGTACCCTGAGGCACTGAGACCTCATGCTAGGGTGAGTGAAGTCTCTGCTCTACAGCCTCAGCTGAGAGCCAGCTGGCCTTTAGCTCATACGGCAGAGCACAGGGCTTTAGTCCCTATGATCACAGGTTCTACTCCTGGTGCCAGCAACCCAGGTCTGTCAGTGTTACATATGTATTCCAAATATTTGTCTCTGTGAAGACCTCAATAGAAGGAGTAGCCACCCCCCTGTGAGAGTATGGCTTGTGGGGGGATAGCAGTACTTAGACAACTTAATGGGTGTCAGTCCACATCTGAGGATCTTGACTGTGAACATGTAGTTCAACAGAGATGCAATGGCTGATTGCCTGAAAAATTACTTGAACAGGTGACCTGCTCATGTGACTGTCTCCATCTTGGAGTACAGTCGAATCTCAAGATGCCTGAACCTACAGTCTGCAAATTCAATTATTTGTGAGAGGCCGCTTCCCCAGGGCTCCAGGCAGGAGCACTAGCAGCTGGGGACTGTCGTATTTGTGAATTTCAACATTTGTGAGGTTTCCCAACACAGAACCCTTGTGAATGTTGAGACCCTATTGTATAATGTTATACTAAGGCTATGTCTAGACTAGAGGGTTTTGTCAACAAAAACCATGGGGCGTCCAGATTCCCAGGAGTGTTCTGTTGACTCTTTTGCTTCATAAAAACTCTTTTGTTTATAATCAAGCCCAGTGTACATTGGTATTACCTGGGGAAGGCTGCCCCATGCATGTCTCCCTTTTATTGATAAAAGGGACTTACTAATGAGCCCTCCCTGTGCAAATCTTTTGCACAGAGAGACAAATGTACACTGTACAAAAAATTATACCTTCCTTCCTATTTAAATGTGGCTAGCTTCAGCTTCCGAGCACTGGATTGTCTTATGCCTTTGTCAGCTCGAGTAAGGACCCACTATGCTATCAGAAATCTCCTTATGACTCATGATCAAGTCACCTCTTAAACTTCTCTTGGATACTGTACATCTCCAAGCCCTGGAGAATCTGCTGCAAGCTTGTTTTTCTCCCCAGCCCCGGTGGGTCGGGGGTGGGTAGGTGGGTTCTGGCTGGGAGGGAGGGCGCAGGAGCGGGCTGGGGTTTGGGCATTTGGGCAGGAGGTAAAGTGCACCAGTGGGTGGGGGTTCAGGAGTGGGCTGGAGGTGAGAGGTCTAAGTGGGAAGAAGGGTGCAGCCATTGCCTAATGCAGGGAGACCATCTGTCCCCTTTTAGCCAGGACAGTCCCCATCCCCAGGATGTCCTGTATTTAGTCTAGGTGAATATGATCACCCTAACTAAAAGGGAACTAAATCAAAGAATCCAGCAGAGCTATTATGTGTATCCAGATCCTACAGAAAAGAAGCCAAGTCCACAGAGCTCAGCAGACTACACACAGTCATATGTAAGACATCTGCACGGTGTACAGTGCCTGGCATCCCAAGAGGCCTGAGATTGAAAAATCTGAAATGAAACATTAGAAAGTCCTCAGGAATCTGCATATTCCATTCTGATTTATATGCTGATGTTTGTCATCCTATGTCTTCCACTGGGATTACAAAGAAAGAATTTTCACTTGATTTCTCTTACCCCAAAGCTACCTAAAAGGAATGGCCCTTTCTGTCCCCAGCAGCTTTGCTTCCCTTTATACACAGACTAACTACGGTTCCAGAATGCTCTGCTTTTTTTCGTCTGAGAAGCAACGTGGACTTGGACAGAATATTGGTCTTCCTTATTAAATTATTTCTTGTTTCATGTGTTGCTACATGCGCAGGTCCCTGAATATAGGTAGGAAGTGGAATGTTTTCCTGAAAATTCCATGTAATAACCAGAACATGAATAAAGCAATTAATCATGTTCTGTGCCAAGCTCAGAAATACATAGCATATTAGTGTCTAATTGCACACTTATATACTTGAATCTGTTCAGTAACACACAACAATGAGAGTTCTCTTGAAAATAAGAGCACTATGTGACCATGCCATGTACAAGTCCATGTAAATACACAGGAAAATGAACCTGAAAATTCCAGGAGACAGCAGTGATCGGTGAATTAAAAACTACTAACCATAGTATAAGTTATGTAATTAAACTTCTGAGTCAAGGAATTTGTAGTAAATATGTGCATCAAGAAGTATATCTGCATAGTTAGATTAGTGTTGCCATAGGGTTTGTGTGTCAGGATCCTTTTTTTAAAAAAAGCAATGATAATTATTTGTAACAAATGAGAACTGTACTGTAAACACAGTGTGACCAACCATATCTTAGTTAATATACGTGCATGATGAAACATATCACACATCTCTACTTTTGCAATTAGCACTTTTTAAGCAAATCTGAATATTATTGACCCAGTTGTTACCATAATTTGTGTTAGGGTAACATGAAGGGGCTGAAGTCAAGATGCTTTCTTAGGTTATTGGTTAAGAAAAAAATCTGCCTTTCACATATAGTACCATGTACATAAATATTGTTATGCCATGTGCTACTATGTTTACTGCTGTATTTATAGTAGATGGGTGTACAATTTAGTACTTTTCAGTTTACAGACACTGTAAACTGATTTCAGCTGGGAAAAGAGTTTGAATTTGCTTACTTGAAAATTGAAGTTAGCTTAAAAACCTAGTGTTATGTAATGCTGAAGTCATTTTGTACATAAATCATAAGACCGAAACATTTCCCCTCACCCACTTCTATCTGTTTTTCCAGTATGGGGTACTGCATCCTTTTTGTCCATGGTTTGAAAAGGCTTTATTCCTGGTTAAATAGATGTGGAGCTACTGCCCTGACCGTCTCTGCTTTGCTGCTGCTGCTGCTGTTCTCTTGGAAAACTATAAAACAGAATGAAATCTGGTTGTCAAGAGAATCCCTCTTCAGGTATGATCAGCCACAGGAAAATATTTGCTATATCTCTAGCTTTAAATTTATATTTAAAGACACAAAGACATGCATGTTATTTTTGCATGGAACAAATAATGTTTATGTAAGTGGAATAATTCCAGTAGGATATTGTGGCTTACCAAATTTATGGAGTGCCAAAAGAGACGTGCTTTTCATAGAGAGAAGCAGCACAACGTTCCCGCCCTGAGGATCTAGTATTTCAGGTTACACACTTTAAATATCCTAATACATGTTTAAAAGAGCAGGATGGAGGAAGGAATTTTAGATCAAACTAACCCAAAGAGCAATATTTCAATGAAATCATGACTGTAACGGAGTGCACTGACCTCTAAAAGCACTCCCTGGCCAAGTTCATGTGTCTGTACTCACTCTTTCTGTTCGTCCCCTTGTTTGCTGACCCAGTCCTCCAGCCAAGTCACATACAATCTATGTGTGAAATAAAAACAAAGCTAATCTCTCATGGGGTGCAAGTCCAACCAGGGCCTCTCTTAGCCGTGTAATGTCTCCCACACTTTGTTCCCACTCAGAGAGGTACCCCATGGCTCCCTCCCTGAAGGACATGCCTTTGCCCTCTCATGACTTTTCTGGGACTAGCTCTTAAGTTGGGCCACTATACTCCAGTTCCCTTTCTAGCACACCCCAAAGTTCACGCCACTTCCCCTGCTCACCAATGGCTAATGGACTGTCCACAACTCTGAGTCCCAGCCCAGGGACTCTGTAGATAGCAGCTGTCTGTTATGTCCCCTTATTTAAGTTATGCTGCTGCTGTAATTCCTGGGGCCACTTCCCCAGAGCCTTGTGCCAGCTTCACTCTTACCTCAGGGCTTTGTCTACATCTTGGAGGGAGAACCTATGGCTGGTGCACCAGATCTGGCCTCCAGTTTACTGGGATCCAGCCCACGGTGAGCTGTAGAGACCCAGGGGTTTGGTGTTTTGGTTGGTTTGTTTGTTGGGAGACAGGTCAGTAAGGTGGTGGTGGTGTGTGACCCCTGTGTAAAAAAGGTTCCCCACACACGGTCTAAATAGAGTCCCAGCAGCCACTCAGAGCTCCTTCTTGTTCTCTTCAGCTTTTGGCAGCACCACCCTGTCTAACCAGCCTGCCACACCATCCACACTCCTATAACTCCAGCAAGGAACTGCCCTAGCTGTGGCCCTGCCACTCTTCTTATACTGACCTTCTGGGCCCTGATTGGTCCCTTTCCACCCAGCTGTTCTAAGCAGCTTGGAGTACCTCTCTCTGCTTTTTTTTGGGATGTAGCGTTGCAAAGCCACAAGGCCTGCAGCAGGGGGCTGCAAGACCTGCTCCACCCCCTACCACAATTACCAACAAAAATGGTCAAAGTAGGTTTTGTGGGTACATTCAAACTTTGTCCTGTAGCATTACAACCCAAATTCGATGATGGTAATGCAGGGGCTCTCCACCAGGTCTGGGAGGTATATGTCCTGAAACTTCTTTCAGTTATGAGGTCACAGTCCAGAAGTTATTGAGAACCACTGTACTACCATATGAGAACATGAAAGTGAAACTGCCTGGAAATAAAAGCGACATGAACTTTCCAAAATTAGTGAAATGCAAAATGTAAACAAGAGGAATAGTGAGGGGGAAGTGTGAACTTTAGCATTCTTTATGGGTTAAAGTAGGCTACAATTCTACTATTTCACAGGTAAGGAAATACGTCTTTGAGGGATTTGGGGATGGGGTTTGTGTGTGTGTGTGTGTTTCTCAAATAAAGTAAATGGGACACTGCTGAGAAAACTGAAAGGTTTTGTAAAGGGTAATTGGAAGAAAATGACTTAAATTCTCTCACATAATATCTGAAACTGTTGTGCAAACACTGAAACCAATACTGTGTCTGCAAATGAACAAACTTTGATTTGTGCAATATGATTATTTTTAATGAAGTTTTAGTTGTAAACCCCCAAAAAAACTTTGATTAAATGATAATTATTGCTGTGCCTTTTTTTTAAAACAAAAGTTCTATCTTCTATAAGTATAGAATCATAGAATACTAGAACTGTAAGGGACTCAAGAGGTCAAGTCCAGTCCCCTGTCCTCACAGCAGGACCAAGTGCCATGTGTATCATCCTAGTTAGATATTTATCCAGCCTGCTCTTAAATAACTCCAGTGATGGAGATTCTACAACCACCCTAGGTAATTTATTCCAGTAGTTAACCACCCTGACAGAAAATTTTTCCCAATGTCCAAATGAAACCTCTGTTGCTGCTATTTAAGCCCATTGCTTCTTGTCCTATCATCAGAGGCTCAGGAGAATAATTTTTCTCCCTCTTCCTTGTAACACCCTTTTAGGTGCTTGAAAGCTGCTATCATGTCCCCACTCAGCCTTCTCTTTTCCAGACTAAATGAACCCAGTTCTTTTACTCTTCTCTCATAGGTAATATTTTCTAGACCCTTGATCATTTTAGTTGCTCTTCTTTGGACCCTTTCCAATCTCGCCGCATCTTTCCTCAAATAGTTTGCCCAGAACTGTACACTGCACTCCAATTCAGGACTAATCAGCACAAAGTAGAGTGGAAGAATTTCTTCTCATGTCTTGCTCACAACACTCCTGTTAATGCATCCCAGATTCATGTTTGATTTTTTTTGCAACAGTATCACTTTGGTAACTCATACTTAGCTTGTGGTCCACTATACCCCTAGACCCTTTCTGCAGTACTCCATCCTAGGGATTCACTTCCCATTTTGTATGTGTAAAACTGATTGTTTCTTCTTAAGTGGAGTACTTTTCATTTGTCCTTATTGAACTTCATCCTATTTTCCTCAAACTATTTGGCTACATCTACACTACAGCGATCTGTTGACAGAAGTTACTGTCAGAAGAGATCTTCTGGCAAAACTTCTGTTAACAGGTCACATCAACATACAAAAGTGGATCGAAAAAGCTATGTGCTCTGTCGACAGAGAGAGAGGTCAGACTGTCTGGCCACTCTCTTAACAGAACAGCCAGCTGGAAGCTCAGCAAACAGGGCTGCCCAGTGAACTGAAAGCCCTGGCTGTCAACAGAGGGCCCCCTGGAGCATCTACATGGCTTGTTTGTCAACAGAAACTGGTGTCAAAGGCATTATTCCTCATCTCAGGGAGGCAGAAAGTTGTCGGCAGAAGTGCTGAGCTTTGCCAACAGACTGTTGACAAAATGCATTTTGTGTGTAGACGCTCCACGAGTTTTGTTGACAAAACTCTCTAGGGTAGACATAGTCTGTCTTCAGTTTGTCCAGATCATTTTGAATTCTGACCCTATCCCCCAAAACACTTGCAACTCCATGGCTCAAAACAGGGAAGTAACACCGTTGGAAAGATACATAATATATTTTAGCAACATTTTTATAATGGTAGAAACTAAATGCTGTAAAGTGCCAAAGACTTAATGTTCCACTTGATTGTTTGCCGACCTGTGTCCTTTACCCCCTCATTTATATATTTTTCATTGAAACAGACCAGTTTGAATCTAGTTTGTTGGCAAACTTACTAAATTTACTTCTTGATATTTTTTCAGCTATTGTCTAGTTTTGAAGTCATCATAGTCATGCAGGTGATTTGTACAACAGTTGTTTAACTTGATTTTCTAAGCTATTCACCCAAACACTTATTTACTTGTTATTAAAGGGGATGACATTTGCATCTTTTTATATAACTATTTTAATATATGCCTTTGAATGACTCCTGTGCTATAGGAGCTGTGTTAGACATCTGTTTTTTAAAGATCTGGAACATGAGTTGCTTCAGTATAACAACACTGGAAACCAGGGTTATCAGGTCTTGGGCTCAGATGTCAGCTTATTTTGAGCACTGTTTTTCAGTCCAGATCTTCTAGGGCTAATGCCAGCAATTCAAACTGCCAGGCCAGGGTTTTTGTATGGAAAACTTCCTTTATTTAGAAGTGGGAGGGAACTGTAATTGCTTGCTGTTCATAGTACCATGTGGTAGCAATTGCACAAGATGGAGTTAAGAGATATTGTTGACTGAGTAGATGGTCCCTCCATTCTGAGAATCAAAGAACTCATGAACGATTTTGTATGCAGAATTATTGAGCTGGATTCATTCCTAGTTTATGTGGATTGAACTAATTGGGGTTAGATTAATGCCAAGTCATTTATTCATACCTAACAGTCTTCCAGTTTGCAATATATGCTCATCGAAACAAGCAGCTGTTCTATCAGTCTGATCAGCCCAATGACTTGTGTTTTATATAGTCACTCTTCAAAACTGCACCCTTCCAATCTGATGAGTAGACCATAGTGCATGTGTACCTGGTGTTTTGAGTGGAAACGAAGCATGAGCTTCTGTTTTTCTTTCATAGTGATCAAGATTATAACCCTATGTGCAGAGATAGCTGTGTTGGGAGAGAAACCGCCAACCCTGAGTTGGTTGCTAAAGCAGATGTACGATTGCCAGGATTTGGAAGTGACAAAGAAAATCACAAGAACTTAGTGGTAGGGGGCTAGGCCCCCATTATATTATCTTCCCAAAGCAAAGGCTGTTTTGGTAGTCTAAGAAGATGGTAGATCAGGTCTCCCAACTCCTAAATTCTTGCAATTTATGCTGTCTCTTTCCCTTGCTCTCAGTGGCCTAGGGAGCAGATTCAGTGCCTTTTCCTCTCTGTTGAATCTACTAGCCAGCATAAGCTAGCCTGACAGCAGGTAGGTTTGAGACAACAAGGGCTCTCTGCTTGCTGTCTGCCAGAACTCCTCTGTTGTCTCCCATCGTGGTGTGGGTAGCTGTCTTAGGGAGGTGGGGGCAACTCTGGGACTGGAACTGTTTGATAGCTGCTCCCTGGTGCTCAGATGCTGGAGGGATATCTTTGTGCTGAAGTGTGTTGAACAGCAGTATACGGTAGCATTAACGGGGAATGGAACTCACCAGGATAAGAGTTCAGATTGGGATTTTTGGGAGCTGAGACAGAGGTGAGAAAGGTGCATTGATCAGGGAAATTCTGTGCTAGGAGAAAGGACTGGGAGGGATTCAGCAGAGCTCACTGAACCAAGAGGGGTCTAGATTCTGTGCCTCTTTGGGGCCGTACTCTTCAATCAAGCTACCTACTATTCTGTTGAGTTCTAGAAAGTGTTTCCACATCACCCCCAACTTGGTCAGGTCTGCCCTGAAAAGCAACTGGATAAAAGTGGCACTGTTTTTATCAGCAAATCTGTTTCCTGAGTCAGTGATTTTAATTTTTAAATCACTTTAGTGAGGTAAAAAAGGAGAGGAGGCGGAAACAGCAATTCCTGCTTTTCAGTCCTGTTAATTCTGCAAAGAGTGAATTGGAGTTTATTCCGTTTGTGCATCATCAACTGAAATGTTTTCGGTGCCAAGCATTTACTCTTGTGAAAATCAGGGGCCTAGGGCTGCACAGGTGCCACTGTGGTAATAATTGGTCTGGAGAGCCTATATTAGTAGTGACAATGCACAACGTGGAAAAAACTCCCAGAGCCCAGGTTGGATGTGCAGGCTGGGAGTAGGAATTGTAAATAAATAAATCAAATAAATTGAACACAACTGATGTAGGAATCACTAAAAGTCAATAAACCTGGTGGCCCAGGGACTCTGAAGTATAAGAGTAGAACCTGCACTTCAGGACACAGTGGGGGTTACTGATAGGAAGTTGTTTCCAAGCATTGGCCAAGTGGAATGTGGCTGATGATGACAGTTGAAGTTTTAGTGCTATTACAGGTTGTACCTCCTAACAACTGTCATTCACTGATTTGGCAACATCCCTCGTCCGGCAGGAACAGAGATGTTCCTGGACCAGAGTGCTGGGCAGGAGGGCAAGCTGCAGCCCACATTCTCAGGCACCTCTGGAGAGCTGGAGGCGGTGTCCCTGGCAGCTCCATGGTGGGGCAGCTGCAGAAGCAAGAGCCCGCATCCCTCAGCAACCAAGGGCGGGGGATACAGCTGTGCAGGCCCCGGGCTGGTGTCACTAGGCAGACCCGTAGGGCCGGAAGTCCCCCCACGGCAGCCCCAGGGGGCTGGAGCTAGTGCTAGATTCTCCTGGCAGCCCTGCAGAACTGGAGCAGTATCCTGGGCAGTTTGGTGGGGCTGGAGCTGTGCCTAGGGTAGGCCCATGGGGCCACAGCTAAAGCTGGCTTCCCCCCACAGCAGTTCCATAGGCCCAGGGCTGGGTCCAGGAGCTCCAGCCCCAACTGAGTCCTCAGCCCAGGCTTTTATAATCCTGGCCTCACCTTCTGACTTCAGGTCAGGTGACTGAGAGGGGCCAGGCTCCATACAAAATGGCTGCCAGAAGGGCTTCTTCCTTTCTGAGTAGTGGGGTGGCCACTCCACTTCATTTATGACAGATAAAGGTTCTAGAGTAGTCAGAAGGGAAGAAAATCTTCCTTAGAATCACAGAACACTAGAACTGGAAGGGACCTCAAGAGGTCATCAAGTCCAGTCCCCTGCCCTCATGGCAGGACCAAGCACCATCTAGACCATCCCTGACAGATGTCTATCTAACCTGCTCTTAAATATCTCCAGTAATGGAGATTCCACAACCTCCCTAGGCAATTTATTCCACTGTTTAACCACCCTGACAGTTAAGAAGTTTTTTCTAAAACCTAAATCTCCCTTGCTACAGTTTAAGCCTATTACTTCTTGTCCTATCCTCAGAGGCTAAGAAGAACAATTTTTCTCCCTCTACCTTGTAACACTCTTTGGCCACATCTACACTAGTAAGTTCTTTAAAAAGATTTTTTGAAAGAAGGGGGCTCTTTCAAAACATCCTACAGAGCGTCAACACACCAAAAAGAGTTCTTTCAAAGGGAATCAAAGGAATGAGGTGCCTCTTCCAAATGCGCTCTTCCCCCCCGGATCAGGAAGAGCACCTTCTTTCGAAAAATTCTTTTGAAAGAAAGCATATGTAGATGCACTGTGGGGCCCTTCTTTCAAAAAAGGTGTCCACGTGACTGGATTTCTCGATCCCTGGCCTGTTCTTTTGAAAGAGCAGGGGCTGCATGGAAGCGCTCTATTGAAAGAGCAGATCAATCTTCGATCCACTTTTTTGTGTGTGTATGCAGTCTCTCTAAAGGAATTTTTTCACATGATATCTTCTAGAAAAGCTTCTTTCAAAGGATCTCTGTAGTGTAGAGATAGTCTTTTAGATACCTGTAAACTGCTATTCTGTCCCCTTTCAGTTTTCTCTTTTCTAAACTAAACAGGCCCAGCTCTTTGAGTCTTCCCTCATAGCTCATGTTCTCTAAACCTTTAATAATTCTTGTTGCTCTTCTCTGGAGCTTCTCCACTTTCTCCACATCCCTCTTGAAATGTGGTGCCCAAAAACTGGATACAGTATTCCATTTGAGGCCTAATCAGCGCAGAGTAGAGCGGAAGAATGACTTCTTGGGTCTTGCTCACATCACTCCTGTTAATGCCTCCCAGAATCATCTTTTCTTTTTTTGCAACAGCATCACACTGTTGAATCATACTTAGTTTGTGGTCCACTATGACCCCTAGATTCCTTTCTGCAGTACTGCTTCATAGGGAGTCCCTTCCCATTTTGTCCGTGTGAAACTGATTATTCCTCCCTAAGTGGAGTACTTTGCATTTGTCCTTATTAAACTTCATCTTGTTTACCTCAGATCATTTCTCCAGTTTGTCCAGATCATTTTGAATTCTGACTCTCTCCTTCAAAGTAGTTGCAACCCCTTCCAGCTTGGTATCATCTGCAAACTTAATATGTGTTCTCTCTATGCCAATATCTAAATTAAGATGAAGATGAAGATGATTGACCAGAACCAGTCCCTAAACAGACCCCTGCAGAACCCTACTTGTTATGCCCTTCCAGCATGAATGTGAACCATTAATAACTACCATCTCAGAATGGTTGCCCAGCCAGTTATGCATCCACCTTATAGTAGTCTCATCTGAGGTGTATTTGCCCAGTTTATCGATAAGAAGATCCTGTGAGACCGTTTCAAATGCCTTACTAAAGTCTAGGTATACCACATCCACCATTTCTCCCTTATCCACAAGACTTGTTAGCCTGTCAAATAAAGCTCTCAGATTGGTCTGGCATGATTTGTTCTTTACAAATCCATGCTGGCTGTTACCTATCACCTTATTTTATTCCAGGTGTTTGCAGATGAATTCCTTGATAACTGACTCCATTATCTTTCCTGACACAAAAGTTAAACTGACTGGTCTGTAACTCCCTGGTTTGCTTCTATTCCCCTTTTTATACATGGGCACTATATTTGCCCTTTTCCAGTCTTTTGGCATCTCCCTGAACTTACAGGACTTTTCCAAGATGATAGCTAAAGGCTCAGAAACCTCCTCTGTCAGCTCCTTGAGTATTGTAGGGTGCATTTCAACAGGCCCTGGGGACTTGCAGACATCTAATCTTTCTAAGTAGTTTATAATTTGTTCTTTTTTTTATTTTATCTTCTAAACCTACCCCATTCCCACTAGCATTCACTGTGATAGACATTCCTTCATCAGACTTCTTGGTGAAGACTGAAACAAAGAAGTCATTAAACACCTCTGCCGTTTCCAACTTTTCTTATACTGTTTCTCCCTCCTCACTGAGTAACAGGCCTGCCCTGTCTTTGGTCTTCCTCTTGTATGTAATATATTTATCGAATGTCTTCTTGTTACCCTTTGTGTCTGTAGCTAGTTAGAGCTCATTTTGTGCCTTTGCCTCTCTAATCTTGCCCCTGCATATCTGTATGATTTGCTTATATTCATCCTTTGTAATTTGTCCTAGTTACCACTCTTTATAGGATTCCTTTTTGTTTTTGAGATCATGCAAGATCTCCTGGTTAAGCCAATGCAGTATTTTGCCATACTTTCTATCTTTCCTACGCAGTGGTATAGCTTGCTTTAGGAGCCCTTAATGGTGTCCCTTTGAAACATTGCCAACTCTCTTCAGTTGTTTTTCCCCTTAATCCTGCTGCCCTTGGGACCTTACCTACAGGCTCTCTGAGTTTACTGAAATCTTCCTTCCTAAAATGCACTGTCTCTATTTTGCTGTTCTCCCTTCTACCACAAGAAGTGACTTTCATGCTCAGTGGATCTGTTTTTATTTCCTGGAGTTGGTTTGGTTTCAATAAATTCTGAGTAGGGTAAAAAACAGTATGTATTTGGAAATGCATATAGGAAAAATGTGTATGCAGGGGTGGAAGAGGGGGTTGGTGGGAAACAGAAATGGAAAAACAGTATGTGCTGCTTTGTTATTTGTACTCCACCCTTTCTCACTTGGCTTTGCTTGTGAACATGATTATTTCCTCTTTCAGCTAGGGAACAGTATCCTGTTCTAATCAAGCCCCATGTTTCAGACGTGTTATTTATTTACATAGGCACTCATACTACAAATATCTGATACCTTTTCTGTTCTTGAAGCATTCAGTGAAACTACTCATACTGTCAAGTATTTGCAGGAGCAGCGCATCAGTTTGTATAGAAGACAAATAAACAGGTCAACAAGAATTATTGGATGAGCCCAGAGGAATATGGAACAAAAAATTAAAAAAAAAACAGCAGCAATACAAATATTATCTTTCCTTCCTATCCAACACACATAAGGTAGAGAAAGAATGTTCTTTTTTCTAAGGAGGTCTTAATAAAAGGAACCAGAGGGACTGATTGATTACACTTAAAGGAAACCTGTCAAAAGAACAATGATATTTAAAAAAAATGCCTGTCTTACTAATACGACTGCAATTCGTTAGACATAAACCATGTTTTTCTCACCACTTATTTGTTTGCTGTGTTTGGGCAGGAGCTATAATGAGATGAACCACTCATTAGTGTTGGGCTATTGAATAGCTCTAAGATGGTAACAATTTTGAGTCCCGACCTACATTTTCACATAAAATGTAATTAATGTTGCGATGACACAGTTTCATATAAGAATTAATGTTTGAGTAGTACCTGGAAGGTTGTAAGTGACTAGATGATAGCTCCCAAGGCCAAGGGTAATTAGTGCCACCATAGCATTCACACATTACTTGCTGCTGGTGTATAATATCTTTTTTAAAAACTAATGTAGTGCATCATTCTCTTAAGAATAACACCAGTTACCTGTTTTACTTCAACAGTTAGTCACAGAATGGCTTGTGCTGCACTGCCTTCTGACAAATAATTTAGAAATACCTTAGGATTAGGAAACCCATCACAGTAGTAATTTTTAAATCCTATAGGCAAAGCACGGATCTGTTGAGCTGAGCACTAAGTTAGGGCTGCTAAACCTGTGAAAGGGTTCTCATTCTTACCATGTATGTAAGTGCATCTGCTTTTCCTTCTCTCACCTGCACAGTGCTAATGCCCTTCTGCCCCATCCCCATGTCCACCAACGCCAAATATGTTTCCATCCCCTTCTTATCCAGACCTTCTTAGAGACACCTATATCAACTCCCCTCCCAGTCCCACCCTGGCCTAATCCCATTACCTGCTAAAATGGTGTGGGTCTCAGAAGTAGGTCTAGAGTCTCAGGTGAGCCAAGACTTGGCTTCCTCTTTGGAAACTAATTCATCAGCACACTGTAAAATTGGAAAAGAGGAGCGAGCCAAAGCCTGCCAGAAAGACTAGTAATGTGCTGATCTCTGCACTTGCTTACTGTAGACAGGAGGGTCTGATCTGGGGCATGGAAAGAAAGAAGCAGCTGTGAAACAAGAGTACCTTAACCAAACTCTGTGAAACGAAATAGAGCTGAGGTCTGAGTCAGTTCTTATTGTTGTGACATGAACCTACTCACCCGTCTCTACTCTGTAAACCCTTAGAGACCCTCTGGATGTCTGGAAGCTGTATGTCTCTGTTTAGTGTGGCAAGAGTGTGCCTAAGTCCCTAGCTCCTTGCAGGAGAACTTCTCTGTGATGGGTCATCTTCTGTTATTTCTTTTAGTGTCCAGCATCATTACAGCATTTCTCTCTTTCTCTCATATAAATCTAACCAAGCAGCTGCTGAATCAGACATTTTATTGATTTGGCAGTGGGGTAGGCATTTTTGTGTGTGTTTTTCTTCCTGTGTTCAACATGATGATGCCAATAGTTCAGCTCCTTCTCAGGCTCAGGTAGCTGACTGGTAACTCAGGCTCCTGTGTAACTCACTCTGTGGTGCACATCATACATCCCCTCTAGTGGCTTATTCAGGCAGAATAGCTACCCACTGCTGATTCTTAACTTAGGTCAAGATTTTTAAAACCTAGTAATTTAAAAGGGATGACCACTAATTTTGGTACCTCACTCTTTGGGTGCCGAGCTTAAGAAGCCTTAAAAGGGCCTGATTTTCAAAAGGTGGTAAGTGCTTGCCATCTGCACTCAGGCCCCTTAAGATGATAAAAACTGGGCACCTAATATTGATGCACCTAAAATCTCTACAGGTTGAATCTCCCTAGTCTGGCACAGTCTGGTCCAGCAACATCCATGGTACACCACAGTTTTAGTTCACTGGATGCCCACTTATCCTGGGTGTGGCCAAATATCCCGTAGTCCCATTAAGTTTGTTTACAGCCACCAGTCCTGGCTCTCAGTGTTCTGTGCTGTTATTTAGCTCTAATTTACCCTTACATGTTTTCTAAGAGCCCAGTGAGCAGTAGAATTAGGTGGTAATGCTGCTAGACAACGTTGACCTCCTGTGGTTTGGCAAATTCTCTGGTTTGGCACTAGTCAGGTCTCGGGGTGCCAGACTAGACAGGTTTAACCTGTAATCATTTTGAAAAATTAAACATTCGTCCATCAGCTCCAGTGGCAGAGGTTTTTGGTGTTAAAAACCCCATGCTTAATTCCTGGTGACAATCTGCAATGAATGTATTGGTCTACGGGTTGGTAGCTGTACAAAACTGGGACATATTTGAAGCTCTGAATCTGTGGGCGCCTGTCTGAACATATAACAGTAACTCTTTTTTTCATTTTTTGTTTCCCATGCATAGCTCAGGTGTGCAGACTCTGCCCCATAATGCCAAGGTACACTACAACTATGCCAATTTTCTGAAAGACCAGGGTCGGAACAGTGAAGCCATCTATCACTACAAAACTGCCCTCAAGTAAGTTCCTTGAACAACTATTCAGACTGTTTACTTAAACTTTCTTCTTCTGGTACATAAAGTGTTGTGTTTCTCTCTTCCTAACAACAGAGAGCTCTCTGATAGCAATCATGGTTTAAGTTAAAAGCTCTTTGGCTCAGTGTTTCTGTGCCATTAAATGAAGTAATTTGGCATCTTTCCCACTCTCTATGTGTGTCATTCGAAAGTTTCCACAGCTACACGTTAAGCAGTAAAGTGTCATTTGCTCAGCCCAATGTATACCGATAATTGGGACTGAGTTGCCATAGCTGTATTTGCAGGTTCGTGGGCCATTTATTTTAATAAATTACATATGGTGCACATGTGAAAAATAACTCTGAAACCACCAAGGTAGAGTAATGGTGAAACTTAACACCTATACAAAGCTTCACATCTTCAGAGCACTGTACAAACACTGACATTATTTAATACTCAGAACATCCCTGCCTTGTAGGTAGATGAATCACATTATCTCCAGTTTACAAATTGAGAAGCTAAATCAGCAAAATGGGTTGACTTGCCCAAAGTCACGTAGGAAGGTCATATCAGAGCCAGGGTTATAACCCATGGCCTTGTGATGCCCAATCCTACACCCACCCTTACAGACCAGACCATCCCTCACTGTGATAGCAGCAGCACTACTCTAGTTAAGGTTGAGTCCTGACTTCTGTGTAAGGATTGACCTGTCTACATCCTCTACAGTTGACATGTTCAATCAGGTTGATTTGGAATATGATGTGTCTCAACATCATGGCCAGGTCATGGTTATCCCAACTTAGTAGTCAATACTAGAGTCTGTAGTCCAGAGACAGA
This sequence comes from Carettochelys insculpta, assembly GCF_033958435.1. Classification (NCBI taxonomy): domain Eukaryota; kingdom Metazoa; phylum Chordata; order Testudines; family Carettochelyidae; genus Carettochelys; species Carettochelys insculpta. Next base: position 264,262,280 of record NC_134137.1, on the reverse strand, counting down.
GTTCAGCGGGGTTGAGCTACCAGGAGGTCAGAAGAAGGAGACAAATTGGAGATCATAATGACAAATCAGAGACCTGGGGTCAAGCAGAAGCAGATAGCAGGATTTGTGAGGAAGCAGAAGCACTCAGAGCAGAGCCCACCTGCTCAGACAGCTTCCTATTCCTGCTACCAGCTTAAGTAGCACTAGCAGTCCTGTCTCTCCCAGGCTGCTGCACGCAGCCCAGCTATGTCCCACCCCCATCCAATCTCCTCTTCTTCCACATCATCTTTCCAGGGTCCAGGAGGCACCTAATTAGAGGAATCAGACCTACACAGCTCCCCTAATTACCTGCACAATTCTTCATTTCCTCATACATGGCCATGCAGACACGCACTTTAGTGGTACCTGTGGCATGAAAGTGTAGGACATAGCTTGGTGCAAGGAGACATGCCCGTAGTGGGGTTATGATCCCTGGCAAATTAGGGGCTCTGACAGAAAAATAGCTGGGATCTTATTGATCTGCAGCTTGCTTAGTCCCTAAATATGGAGGAAGGACAGAAATTACCTTTGTCCAATTAAAATGCATCTGCACCAATGTCCTCTGGCCAGCCAGTCATGATTAGCTGGAAGAGTGGTGTTTGTTGCCACCTGACATGTCTGGCAAATGGATGGGAAAGGTACTGGGCACACAACCGGAGATAGACAGAGGTACTGAGCACATCAGGTTTGTTTGTTTGTTAGTTTTTTGTTTATTTGTTTTTAATATTGGCCAATACTACCCGCCTGTGAAAAAGAACTTACTAGTACCCAAGGCAGCTTAGCTGCTCTCTTTTTCTGACTTTGACACTGCCACTAGTACACACATCTGCTTGTGTGTTACTGAGAGTTTATAGTATTTGCTGACAATAGATTTTGCTCAGCTCTAGCTCTAGCTCAACAGCACCCACTTATCATAATTATAATGCTGTCTTCTGCTCTGCAGTATTTCAGTTGTGCAGGAGGCTGTTGTTTTCAGACCCTCTTTATTAATCTTTATTAGATAGGTAGTCTATGATGATGATAACGTCTGCAGTGCTTGTACCATGTAAAAGACTAGATCTTTAAAGGAACTGATCAGCCTCAGCTCCCTTTGACTTCAGTAGGAGCTGGGGCTGCTTAGCACCTTAGAAAAGCAAGCTTTAGTTGTCCGTCCTGATGAGTAATTTTTCTAACCCTGCTTAATAATATACATGGGAAAATAAGTGTTGTCTACTGCTTAGAGCTCAGACTGAGTTGGCTCTCTTAGCTTCTGCTTCCAACTTTGCCACTGACAGATAAGTGACCTTGAGCAAATCATTCAAGTTTTCTGTGCCTCTGTTTTCCACATCTGTAAAATGGGAATATTAATAGATATCAATTTAGTGTCACTCCTGCTTCACTTCTCTGTCCATCTTCTCTTTTCCTTTTTTCAATATCATGTTATCTCTTTTGACCAGCCAACCACTAGCTTTCTGTGTGTCTGAGAATATTGGGGCCTGCATACTTAAATATAAAGCAGTGTTGGTAAAAAATTGTAAATAAAATAGGCCTCCATCATGAATGCTGCATTATGAATTCCACACAATCAGGCCCAATTGCATAAAGTCCTGAGTCAATAAGTCATTCTTTCATTATGCACTGACGTTCAACAAGTTCTAGTTGTGTTGTTCCACTGGAAAAAGTAAGTAAATAACATGGTGCTGGGTGCAATATGAGATCCTAGATATATGCCATAAATATGAGCAAATTCCAGTGACATCTTTCATCTGGTCAGTGTAACGTGATCCCCAGCATTCCACTGTAGAGAATGTTGGCCAAAGCACCCAAGTGAATCCTAACTTTTGCCCCTGTACTTTCTCACGATGTGACTGTAATACTAAAGACATGGAGGGCAACTCTGCACTAGACCTGAAAGTTGATCCTAGATATGCAGTTGTCGTAGAGGGAATTGTGTACCTAGAATAAATGTATCTAAGATCAACTTACATGGTTGCCCTCACTGAGGGAGGTTGATGGGAGAAACTTTCCCATCGACCTCCCTTATGCCTTGCAATAATGAGGAGTACCAGGGGGTTGACTGCTGAGCCCTGAGAGTTTAATTTCGAGTGTCCCCACTAGGCGGTTCACATTGAACCCCAGAAGACTGACTCTGACTGGGTCAATCTCCTGGCAAGTGTAGATGTACCCTGAGGCGAATTCTTTGTAGATATAAGTTATTGGACTCCCATGGAGGCCAGTGAAATTCTTATAATGTACGTCAGCAGAGAATTTGGACCATTGATGGTATGTGTGGCAGCCTAGTGGTAATCTACTCTCCTGCTCTGCATGGCTCTAAATTTAGTGATCTTCATACCTGTTGAACCACTGCCCTGGGGAAGCAGGAACTAAATTATACTACTTTAATCCCCCTTAACTGCAGCATTGAGGGATGCAGAAAGGAGCTTCATTGAACCACGCTCCACTAGAAGGGAGGATTGTTATACCACAGCATGTGTGACCGTGGGGTGAAGGAGATGTAAGTGGAAGAATAGAGAAGCTGTCATACATCTGCATTGAGACTCCCAAAATTACTGAGGATGCCCTAGGAGATTAGCAGCAGCAAAGCAGTCTGCCTATATAAAGAGTGAGATCAGCAGTTTTGGTCCTTGGCTCCTGTATCAGCGATGGTGGGGATGTACGTGTTTTCTTGGCACATAGGAAAAGGAGAGCCACGCATTGCTGTGCAGCTGCCCCTGTGCATAAGGATCAGTATTGCAGCAAGATGTAACTGATGTTATATTTTTAATGAATATAAGATTATAAAAACCAAAAATTATCCTGATGCCACAGTGTACTTGGATATCTTAACTGCACACAAAATTACCATTAGTAAAAATAATACTTGGCACTTAGAGCATGTTTCAGCCAGTCTACTTCCTATGCAACCATTTAGTCCTGTACCAGAACATCCCTGTGAGAAATATTAAAACTGTTATACAGATGAGAAGATTGCAGGACACCTGCACATTGATGGCCGTCAGGACTAGGGCTTTGGAATCCTAAATCCCAAGGCTTTAACCATTGACTTACATTCCTGTTATTAAGGGTACTGGGTCGATCAGACCCTCAGCTGGCATAAATTGATGTTTCTCCATTGATTTCCATGCAGCTACTTAATGACCCAGAAGAATTTTCTGATTATAAACCCAAAGAGCAATATATTTCCAAAAGCCAGAAGTCCCATTGATCACCTCTTACAAATGAATGTGTGTTTGAAATAGTGGCAGATCACCCTTTAGAAAATTCATTTAGCACTGTGGCAGGGCAGGGCCAGGAGGTGGAAGGCGTGAGTCAAAAACAGGGCTGGCAATCAAAGTAGGAGCGGCTGAGGAGTAGGCTGTCCTAAATCAATTAGGGGCAACTGATCTCACTAAGGGCTACGTTTATAACCCTTCTCCATGCGGGGCAAGGGGGGTTAAGGAGAGTTTGGAAGGCGAATGAGGAGAGAGAAGGAGACTGGGAGGAACACCAGAGACCACAAAAGAGGAGAGGAGCCTCAGCAACCCAAGAGGCTGGGCTACCCCAGCCCAGGAGCCTGAAGCCAAACCAGAGACTGTGGGGAACTGGTCCGCCGGAGGAGCCAAACAAAGGACGGGACTTGCTGCCATGGCTACGACTAGCAGAAGGTGGTACCAGGGGGAATTGACTGGGGAAGTGGCACAGGGAGAAGAGCTGCAGGGGCCAGGGCAAAGGGAGTCAGTACTCACTGGTAGCAGCCATCCAGGGTCCCTGTGGCTGGAACCCGGAAGGAGTGGGTGGGGACCGGGTTACCCCCCAGACCACCCCTTGCCCAAACAAGGGTAACGGGGTTCATATGGTGGGGCCAGTGGACTGATTGGAGGACCTGGGACCCAGGATCGAGACTGACCCTGCCACACATGGTGCTAGGAGTGGGATGAATGCCGCGGTGAGATCCTGCAACAGACCCACCTAGAGCAGAACAAACAAGTAAACAAAACAATTAATTGTCGGTACAGTAAGACAGACACAATGGAGGACATAGTGAAGGCCCTTGTACAGGCTACGACGGCGCAGCTAGAAGCCATCCAGGCTTATGCAGCCACGCAGCAGGAGGTCCTGTGGCTGCAGCAAGAAACTAACCACCTACTGATAAGCCAGGCTGTGCAGAACCGAGCGACTCTGGAAGAGGTGGTGCTACAGCTGAAAACCCTGACTGCCTGAGTACATGGCTTACATGGGACCTAACCCTGGTGGGCTGGTAACTTCCTCCAGAAAATGATGGGAGATGATGGTATATGTATGGAGGCTTACCTCTTGGCCTTTGAGAGGACAGCCACATGGGAAGGTTGGCCCCAGGACCAGGGGGCCAGCATCCTGGCACCGCTCGTGTGTGGGGAGGCCCAGAAGGCCTACTTTGGTATGCCTGAGGAGGCAGCTGCCGAAAATACCCAGTTGAAGACTGAAATCCTGGCCAGATCTGGGGTGACCACTGCTCTTAGGGCCCAGCAATTTCATGAGTGGAGGTACTGAGAGGGGAAAACACTGAGGTCCCAGCTGTTTGACCTAATTCACGTGGCTTGAAGGTGGCTGCAACCTGAGACCTCAACACCAGAGAAGATTGTAGAGATCATCGTACTGGACCAATATATGCAGGGACTTCTGCCTGACCTGCAAGGATGGGTTAGCTGGAATGACCCTTCCTCCTATGATGAGATGGTGGTGCTTGTAGAGAGACAGCTAACTACCAGGAGCCTCTCAAGACCCTCCCCCAGGAAAGATGCTCAGACAGTCAAACAAGCCACACTTGGACCTAAGGCCCGCCTCTCTGAAACCTTGGATAGGGAAGGGGGTGGGAGGAAGGAGATGGGAGAGCAGTCAGAGGCCATGAAGAGACTGGGAGTCACTGAAAAGGAGAGTCAGGAGGCGAGGCCAGGTAGCCCAAAGAATAGGCGTCCGTGTGTGGATATCAGTGTTATGCATGTGGAGAGATAGGACACATAGCAGCCCAGTGTCCGCACATCGAGGAGCCCATGCAGTGTGGCCAGGGTTGGGGGTGGGGTCCTGTGGCCTGATACACATGGTGGATGTAGCAAAAGCCCCCCTCCCATATACTGGGATAGCTAAGATGAATGGGATGGAGACCACTGCCCTGGTGGACTCAGGAAGTGCAGTCACCCTAGTCTCAGGGCAACTAGTGGGGCAGGACCAGCTGACCCAGGCCATGTGCACCAGGGTCTCCTGTGTACATGGGGATGTAAACTATTACCCAGTCAGCCCTGTACAGATAGAGGTCCAGGGGAATATGCAAAGGGTGGCAGCGGGGGTGGTCCCAAGGCTTCCCTACCCAGTAGTGATCAGGGAGGACTTTCCTGGATTTGGTGATTTACTGCGCAAGGGGAAGGGGACAATGGAGGAAGCATTCCCAATCTTCTGACAGTTTGCCCAGGACCTGTTCTCTGTGCCCAGGAAGCCCCGCAAGTCCCAGTATGAGAGAAGGACTGCCAAGTACCTGGGCACCCAGATCCTGACTGGAAACTTGAGGCAAGCCCTGGCTGTGGGGGAGACAGAACTGGCCCAACAGAGGAGAGTACAGGAGGTGGCAGAGCCCAAGCCTGGGGCCAGCACCACTGAACTCCTTAGGCTGGAAGAGAAGGAGGACCCCCTTGAACTTGAGAAGGTGGGACTCACCCACACGAGTTTTGTGAAGGACAAAGCTGATGACCCAGTGTATCAAAACATACGTAAAGAGGTAGTGGAGGTAAATGGGGTCCCTGTGGAAATCCTGGGCCATACTACATAATAAAAGGGGAGCTACTGTATCAGGTAGTGAATGTCCAGGACCAGGTGGTGGAACAACTCTTAGTGCCCCAGAGGCATCGAAGGACTGTAATGGACCTGGCCCATAGCCACCTCTTTGGCGGTCATCTTGGCTGGAGAAGACCTTAGACTGGATCCTGCAGAGGTTCTTTTGGCCTGGGGTCTATGTTGAAGTCCGGCGATACTGTGCCTGCTGCCCTGAGTGCCAGCTGCATGGACCCTGGCCACAGCTGCAGGCCCTGTTGCTACCCCTACCAATTATTGGTATCCCTTTTGAGAGGATCGCAATGGACTTAGTCGGCCCATTAGAGAAGTCCGCTCAAGGACACCAGTACATCTTGGTAATCCTGGATTATGCCACTGGTACCCAGAGGCAGTGCCTCTGCGTAATACCCATCCAAAGACCATAGCAAGGGAGCTGCTACAGATTTTTGGCATAGGCGTTCACAAGGAGATATTAACCGACCAAGGCACCCCCTTTGTCTCCCGACTGATGAAAGAGTTGTGTGTACACTGCTCCATATACAGGCCCTGAGAAAGTTGCTGTACCACCCGCAGACAGACGGCCTCGTTGAGTGGTTCAACCACACCCTCAAGAGCATGATCTGTAAGGTAGTGAGCCAAGATGGGAGAGATTGGGATGCCCTACTCCCCTATCTGATGTTTGTCATCTGGGAGGTTCCTCAGGCCTCCACTGGTTTTTCCCCATTTGAGTTGCTGCATGGGCAGAAACCCCAAGGCATCCTGGGGCTCGCTAAGAAGACCTGAGAGGAGCAGCCAAACCCAGGCCACAATATCATTGAGCATGTCCTCCAGATGAAGGACTGTGTTGCCAAAGTTACCCCCGTCGTCCACGAACACCTGGAGCAGGCCCAAGAGGCCCACCAGACTTACTATAGCCAGCAGGCAAGGGTTCAGAAGTTTAAGATAGGAGACCAGGTGATGGTGTTGATCCCGACAGCAGAGAGCAAGCTCCTCGCCCAGTGGCAGGGACCCTGTGAAGTGGTTGAAGTCCTGGGGGAGGTGAACTATAAGGTGCGGCAGCCAGACTGCCGGAAGACGGAGCAGGTTTACCACGTTAACCTGCTGAAACACTGGCGGGACCGGGACATGCAGCTGGCCACCCTGGGGATGGTGAGGTTAGAGGGAGGCAGGAGCAGCAAGTATGAATCTCTCCAGAGCTAACCCTGGACCAGCAAAGGGAGGTCCTTAACTTGCTGAAACGGTATTCAGACGTGTTCTCAACAAACCCCGGTTGAACCACTGAGGTAGAACATCATATTGTCATGGACCCTGGAGTGAGGGTACAGCTCAGGCCTTACCGACTCCCAAAGGCAAAGCGACAGGAGGTGCAAGAAGAAGTGAGGAAGATGTTGGAGTTGGGGGTAATTGAAGAATCCTGTACTCAATGGTCCAGTGCCATTGTCTTGGTGCCTAAGCCTGATGACACCTTCCAGTTCTGCAACGATTTCCAAAGGCTAAATGAAGCGTCCGTATGCCTCGTATAGATGAATTGTTTGATTGGCTGGGAAAGGCTCACTTCTTGTCCACTCTGGACCTAACCAAGGGCTATTGGCAGATCCCCTTGGCCAAGGAGGCCCGGGAGAAAGCAGCCTTTTCCACCCAAGATGGCTTATATCAATACAACGTCCTCCCGTATGGGTTACATGGAGGCCCCGCCACGTTCCAATGGCTAATGGATAAGTTACTAGGGCCACACCGCATGTATGCTGCAGCTTACCTTGAGGAAGTCATCATCCATAGCCCAGACTGGGACACGCACCTGGAAAAGGTGGAGGCAGTGTTAGGCACCCTGAGGGGAGCTGGCCTCACAGCAAATCCAGCAAAATGTGCAATAGGACAGGCGGAAGTGAAATATCTGGGATACGTCGTGGGAAGAGGTGTGGTGAAGCTCCAACTGAATAAGGTGGAAGCCACACAGAATTGGCCCCGGCCAGTCCGAAAAAAGCAGGTCTGGGCATTCCTAGGTCTAGTGAGGTATTATGGGAGGTTTATTCCCCACTTTGCTTCTAGGGCTTGCCCACTGACAGAACTCACAAGGGCCGGGGTCCGGAGGTGGTGAATTGGACCCCTGCAGCAGAGGCGACATTCATTGACCTGAAGGCGGCCCTATGCAGTGATGAAGTTCTCATCGCCCCAGTTTTTGGGAAAGAATTCTTGCTGTAAACAGATGCCTCTGAAGTTGGCTTGGGGGCAGTACTGTCCTGGATGGTTGGGGACAAAGAGCATCCTGTCCTATACCTGAGTCACAAGCTCCTCCCAAGAGAGCGAAACTATGCGATCATTGAAAAAGAGTGTTTTGCTGTAAAGTGGGCCATGGAGAGCCTGAGGTACTACCTGCTTGGCCGAAAGTTCACCTTAGTTACAGATCATGTGCCCCTGCAATGGATGCACTGTAAGAAGGACAGGAATGCAAGAATAACAGGGTGGTTCCTGTCCCTCCAGCAGTTCAACTTCTGAGTACAGCATAGGCCTGGGGCCCAGAATTGGAATGCTGATGGCCTGTCTCGGGTACACTGCATACTGTCCCAAGTAGCACAGCCCTACGGTGTTGAGCTGGGGAGGGGGATCTGTGGCAGGGTGGGGCCAGGAGGGGGAAGGCGTGAGTAAAATACAGGGCTGACAATCAAAGTGGGAGCAGCTGAGGAGGAGGCTGCCCTAAGTCAATGAGGCCAGCTGATCCCACACAGGGCGACCGTTATAAGCCCTTCTCCATGCAGGGCAAGGGGACGGTGGTTAAGGAGAGTTTGGAAAGTGAGTAAGGAGAGGTAAGGAGGTCTGGAGGAACACCAGAGACCACAAAAGAGGATAGGAGCCTCAGCAACCCGGAGGGCTGGACTGCCCTAGTCCAGGGGGACCTGAAGCCGAACCAGAGACTGTGGGGAACTGGTCCCCCAGAGGAGCCAAACAAAGGACGGGACTTGCTGCCACGGCTACGACTAGCAGAAGGTGGTACCAGGGGAAATCAACTGGGGAAGTGGCCCAGGAAGAGGAGCTGCAGGGGCAAGGGCGAAGGGAGTCAGCCCTTGCTGGTAGCAGCCATCCAGGGTCCCTGTGCCTGGAACCTGGAAGGAGTGGGTGGGGACCAGGTTCCCCCCAGACTGCTCCCTGCCCTAGCAAGGGTAACGGGGTTCGTATGGTGGGGCCAGTGGACTAAACGGAGGATCTGGAGCCCAGGATCGAGACTGACCCTGCCACGGCACACAGTGAGGAAAACCCAATTGTATGTTCTGGTCTGTCTTAGCTTTTTGAATTAGCATGTAACTTAATTGTGTATTGTGCTATGGCTGGGGAACGTGAAAACTGAGGGCAAATGTAAAAGTTTAGAGAGGCGTGAGCATTTAAAAGAAAAGTTCGACCCTGTGTGCGCATAAGTGTGCAAAAGTTTCTCCCTTCTGTCAGGTTCAGGCATGAACATGAAATCTAACCTGGAAGCACAGCCCTTTGGGACTGCATACAAAATGTGTATAGAGCAGATTTCGTGAACAGTTGGCATTCTGGAATTGTTGTAATGGGTTATAAACCTTTTAGCTAACCTGCAGTGGAACAATAAACACATCACTGTAATAGACCTCTTTGGTATTTTCTCCATCATGCTATAGCGGCCCCAGAAGAAACTTCACAAAATAAAAAATGCCATAAAAATACTACGTGGTAATAGGGTGGAAAAATTACCCCTTGAAGCTAGTCTAAAGGGTTGCTGTTGTTGCAGATTTTGTGCTTCTGCTCAATGTGCTCCTCTATTGCCAGGGATGAAAAAATGTTGGTCTTAAATGAAATAAATCCTATCTTATTATTTGCATGTATATGACAGGCTATCAGGTCACTTGATTTCATGCTGGCATAATGAATATTTACAGTGGGCTGAGGAATACTTGTTGATTACTTTTGAATTTTTTCCCCCTTCTTACTATGCCCTATGGTGTTGAAGAGACCCTTTTATTATTCATCAGGAATGAACGCAAGCTGATGCACATGATGACGATAATAGAGTTTTAAAAATCAATACCAGCAAAGCAGTGAGATTGCTTCAATAAGTGTTTTGGCAACTAAGGAAAATGCAAACCTAAAAAAATGTGTTAATTCAAAACTAAACTTTGAGAGTGGCCTCATCCCCTCCTCTATTTCCATAGCTAAAATTGTGGGCCCAGATTTTTGGCGTGAGTTTTGTTGGCTGAGTTTTGCCTGTCCTGCATCTTGGCTTTGTGTGTATCAACACATCTGTGTTAAGAAGTTGTAACATAAAAAGAGGGTTTGCTCAATTAGGTAGCACAAATTACATTTTGTGCAGTCCAGCTAAGTTTTGAAGTAGGCAAACAGTTGGCACTCAGATTTGGTGATTGTCTCTGAAATTTGGGCTTTATTTTTTTCATGAGGATATAATTGTTTTCAAATTAAGTTATAGACAGAAAAGAGTAATCTTTGGCTCAGAGATGAAACAGTGATCTTCAGGTGGTCAAAATACTATTTTTAACAACTTGTTTAAAACTGATTTTTTTGCTGCTGAGTGAATAGCCACAACAGTGAAATGGGAGAAAAAACGAGGAAAGCAGAGGAGGGAGGGACGAATGTTTAGAAGACACAGAGGGGGTGGGGAACCCCCAGTCTGCAGTCCAGATGCAGACTATGGCTTGTCTGGAGCCGGACCTTGGGGCTCCCCTTCATGGCATTTGTCCCACAATGGGGTGGAGGGTTTGAAGCCCTGACCCTTATGAGCTGGATCAGGCAAGCCAGGTCCAGATCTAGACTGTGGGTTCTGCTGCGGTCAGAGGTCGGGGCAAGAAGCAGCTCCTCTGCCTCTAGCTGCTGTTCTCTCAGCTGGGGGAAGGGAGGAGGCCAGTCAAAACAGAGGATGGAGTGGTGATTGGGGCCAGAGGGGAAAGGATGCAGAGCCTTGTGTGCCCAGGGGGAAGCAGGTAAGCTGCCTCACCGTTGCCCAGACTAGGGGTTGGCAACTAAAATAGCAAGAATAGTTTTTTCTAATTCAGTAAAAAAAAATCTCAGTTCTTTGAGTGCAGTGCATCTGAATATGAGATGGTCCTTAACAAATAACATCAAACCCTGCTTTTTGTCACCTCTGTGTTTAGAACAGTAAACACACACTGATTTGTAATGTGACGTGTTTATTGTTCATACTTTTCCATATTCTGTTTCCTCCTACTTTGGATGTGTGTGGTTAAACCACTACCTTCCTGACTTTCCTATTTTAATTTGCATTTGGAGATACACATCTCATAGAGCTGGAAGGGACCCTGAGTCCAGTTCCCTGCTCTCTTGGCAGGATCAAGCACCACCCTGGACACATTTTTATAATTGATTTGCCACAGACCCCTAAATGGCCTCCTCAAGGATTGAGCTCACAACTATGGGCTTCTAAGCCAATGCTCAAACCACTGAGCTATCTTCCCCTATTGTTGTTGTCATTCTTAAAATGCATTTTGCCCTTCCCAACAGGAATGTCACAAGCTTCTGCTTCCTTTTCAAAATCAAGGCTTAATTATGGAGGGAAAGTTCAGTGGCTTAAACATTCGTCTTATAAACCCAGGGTTGTGAGCTCCATCCTTGAGGAGGCCATTCAGAGATCTGGGGCAAATAGATTAAAAAAAACTATCAGGGATAGTGATCGGTCCTGCTGTAAGAGTAGGGGACTGAACTCAATGACCTCTCAAGGTCCCTTCCAGCTCTACAAGATATGTATATCTACATATAGATAACTGACACAATCAAAAGACAGATACAGTGTCATAATGCAGTTCCCATATTAAAGGGGGAGTTATCTTGTGTTTCAAGATCACATACCATTTGCTATTTAGATGAATTGGGCACTTTGGGCTTTTAGACATTCCCTGTTTATCAAACATAATCAGGAGGTAACAGAGAGAAAATCGTGCTAGTCTATATACTTTGAAAACAAAAAAGCAGTCAAGTAACACTTTAAAGACTAACAAAATAATTTATTAGGTGAGCTTTTGTGGGACAGATCCACTTCTTCAAACCATTCCCATACCAGAACAGACTCAATATTTAAGGCAAAGAGAACCAAAAATAGTAATCAAGGTTGACAAATCAGAAAAAAATTATTAAGGTGAGCAAATCAGAGAGTAGAGCGGCCGAATGGGTGGAGGGGGTCAAGAATTAGATTAAGCCAAGTATGCAAAAGAGCCCCTATAATGACCCAGAAAATTCCCATCCCAGTTCAAACCACATGTTAATATGTCGAATTTGAATATAAAAGAGAGTTCAGCAGCCTCTCTTTCCAGACTGTTGTGAAAATTCCTCTTCAGTAAGACGCAAACTCTTAAGTCATTAACAGAATGGCCCACTCCATTAAAATGCCGGCTGACAGGTTTGTGGATCAGGAGTGTTTTTATGTCTGTTTTGTGCCCATTAACTCTTTGTCTAAGAGAGTTTGAAGTCTGTCCAATATACAAAGCATCTGGGCATTGCTGGCACATGATGGCACATATGATGTTAGTTGAGGAACATGAGAATGTGCCCAGGATTCCGTGAATAACCTGGTTAGGTCCAGTGATGGTATCTTCAGAATAGATATGTGGACAAAGCTGGCAGCAAGCTTTGTTGCAAAGAAAAATTCCAGGACTGGTGTTCCTGTGGTATAGTCTGTAGCTGTGGGTGAGAATCCTCATAAAGGTGGGAGGTTTTCTGTAGGAGAGAACAGGCCTGTCACCTAGGGCCTTTTGGAGTGTGGCATGCTGATTAAGGATAGGTTGTAGGTCTTTAATAATGTGTTGCAGTGGTTTGAGTTGGGGGCTGTAGGTAATGACCAGTGGTGTTCTGTTCTTGGCTTTTTTGGGCCTGTCTTGGAGTAGCTGGTCTCTGGGTATTTGCCTGGCCCTGTCAATTTGTTTTTTTATTTCTCCTGGTGGGTAATTCAGGTTTATGAATACTTGGTAAAGATCTTGTAGTTTTTGGTCTCTGTCAGTCGGATCAGAGCAAATGCGATTGTTCCTAAGGGCTTGATTGTAAACAAAGGATCTAGTTATGTGTGCAGGATGGAAGCTAGAAGCATGTAGGTAAGTATAGTGATCAGTGGGTTTCCAGTAGAGTGTAGTACCGATCAGGCCATCCTTGATTTGTACTGTAGTGTCCAGGAAATGTACCTTTCACATGGAGTAATCGAGGCATAAGTTGATGGTGGGGTGCAGATTGTTAAAGTCTCTGTGGAATTTTTCTAGAGTCTCTTTAAAATGGGTCCAAATCATAAAGATGTCATCAATGTATCTTAAGTAGAGGAGGGGACGAGAGCTGAGGAATTGTTGTTCCAGGTCAACCATAAATATATTAGCATATTGTGGGGCCATGCGGGTGCCTATAGCAGTTCCAGTAATCTGGAGGTATAAATTGTCCCCAAATCGGAAATGATTGTGGATGAGAACAAAGTTACAGAGGTTAGACACCAGATTGGCTGTGGTGACATCAGGGATGGTATTCCTGATCGCTTGTAATCCACCTTTGTGTGGAATATTTGTGTACAGAGCCTCAGGAGGGTTTTTGTTACTTTGCAATTATAGCATTGGGAGCCACAAAGAAGTCCTTACATAGCCTCAGGTTGCAGACCCCTGGCCCAGGCCCCATGCTGCTCCTGTGCCCCCTCCCATCCATGCCCCCACTCTGCCCCTTCCTGCACCCTGATTCCACCCTAGCACCTCCCTCCTTCCCAGATTCCACACCTCAAACCCTCCACCCCCTCCTGCTCATACTCCATACCTACCTGGTGCCCCCTTCTGCCCAGACTCCCCACCCAAAACCTCTTCTTGACCCCTCCCTTCCTGTTACACACCCCAAACCCTCCTGTATCCTTCCCTCACCTAAACCCATGTCCCAGGACAGCTCCTGTGTCCTCACCTAAATGCTCCTGCCCAGTTCCCCACTACTTCTTAGGCCCATCCCTCCTCCTGCCCAGATCCCTCACTCACAGCCCACTCCTACACCCCACTTCGGCCCAGATCACCCACCACCAGCCCACTCCTGTCCAGACCCCACAACCCTGGCCCCCATCAATGTGAGGGGTTTTGTGCTTCTCACTTCTGTGGCCCACCAGCTGATTTGTCCAGAGTTCAGTGGCCCTGAAAAAGGTTCCCCACTCCTGGCATAAAGAGTTAGGCATCTTGAAACAATCCAAAACTACTCTCCAAGATGCTGCTATCTCGCATGGGAAACCTGGACAAAGAAGTGAATTGGTTCCAGTTTCCAATCCGAGCTTAAATTTTATATAGTATTTGGTGTTATATAGTACAGTAAAAAGTTTTCCTACTGGTATGCATATAGCCTCTGTGTGTGTGTGAGAGAGAGAGACAAACACATACAATAGAACCTCAGAGTTAAAACATCTTGGGAATGGAGATTGTCTCCAACGCTGAAATTCCTGTTCTCAAATAAAGCACATTTTGGGCTCTAGGTCCTCTCCTGGCTCTGTGTATGTGAGTGTGAAAACAGTGTGTCCCCTGCCCAGAGGTGGGAAGGTGTGAAAGTGGTGCCCCTGCTCCACTGACTCCCTCTGCCTTGGGCTGGCAACACTAGCATCTTGTTGTAAGTGGCAGGTCCCACATATGGAGGTGAGGAGAGGTGGAACAAACGTATCTACTTATAAAATCCAATACAGGCACAGTAGAATATTTGCATTTGGGGGGAGAGGGAGTCTCTGCTGCTGTCTTATTGGTCACTTCTAGTTTCACTTGGTGTCTGCTTGACCAGTCAGTCTGTAATGCTGGTATTCGTATCTTTGAGGCTCTCCTGGGTCTATAGCCATGGGTTTATGGCTGGTGTGAATGTAAGTAGATGTGCACAGAAATATAAAATGGAGCGTGAGAATAGACATACATAGACATGTATTTTGTGGACGAGAAAGAGAGTCAGACAGCCCTTTGGGGCTTTCTTTTCTGAGCTCCTCCCACCTAGTGAAGCATGTAGAGAACATCTGGGAAGCAGAGGACTCCTGAGGTGGTTATCCCATAGGCTTCAGGGTGAGCGTCTTCCCCAGGGGCAAGAATTCCTGGGGGAGGAAGGGATAGGAAGGAAACAGAGTGGTTTACTCATTGGAAATACTAGAGGGGAGAAGGAATCTGAGCCTTGAGAAACCAAGTGCAGTCACTGAGGACTTCATTCACATGAAGTAGGAAATTTCAGTGGAAATACTGAATTGCATTGCCATGACATGTCATGAGATCTTGCAGGGGAGATGCTCAAGCAAAGGTTGCATAGGTATGTGTGCCGTAACCACATTTCCTCCTCCCCCCAAGTGAGAGAAGGCTGCAGCATAACTTCATTTGTGATGGGTTGAACATTAGCCAGGCATATCACTTCGTTCCCTCCCCCACTTAAAAATAAAACCCGAGGGAGTATTACTGAGCCTTTTTTTTGGCTAAGCTTTCCCACACCCTTACCCACTGACTTTTTATATATTGTAAATCAACAGTATCTGGGGTTGTTTAAGCTGTGTTAAGTTGCACTCTCTGTATATTAAAACAAAAGATTGTTCGCATGACCTTTTATTTTTATATCTTATAATATTAAGAACTCTTTTCAGCACAAACTGCAGGTGGCCGTGAATACCATCTGTGATTTATTTCTGGAAAGATTTACAATACCAGCGCCATTTGTTAGCCTGTTTTTGTAATGACTCAGAATTTGCTCTGTTGCTATACTGTGATAGCCATGGCTGCGTTCACTCCTGATGCTTTGAATGTCCTTTTGACACCCAGAGCAGGCACTTCTGATGCTCCCTGTAGTTTGGGGTTTGATGAAGCCATATCCAGAAAGACTAATAGACTGCATTAACAAGTGTAGATAACTTGAAATAATTTCTGAGTGACGTAATGACGTTTGCTGGCTGAAAAGAATGCCTGATAAAAACATGAACCATAAGCTTAATGGATGCCACAAAAAAGTGCAGTGGAGTATCAGGCACATTACTTTAACCAAGGGAGTTTGTTTTAAAATTTGTTTTGTGGCAAGCGTGTGATACCATTTGTAACATCCCCACTCACCTGGTCTACTTCATACCAGCCGTGTATCAAACAAGGCCATGGATTTATTTATTCAAATCAAGGGGGTATACATGGGACTATGAACAACAGAACAAAACTAACATGCATTCAATAGTACTGACAGTGACAGGCACCAGATACTTCTATACTCATATGTAGGATCCTTCTGCAGGACCCCATAAGAAGAAATATAGCATTCCAAATGCTTCTGCTATGGCAAAGCCCCATCTGGTACAGGAACAACCTTTGGCCTTGCGGCAGTGCAATAAAAACTAAAATGTCACTGTTCTGTTGATTTTATTTTCAGTGAAGTAAACATCCCATATTAGGGCTCAGTGCTTAAAAACCATTCCGCTCTCCTGGTGTTGTCTTATAACATTATCTCTCTCTCTGCAATAATTTTATTTTAAATATGAGGTACAGGCAGTCTGAAGTAGAACCATTGAAATGTGAGGCTGAAAGGGGTCTTGAGAGGTCACCTAATTCATCCCCTGCTGTGAGGCAAGACCAAGTATGTCTAGACCAGAGGTCAGTAACCTTTCCGAGGTGGAGTGCTGAAATTCGACCTTTTGACCTCTATGACCTCACGTGCCATTGATATTTTTTAAAGTCACTTATAGTCCTCACAATAAGGTAATTAATAAACACGTTAAGGTGCAGAGCTTTACCATTTAGGTGGCGGTTGGTAGCATTAGCTGGTCTTTTGTTTAATCCACAGGTGGCATGGCTTGCACAAGCTCCCAGCTGCATGCAGGAAGAGTTACAGAGCTGAGCTCCTGCCTCATGTGCTGATGAAAATCAGCTCTCATGCCACTCTTGGCACCTGTGCCAGGGACTGCCGACTCCCTGACCTAGACCATCCTTGGCCAGGATGGAGGATTCCACAACCTCCCTTGGAAACCTGTTCCAGTATTTAACTGTCTTTAGGATTACAAAGTATTTCCTAAATCAGACAAAGCCAACAACTAAACCCCATCATCTTTATAAAAACCCTTTTCATATTAGAAGACTGTTATCAGGTCCTCCTCTCATCTTTTTTCAAGACTAAACATAGCCAGTTTTTTTAACCTTTCTTCAATCGTCAGGGCTTTTTAAGCATCCCTCATTCTTTCTGTTCTTCTGTCTCCAATTGATTCGCCTCTTTCTCAGAGTGTGGTGCCCAAAACCAGAGAACATACTCCAGCTAAGGCTTCATTGGTGCTGCATACAGGGGGACAATTTCCACTAATGTCATAGATGAGACACTGCTGTTAACACACCCTAAAATGTTAGCTTTTTTTGAAAGTGGGTCACATTGTTGGCTCATGTTCAATTTCTGATCCATTTTAACCCCCAGATCTTTTTCTGCAGTACTGCCACTTCACCAGTTATTCCCAGTTTTATATTTGTGCATTTGATATTTTTTCTTCCACAGGTAGTAGCTTGCACTTTATTGAACGGTAACTTGCTGGTTTCAGTCCAATTCTCCGATTTATCGAGGTCCTTTTAAATTCTAATTCTGTCCTCCAAAACACTTGAAACCGTCCCAGAATGGTGTCACCTACAGATTGTGTAAGCATACATTCCATTCCATTGTCCAAGTCATTAATGAAAATGTTGTATAGTACTGGACACAAGATAGACAGCTGCAGGCCCTGGTGGATGTTTGTCTCTTCCCATCTTGAGAGTGAACCATTGATAACTACTGTTTGAGTATAGTCTTTTAACCTGATGTAAGTATTTCATAATTACCTACAGTAATTTCATCTAGATCATTTTTCCCTTGTTTGCTTATGAGAGGGCCACGTGGGACTGTCCAAAAGCTGTACTAAAATCAAGAAAAATCATGTCTACAGGTTCCCTGCTAGTCACTAGGCCAACAATCCTGTCAAAGAAGTAAATTAGGTCAATTTGGCGTTTGTTTTTGGCAAGTCTATGTTGACTATTACTTATCACCTTGTTATCCCTTAGATGCCTACAAAAAGATTGTTTAATAATTTGTTTCATTATCTTTGTATGTATTGAAATTAGGCTGATGCTCTATAATCCCCCTTGTTCTCTTTGTTCCTCATTTTAAAAGCAGGGTATTTGTCCATCTCCAGTCCTCTAACGCCACACCTGTTCTGCCTGAGTTCTCAAGGATTATTGCTAATAGATAACAATTATTTTGGACAGATTCAAGTTCATTTATAATAGTGAGTTCATATGCTTTTCCCCCACTCACCACAACCACTGTTTTCCCCTCCATAATCCGTGTGACCTTTGTGCTTTGCCTTGGAAAGTTTTTGGTTTGCTCCCTGAAACGTTTTTGAAGGGACCGCTCCCACTTTAGGAGTCACTGAGTGGCCTTGGCTTCATACCCTATCATTAAAGAAAATGTTTGCTTCCTCCAACCTTACCCTGGCTCCTCTATGGACAATGGAAGAAGTGCTTAGTGTCCAGCTTTCACTTTGTGAGGACATGGTTTCAGGACTTGCTGAACACTTAGGGCAGCGTTGAGCAAATCTGGCTATTTCAAGGATAGGGTTATTGTCTAGTTGAGAGCTATGCATCACACAAGAGCCCCAGGGCTGCTCCAGCATATTATAATTTATGCTGTGGGCTGTGGAGGACCCCAGAGAGCTGGAGAATATAGGAAGGTACATAAGTGGTTTATCTTTCTGTCCTTTTTCTTTCTTTTCTGTTCCAGCACTTGACTGTGTATGTTGGCTAGAACAGATAGGAAGGACCACGTGTCCGTCAAGTTGAACTGATTCTATCCGGCTGTGGCCACGCTAGCCCCTTCTTTTGGAAGGGCTATGGTAATGTGGCACTTTGGAATATGCTAATGAGGCACTACTATGAATATGCAGTGTCTCATTAGCATAATGGTAGCCACACACACTTCTAAACGGCTGGTTTCGAAACACGTGCTGCCCTTACAGCCAGGAGCCTTTCAAAACGGCCCCCTGATTTTGAAAGCCCCTTCTTCCCATCTGGTTTTGGGAAGAAGGGGCTTTTAAAATTAGGGGGCTGTTTCAAAAGGCCCTTGGCTGCACAGGCAGTGTGCATTTCAAAACAGGCAATTTTGAAGTGCACATCGCTGCCATTATGCTAATGAGGCACTGCATATTCATGGTGGCACCTCATTAGCATATTCTGAACTACCACATTACCATAGCCCTTCCAAAAGGAGGGGCTAGGTGGCCACAGCCTCTGTGTATAGGGTCCCTACTCTGTTGTGCCTGTTTGTAAAAGCTGGACCAGTGATAGATAGGTTAGATGCCCACACTAATGCCACAGAGATGATGAAGTGGCAGCAGAATAAATGACAGAATAGGAGGATGGATTGGGCTATGCTATGTTCTACTGAAAATTATAAAATTATGCTGAAGTCCAGTTGTTTTCATGACTTCATCACATGAAGTCACATGAGTTTCATAACATGACAGTCATGATGTGGTCCTATCTCCATCTCTCTAGACAAATTAGAGGATTGGGCCTAAAGAAATCTGATGAGGTTCAATAAGAACAAGTGCAGAGTCCTGCAGCTAGGGTGGAGGAATCCCAAGGAACGCTACAGCCTGAGAACCAAGTGGCTAAGCAGCAATTCTGCAGAAAAGAACCCGGGGATTACAGCTGATGAAAAGCTGAATGTGAGCCAGCAGTGTGCCTTTGTAGCCACGAAGGCTACCAGGACACTGGGATGCAATAGGAGGAGCATTGGCAATAGATCTAATGAATTGATTGTTTTCCTTTATTTGCCACTGATGAGGTCACATCTGGAGTATTGTGTCTAATTCTGCCACCCATTACGGAAAGGATGTGGATGCACTTGAGAGAGTCCATCAGAGGGTGATAAAAATGGTCAGGGGGCTGGAGCGTATGACTTATGAGGAGAAGCTGAAGGATTTGGGCTTCTTTAATCTATGGAGGAGCAGAGTGAGGGGGATATTACAGCAGCTTCCAACTGCCTTAAGGGGGCAGGGTCCAAAGGGGGTAGAGAGAGGCTGTTCTCAGTAGTGACGGATGGCAGAACGAGGAGCTATGGTCTCAAATTGTGGTGGGGGAGATCTAGGTTGGATATTAGGAAAACCTGTTTCACTGGGAAGCTGTGTCTACACGTGCACGCTACTTCAAAGTAGCGGCACTAACTTCGAAATAGCGCCCGTCGCGGTTACACGCGTCAGGCGCTATTTCGAAGTTAACTTCGACGTTAGGCGGCGAGACGTCGAAGTCGCTAACCTCATGAGGGGATCGGAATAGCGCCGTACTTCGACATTCAACGTCGAAGTAGGGACCGTGTAGACGATCCGCGTCCCGCAATGTCAAAATTGCCGGGTCCTCCATGGCGGCCATCAGCTAGGGGGTTGAGAGATGCTCTCTCTCCAGCCCCTGCGGGGCTCTATGGTCACCGTGGGCAGCAGCCCTTAGCCCAGGGCTTCTGGCTGCTGCTGCGGCAGCTGGGGATCCATGCTGCAGGCACAGGGTCTGCAACCAGTTGTCGGCTCTGTGTATCTTGTGTTGTTTAGTGCAACTGTGTCTGGGAGGGGCCCTTTAAGGGAGCGGCTTGCTGTTGAGTCCGCCCTGTGACTCTGTCTGCAGCTGTGCCTGGCACCCTTATTTCGATGTGTGCTACTTTGGCGTGTAGACGTACCCTCGCAGCGCCTATTTCGATGTGGTGCCGCGCAACGTCGAAGTTGAACATCGACGTTGCCAGCCCTGGAGAACGTGTAGACGTTATTCATCGAAATAGCCTATTTCGATGTTGCTACATCGAAATAAGCTATTTCGATGTTGGCTTCACGTGTAGACGTAGCCGGAGAGTGGTGAAACTCTTGAATGGGTTATCTAGGGACATGATAGAATCTCCTTCCCTAGACGTCTTTAAGTCCCAGCTTGAGAAAGTCCTGGCTGGGATGATTTAGTTGGGATTGGTCCTTCTTTTAGCAGGGGATTGGATTCAATGACCTCCTGAGGTGTCTTCCAACCCTATGATTCTATGACCAGAGCTGTTCATGAGGTCCGCCTGGCGCCGGAGGGCCACAGCCACCTCGGGGTCATATGTGGTGCGGCGGTGGCCCCAGCAGGGGTGGGCCCGTCACGGGGCAGGCGGTGACCCCGGGCGTTGGTGTTCCGGTGGTCTCGGAGAGCTGTCTGGACCACAGATGGTGCAGCTGCAGAAATAGGAGGAAAGGGGGAAGGGAGACTGTGAGTATCCAGCCTTGACCCGTGGCCCATCCCCCATCCCCCCCAAGGGCCTGTGTCCCCCCAACATCCATCCCCCATTGGTGCGTGCAGTGATCCTGTGGGTGGCCCCCTCCAGTGGTCCGCCCCTCTCCCCTCCCACCGGGGGTGGGGCACAGCACTGTCCATGAGTGGGAGGTGGTGCTGGGCACTGGTGGCTGGGGTGGGGCAGGCTGGGGTGTTGTGGGGATGTGTGGGGCCCCCGGTCAAGTGGTGCCCCCGCCCCACGCTCAGGGGGTCTGTGCCCCGTGGGGTACGTACCTGACAGTGCACTGCCAGGATCAGGAGATGCCCATCTAGCAGACACCCGGCTGGAGCTGCGGGATGGGATGTCCAGCACGAGCTCCCCCTCCTCGCTGGACCACTCGGTGGCTGGGGTGGAGGGTCCCAGCTCTAGCCCTGTGGGGTGCAGGGCTGGCCTCTGGACCTGACCCTGGCTCCGATGCCGGCTGGGGCCCGTCGGCCGTGGTGTCAAGGGTGGTTTTGTGGGGAGGAGGTGCCCTGGGGGCCCAGGATAGCCCTGAGCTCCCGGTAATAGGGGCAAGCGGTGGGGGCAGCCCCAGACCGGCTGGCCGAGTCCCGGACCCAGGCGTAACCCTGCCGCAACTCCTTGACCTTACTCCTGACGTGGTCAGGAGTGCGGGCAGGGTGACCCCGGGCAGCCAGGCCCTCGGCCAGCCAGGCGAACGCCTCCGTGTTCTGCCACTTGCTCCCCATGATGTGCAGCACCTCCTCCTCCCCCCGGAGCCCCAGCAGGTCACGGAGCTCAGGGTCAGTCCAGGAGGGGCCCCGCTTCCTAACCCGCTGGCTGGAGGCCTGGGATCCCTGAGATGGCCCGGGGGGGGAGCTCTGGGGGTGCTCAGGAGGCTGGCTGGCTGCCATGGTGTCCCTCTGGGCTGTGCAGGGACACCTCGTGGCACGGCTGCTGCGTGCACACTGTCAGCTTCCTGCTACGGGGTTTCCAGGTCCGTGCGGCTTTAAGAACTGCTGGGCACAGAGATCATAGAGCCCCGCAGGGGCTGGCCAGCACGTCGCAACCCCTCAGCTGATTGCCGCCATGGCGGACCCTGCTATTTCGAAGTAGCGGGACACGGATCGTCTACACATGCCCAACTTCAGCGTTCTAGGGTGCTATTCCCGTCTTCTGATGGGAATAGCGATTTCGACATCACGCTGCTTAACGTCGATTTGAACGTCAAAATAGCACATGGCACATGTAGACACAACCCGTGCTATTTCGACGTTGTGCCGGCTACTTCAAAGTAGCCAGCTAGTGTAGACGCAGCCATAATGTCATATTGGCTCTGTGTAAATCCATGGTAAACCTATTTCTTGAATACTGTGTGCAGATGTGGTTGCTCCATTATTGCTTGTGCATTTTCTGATCCAAATCTGGTGAAGTCATCGCTGACAAAGCCAAACAGATGGAGCGCTGGGTTGAGTACTACTCCAAGCTGTACTCACGTGAGAACGTTGTGGTTGACGCAGCCCTCGATGCCATCGAGCTCCTACCAGTAATGGACGAACTGGATCAGGAACCGACTGTGGATGAACTGAAGAGAGCCATCGACAGCATTGCAGCAGGAAAGGCCCCTGGCCAGGATGGTATACCACCAGAGGTAATCAAGTGTGCCGCGGACACACTCCTGGAACCCCTACATGAGCTGCTGTGCCTGTGCTGGAAAGAGAGTGAGGTTCCACAGGATATGCACGACGCTAACATTGTATAAGAACAAAGGAGACAGAAGTGACTGCAACAAGTACCGTGGAATCTCCCTCCTAAGTGTCACTGGTAAACTGTTCGCTCACGTCGTCCTTGGCAGACTCCAGAAGATTGCTGAGAGGGTGTACCCCGAATCACAGTGCGGATTCCGCGCAGAAAGGTCTACTGTTGACATGGTCTTCTCTCTAAGGCAGCTGCAGGAGAAGTGCAGGGAGCAGAGGAAGCCACTCTACATAGCCTTCATCAACCTGACCAAGGCCTTTGACTTGGTCAGCAGGGATGGTCTGTTCAAACTGCTCCACAAGATAGGCTGTCCTCCACGGTTACTCAAGATGATCCAGTCGTTCCACGAAGACATGAGAGGAACCATCCAATATGACAGCACTTTATCGGATGCTTTCAGAATCAGGAGCGGCATCAAACAAGGATGCGTGCTTGCTCCGACATTGTTCGGGATCTTCTTCGCACTCCTCCTGAAGCACGCCTTTGGATCTTCAACAGAGGGCATCTTGCTGCACACAAGATCTGACAGGAAACTGTTTAATCTTGCAAGGCTGAAAGCTAAGTCTAAGGTGCGGGAAGTCCTCATCAGAGACATGCTGTTCTCAGATGACGCTGCTGTAGTGTCTCACACAGAACACCAGCTTCAAAAACTGCTGGATTAGTTCTCCAAAGCGTGCAAGGACTTTGGGCTTACCATCAGCCTAAAGAAGACAAACGTACTCGGTCAGGATGTTGCTGAATCCCCATCCATCAGCATTGACAACTATACATTACAGGTCGTCCACGAGTTCGTTTACCTCGGGTCCACCATCACTGACACCCTGTCGTTGGACACTGAGCTAAATAGGAGGATCGGAAAAGTGGCCACAACTCTGTCCAGACTCAGCAAGAGAGTGTGGAATAACAAGCTGTACACTCACACCAAAATGCAAGTCTACAGAGCCTGCATCCTCAGCACCCTCCTTTATGGCAGCGAGACTTGGACCCTGTATGCCCACCAGGAAAAGAAGCTGAACGTCTTCCACTTGCACTGCCTCAGGCGCATCCTTGGAATATCATGGAAGGACAGAGTGACCAACACCGCTGTCCTCGAGCAAGCTGGAATCCCAACCATGCACACCCTCCTCAGGCAGCGTCGGCTCCGCTGGCTTGGCCACGTCCACAGGATGAATGATGGAAGGATTCCAAAAGACATCCTGTATGGTGAGCTAGCCTCTGGCAAAAGACCTCCCGGATGCCCCCAGTTGCACTACAAAGATGTCTGCAAGAGAGACCTCAGAGAGGTAGACATCGAGCTGGACAACTGGGAAGAACTAGCAGACGACGGCAGCAGATGGAGGCAGGGGTTGCACAAGGGCCTTCAGAAGGGCGAGATGAGGATCAGACAGCTAGCAGAGGAGAAGCGAGCGCACAGAAAGCACACTGAGGACTTGCCAGACACCCACCACATCTGCAAGAGATGCAGCAAGGACTGTCACTCTCGTGTGGGTCTTCATAGTCACAGTAGACACTGTAAATGAAGCCCTCAATTGAAACTATAAAGGGCGCGATCCATAGTCTATGCAGACTGAAGGATGCCTACTACTACTGTGTGTATGTGTGTGTGTTCATGTAGAATAGGAATTGGGAAAGGTTCAGAAAAGGGCAGCAGAAGCAGTTGGGGCAGAAGCAGAGGGACAGCTTCCATAGGAGAACAGATTAATAAGATTGAGCCTTGCCAGCTTGGAAAACAGAAAATAAAGGGAGGATATGATTGAGGTCTTTAAAATTGTGAGTGGTGTGGCAAACGTAGATTAGGAAGTGTTTTAGTTACTCCTTCTCATAGCAGAACTACTTACTAGGGGGTCACCAAATGAAATTAGTAGGCAGCAATTTCAAAGCAAACAAAATGAAGTACACAAATGCATGAGGGATGGGTCCTTCAATGTCCATTAGCCAGGATGGGCATTGATCTAAAGCAAGGCTCTGAAGGAATTAGTCTCTGTTTGCCCTAAGATGGGAATGAGCTACGGGAAGGGATCACTCGATGATTGCTGTTCTGTTCATTCCATCTGGGACACTTGGCACTGGCCATTGTCAGAAGACAAAATTGTGGGCTAGATGGACCATCAGTCTAACCCAGTATGGCTGTTCTTGTGCTCTTATGTTTTATTATATAGTCCGCAGTAATATGATCGCATAGCTGATCTTATAATGTCCTGTACTTTGTTGTTTTCTTGGATTATATAGTGATACCTAATCTTCTCTCTTTCTGTATTAGGCTTCAGAGGCTTTTCTTAGAACTCAATTTTTATGGATTTTTCAGGAACTGGAAATTGAGTGAGTTCTTTTCAAAAATGCATTTTCATTAATTTAGTGGATTATGTTATTTAAAAAGGGCACTAGAGAAAAGGTAGACGTGCTCTCAGCATTTTAGTGAGAAAGGGTATTGTGTATGAATTCTTGTCACTTACATACAAGTGAGAGGACCTGCAGAACATTTTTTTTCTTACAGCATGTGCCTAATAGCGCAGCATCTCTGGGAATTTAGAGCTTAGCAAATTAGTTTTTATTTTTAGCCTCAGTGCTGTGTTCGACATAAAATCCTTTTTATCTCCTGTGCACTCAGTCTGTAAGTTCTTTTTCCCAGCACTTTCTTAATGTCATGAAAACTGATAAAGTGAAATAGAGTTTAGCATAGTACACACTTATTTGTGTAATTTAATGTTCTTGGCTGTTTTTCATGAATGCCAATCTTAAAGAATCATGCGGCTTGTGGCTACTTTAGAGTAACTATATTTTGTTTGTCTCTTCTTTCTTTTGGGGAAAACATTCCCCTGGAAATTGGGGTGCAGGATGGCTGTTCTCTGCTGTGCCACTGGCAGACTTTACCACTAAGCATCGTCTAGCCAGACATGAAAGAATCACCCTAGGAAAAGAAAAAAATTTGGGTGTCAGAGAGCTAGTGCAGTTATTCCTGCACCACCCCTATTTCCTTCTGCTGATTGGGCTTGGGGAAGGTGGCATGGCCAGTGCTTCCCTACATACCACTGATACTGGCTACCATATAGGCACTTTATTAAACGTGCCACAACACCATGCAAGGTACCAACTGATCTCAGAATCCTATTGTATTGGACTCTGTGCACTGCAAAGAGACATTTCCCTGAAGAGCTTGCATGCTGTCGAGACGAAAGGTTGGAGAGAGAGGAAAAACCAAGGCATAGAATAGTGATTTATCCCAGGTCGCAAAGGAAATCTATGGCAGTTCAACGCAGATATTCAGTGGCTTAGTTCAGTTCCTTGCTTACAAAGCCGTTTTCCCTTGGCAATGCTGTTGGCAGGTCAGAATTGTGGTCAGGCAAGCGGACAGGCCACCTTGGCTAAGGATCCAGTAGAACTGTCTTTGGATTTAAGACCTCCTCTAGAAAGGACTATGGCTAGAATGTCCAAGGGAGCCTAACTGTGTGAGACACCCAGCTCACAAGTATCAGAGGGGTAGCCGAGTTAGTCTGTATCTTCAGAAACAGCAAGAAGTCCTGTGGCACCTTATAGACTAACAGATATTTTGGAGCATGAGCTTTCGTGGGCAAAGACCCGCTTTGCAGATGCATGAGTGAGGGGGGCAGAGGAGGGTTTAAATATGTGGGCTTATGAAAAGCGGGGAATCCCAGTCAGGAGGAGGCCAGAGATGACAAGGTCAGTTCAGTCACGGAGGAGGTGGCCCATTATCAGCAGCTAATGTGGAGTTGTGAACATCAAGAGAGGAGAGATCAGGTCAGTTCGGTCAGGGAGGATGTGGACCATTGTCAGTTGCTAATATGGAGGTGTGAACATCAAGAGCAGAGAAACTGCTTGCAAGAACTGTCAGTGGGGTTTGTGTGCCTAACTCCCATAGGCGTAATAGCACTGGAACAATTTTTGCAGTGAGAGTGCTGAAGGTGAGTAGTCCTTACCCCCAGCTTAGTCCTGTCCATCCCTCTCCAGCCTCCAGAGCTGGGAACAGGACCAGAGCTGTGGCTCTGAGTGGGTGGATGGGAAGCATGGACAGGGTTGAGGAGCCAAGACTGGGACCCTGTGGGGGTGGGGGGTGGAAGCAAAGCTCCCAGTTTGAACAAGTGGTGGCTGGGACCCTGCCTATGGACTCCAGGTGCAGGCCTGTGAATAGATCCCTGGTCATGGGGCCAGTGACAGTCAGGATCTGAGCCCCATGTGTGAGGCTGGAGACCGCTGGAGTGCTTCATATGGGGCTGGGAGTAGAGCCCTAACACGGTTCCTGAAGCGGGAACTGCAGGTGCTAGATCCGGAGTGGAGCACTGGGAAGGCGATGCCGGAACCCTGGGCACAGGGTAGTGTGTGGGACCCGCACAAAAACTGGGGGTGCTGCAGCACACCCGACACTGCTAATTCCTATGTCTACACTTAGGCGCCTTTAAGAAACTCAGCAGCAGTGGGTTTTTTTTTTTCAAAGTTGGAAGGAACTAGACTTGGAAAAAAAAACCCTGTTTAATGTTCTGTGGTTAGAGAAACAGAAGATAACTGAATGTTTCAGTGCATGTCACTGTATTTTACAAAAGTATTAAAATGTTCCTGGAAAACAAATTTGGAAGAGATCCTGCACCTGTAATCTGCAAACATTTGGACCCATGTCGTGCATTCTGTTGGATCATTTGTGCACTGTGGTTGCAGAAGTCAAGAATCCATGACTTCCAGTGACCTCTGTGACTTCAGCCTGCAGAGGTCACAAGCTGCAAGGGAGGGGCTCAGAGCAGCAAGGTACCCCTGCTGCTTTAGCAGCCCTGGAGATGCAGGCGGCTGCAGGCAGTGAGGGAACCCTGCAGCTCCTGGCCCCCTTGGGTGGTAGGATCTCCCAATTGCCACAGGTGGCAGGGAAGCACCTCAGCTCCCAGCTGTGGGTGGTGGGGAACCCTAGAGCTCTGATACCCAACCTGTGGTGATGCCCTGTGAGCTCCGAGCCATCCCACAGTTTCTTCACTGCCAATCACCATTTGGTCTCAGATATTTTTAGTAAAAGCCATGGACAGGTCAGAGTTCCCATGGTTTTTTTTTTTTATTTATTGCCTGTGACCTGTCGGTGACCTTTACTAAAAATATCTCTGGCAAAATCCAAGTTTTAGCTGCAGCGTCTCCTGGCCCGAGCAGGATTGTTCCCCACAGTACACTTGCTCTGCTAATTCTGTCACTTTTATCATGGAAGGGACTGTGATGTAATGGCTGGAAATAATATGCTGGTGTGTGTGTGAATATTTAATTAATTATGTAATGGAAGAATTTGGCATGAATGATATATTAGAACAGTCTTGCTTTTGTTGGCAAAGTGCTGTCAATAAAATGTTAAGGTGAGTATGGGGAGGGGGCAGGGGTTATGTCTATAAAGATTTATCCTGCCAGCAGATGGCTTTGTTGATTTAGCTAGGGCCTGATTCTCCCACACTAAGGCCACATCTGCATTACCCCATGAGATTGACCTGCTCAGGGTCGATTTCTGGGGTTTGATTTTGTGCATCCGGTAGAGATGCATGAAATCAACGTTTCAGGGGTTAGCAGTTGACCTCGTATTCCACAGGTATCGCGAGGGGTAAGGGAGGGCCATAGGAGAAACTCTCCTGTTGACCTCCTTCACTGAAGACAACCAGGTAAGTCGATTCTAACTATACGGTTGCTGCAGCTAGAATTGTGTATCTGTAGTCGACTTACTTGCCTACTGTAGACATAGACAAAATCACATTGGAAGGTTTCTACCACTCTTAACTTGTGCTGAATGTTGATTTCAAGGAGGTTGTGTCCAATTAATTAGAAGAGATGCTACAAAGGGGTGTTCTGCAAACCTAAGGGATGTCCCTTAAACTCTTTGGCTCAGTTTCCCCATCCATTAAAGAGGGGTAATAATACCTCAGGAGTGTTGTGGGGATCCGTTACCCCACTGCCTTGTGGGTTATCCTGGGAAGGAGTAAGGCTACGGGAGTAAACCCGGACAGAAAATCTGGAGGGAGTCTGAAGGTGGTTCTGTGTCAACTTCTGGCACTATCCCAGCAACTCCTGCAGCTGAGCTGGTACCAAACGTAGAGGTTATCCATTCCTTTGGACTATATCAGTAAAGCCGAGAGGGGGGACCTGGTGTCTGGACAGCCCACGGTCTCCATAAAAATTGCCCAGGCTTACGCCTGGAGATATACTCCAGCATCGCTTAATAGTGTTGAACCAACACGGGAGGCAACAGATACTGGTTATAAGCTCTTGCTTGATTGGCCTAGAGAACGAGCGCTGGGGTTGCTTCCGATGGTGGAAGAGATCATCGCATCTCATTGGGCAGTCACTGCCTGCCGTAAGGTGGGCACC
The DNA here is from genome assembly GCF_033958435.1 of Carettochelys insculpta. NCBI lineage: Eukaryota > Metazoa > Chordata > Testudines > Carettochelyidae > Carettochelys > Carettochelys insculpta. The sequence continues at coordinate 264,233,168 of NC_134137.1, read as the reverse complement.
CCCAGCCAGTTGGGTACTGTTTCGTCACAGTTCACTTGCCTCATTGGGTGCATGAGGCTTAAGGTTCCCAAACCTGACAAGTGACTGAAATGAGCACCAGACAAACCAACAAGAAAATTATTAAGAAAAGGAAGTCATCAAAGTTTCAAGCTTGCTTGTTGGAATGTACAGACCATGTTGACCGGTTTGACTGAAGATCTTCAGGACACCAGCGACACCCGAAAGACCGCTGTCATCAACGAGGAACTGAAGAGGCTCCAAGTTGACATTGCCACTTTGCAGGAGATGTGACTCACAGCTTTGGGATCCCTAAAGGAAAAAGACTACACTTTTTTCTGGCAGGGCAAAGCCCAAGAGGAACCCAGGGAGCACGGAGTCGGCTATGCCATCAGAAACACCCTTCTGCAAATGGTGGAACTAGTCCCGGGCGAATCGGAAAGACTCCTTCAGGTCAAACTTCAAACCTGCGCCGGTTCCATCCACCTGATCAGCGTTTACGCTCCAACCCTGAATGCCACACCAGAAGCAAAGGACAAGTTCTATGACGAGCTCAGTGCCGCCATAGTGCAAATACCTGCTCATGACGAATTGTACCTTTTGGGTGACTTCAGTGCAAGAGTTGGAGCTGATCGTGACTCATGGCCCTCTTGCCTAGGTCACTTTGGTGTGGGAAAAATGAATGACAGTGGACAGCGTCTCCTCGAACATTGCACATACCAAAATATGTGCATCACAAACACATTTTTCCTAACCAAGCCATGGCACAGAGTGTCATGGAGACACCCACACTCGAAACACTGGCACCAATTAGACTTGGTCATCACCAGACACGACAACCTCAAACGTCCTCCTGACACGCAGCTACCATAGTACCAACTGCGATACAGATCATTCGCTAGTCTGCTCCAAGCTCAAGCTGAGACCCAAGAAGCTTCACCATTCTAATCCAACTGGAAGGCCCTGCATTGATGCCAGAAAGATGGCAAACTCAGAAACAGCTGAAAAGTTCAGAGAGACCCTTGAGGAGAATCTGCACAGCAGCCCTGGGGGTGCTGATGCGACATCCAGATGGCAGCATCTGAGGGACACAATCTACAATACGGCCTTGTCAGTGTTTGGAGGAAGCGCTGGAAGCACAAACGACTGGTTCGAAGCTAACTCCAATGAGATGATTTCAGTCATCAAAAAGAAGCGTGCTGCACTTCTGGAGTATAAACGCTCACCAACTCAGAGTACCCAGCAAGCACTCAGAGTAGCCAGAAAAATAGTACAGCAGACAGCCAGGCGCTGTGCCAACAACTACTGGCTTAAGCTCTGCAGCAGCATCCAGACCTGTGCTGACTCTGGCAATCTCAGGGGAATGTACGAGGGCATAAAGAAGGCAATGGGACCCATCAAGAACAAGACGGCACCTCTGAAATCCACATCTGGTGAAGTCATCACTAACAAAGCCAAACAGATGGAGCGATGGGTCAAGCACTATGAGATCACTGTGGTTGATACAGCCCTCAACACCGCCCAGCTCCTGTCAGTCACGGACGAGCTGGACCAGGAACCAACTGTGGTCGAATTGAAGAAAGCTGTTGACAGCACTGCAGTAGGAAAGGCCCCAGGCCAGGATGGTGTACCACCAGAGGTGTCAGGGATCAGAGGGGTAGCCGTGTTATTCTGGATCTGTAACAGCAACAAAGGGTCCTGTGGCACCTTATAGACTAACAGAAAAGTTCTGAGCATGAGCTGTCGTGAGCACAGACTCACTTCATCAGATGCTAGTCTTGGAAATCTGCAGGGCCTTTTCTGTTAGTCTATAAGGTGCCACAGGACCCTTCGTTGCTGCACCAGAGGTAATTAAGTGTGCCTTGGACACACCCCTGGAACCCCTACATGAGCTGCTGTGCCTGTGCTGGAGAGAGGGTGAGATTCCACAGGATATGCGGGACGCCAACATTGTAACCTTGTATAAGAACAAAGGAGACAGAAGCAACTGCAACAATTACTGTGGAATCTCCCTCCTAAGCATCACTGGTAAATTATTCGCTCGTGTCATCCATGGCAGACTCCAGAAGCTCGCTGAGAGGGTGTATCCCGAATCACAGTGCGGATTCTGCACTGAGAGATCTACCGTTGACATGATCTCCTCCCTGAGGCAGCTGCAGGAGAAATGCAGGGAGCAGAGGAAGCCACTCTGTTGCCTTCATTGACCTTACCAAGGCTTTCGACTTGGTCAGTACGGATGGACTGTTTAAATTGATCCACAAGATAGGCTGTCCACCACGGCTACTCAAGATGATCCAGTCTTTCCATGAAGACATGAGAGGAACCATCCAGTATGAGGTCACATCATTGGATGCCTTCAGCATCAGGAGTGGCATCAAACAAGGATGCGTCCTTGCTCCGACATTGTCCGGGATCTTCTTTGCGCTCCTCCTGAAGCATGCCTTTGGATCCTCAACAGAGGGCGTCTTTTTGCACACAAGATCTGACAGGAAACTGTTTAAACTTGCAAGGCTGAAAGCTAAGTCTAAGGTGTGGGAAGTGCTCATTAGAGACATGCTGTTCGCAGATGACGCTGCTGTAGTGACACACATAGAAGGCCAACTTCAAAAACTGCTGGATCAGTTCTCCAAAGCATTCAAGGACTTCGGGCTTACCATCAGCCTAAAGAAGACAAACATACTTGGTCAGGACGTTGCTGAACCTCCATCAATCAGCATAGACAATTACATGCTTGAGGTCATCCACGAGTTTACTTACCTCAGGTCCACCATTACTGACACCCTGACACTGGAGTCTTAGCTAAACAAGAGGATTGGAAAAGCAGCCACAACTCTGTTCAGACTTCGCAAGAGAGTGTGGAACAACAACAAACTGTACACTCACACCAAAATGCAAGTCTACAGAGCCTGCATCCTCAGCACCCTCCTCTACGGCAGTGAGTCTTGGACCTTGTACACCCGCCAGGAAAAGAGGCTGAATTCTTGGGATATCATGGAAGGACAGAGCGCCCAACATCACCGTCCTCGAGCAAGCTGGAATTCCAACCATGCATACCCTCCTCAGGCAGCGGCAGCTCCGCTGGCTTGGCCACGTCCACAGAATGAATGATGGAAGGATCCCAAAAGACATCCTGTATGGCAAGCTAGTCTCTGGCAAAAGACCTCCCGAATGCCACCAGTTGCCCTACAAAGACATCTGTAAGAGGGACCTCAAGGAGATAGACATCGACCCAGATAGTTGAGAAGAACTGGCAGACGACCGCAGGAGCTGGAAGCAGGAACTACACAAGGGCCTTCAGAAGGGCGAGATGAAGATCAGACAGCTGGCAGAGGAGAAGCGAGCCCGCAGCAAGGACCTGCCAGACACCCAGTATATATGCAGCAGATGTAGCAAGGACTGTCACTCTCATGTGGGCCTCCACAGTCACCATCAACACTGCAAATGATGATCTTAAATGGAGTTACGAAGGGCGCGATCCATAGTCTATGCAGACTGAAGGATGTCTTGACCTTGTTGTGGGGATCTGTTAATCATGGCTAATATGAAGATGAAAAGTTCTGTATAAGTGTTTAGTTTTTAAGTTCCTCAGTCAAAAGTTGCCAAAAACAAGGCATCCCAGAATTAGTCAGTGGAATCAGTTGTCGATTTTTCTCCCACAGGCTGAGACTGAAATTCACTGAAATGTTTGTGATAACATAAATAGGCTTCTCACAATACCTGTGCACTGAAGTCACCTCCTGTATGCTCATCAGGTTCATGTCAGCCAACAATTTAACACGTCTTGGAGAACTGAACTTTTGTAAATTAGTTGGTGAGTGGAAAAGCCCTAGGGCTTTAGGTGCCCCAAGCAGTTTTCTGTGAAATTGATTGATTTTAGTTCGTGGGAGTGGGTGGCTCAGTGAGCTGTTGAAAGGAAAAGGCGAAAATCGGGGTCTCCACAGAACTTCAGCAGACGCCTCTGAAGAAGGCGGAGATGGCCAGCAGAGATGCATGGCAAGAGCTGCATCTGAAAGACATTTATGTAAGTAGCTGGGACCACTGATCAAGTGGAAGAGGCGCTGCTATGATAGAGCAATCCCCTGCTGGCACAGCCAGTGGGTCCAGGGCATTGTTTGGGACTGAAGTTATCTTAGACTCTGATCCCTTAGGACCCATCTCCTTGTCATACTTGAGGCCATGGGCAGCTGTGAAGTTCACTGGGACCCTTAGACTTCTACTTTACCATTCCCGTAGCTGCCCTTAACTCATTGTTGGTTTCTTTGGGAAATTGTAAATATTCACATTTCCTCTTACTTTCTGCCCTTTCAGGCTTATGGTCATGGAAAAATAGAAAGAACTCAGTAGAATGGGGTAGGGAGTTTTCAAGCTAATGCCCTATCCACCTTAATGCCTTTGGTGCCAGACAAAGAGGCCTTTATATGCAAGTAGCATGAACAGGACTTGTCATTAGTTTTGCAGTGTTTAAATTAAAAGTATTAAAATTCTTGGTGAATTATAGATTGTATCCAGGACAACAAATTCCCCTTTCCATTTCTTCCCTTTCAGAACTGTCTTTCATCACAGAAATAAGTGAGCCACTGTATGTTTTTTATTAATATGCTGGGTAATCCCTACACTAAATCAAAAGTAAGAGGTCATTGGTATTTAAAGATTGAAAATCTGTTTCCGTTTTACGCTTTGTATTTTTGATGTGAAACTGGAACGCTCTTGACTGAGGATTTGGTTTGACTCTTGCTACAGACAATATTGCTAGCCTAAAAGAACTAAATGATAGTTACTGACAAGAGTTTTATAGTATATACCTGCAATAGTTAAAGGTGCAGCTGCTTAAATGTATTTTGACAATTGCAGCTGCAGTACCAGAGGGTTATCTGAATTATTCATTTTGCTAAGAGAAAACAACCCACTTGTCTTTTCTTCAGAAATCAAAGCCCAACCTTTTTCAAAGTATGCTTTTGTGGAGGAAGATTTAAGTGAATTGCGCTGTTTCAGGACTTCTGCTGTAATTGCCAACGAAAGCAGATTCTTAAAGAAAATACCTAGGTTTCCTAAAAGAAGGGGGAAATTGCTTTTTCACATGAAGTGCTGGCTGTAGGGAGAAGTTTAATGAAATTCAGCTTTCTTTCATAAATAATGCAGCACTTGCATTTGATTATGTGAAGCCAACACGAATTTTTGCTTAATCAGATATTTAGCAAGAAGGATATTGCCTGCAGACTTTGCATTTCTGATGACGGGCTTGTGCACAGAGGTGTCCATACAGATGGAAAGCTTGGTTTTGTAAAAGAAACTGTAGGGCAATGTGTAAATTTGAGCAGTTGACTCTCTCTGCATCTCTAATTTTCACAACGGTTAATAGAACAAGGTCTGTGTTCTGGGCGTTTTTATTACTACTATTGTGGTGCTTAGAGGCCCCAGTTGAGATTGAGACCCCTTTACCCAAGCATTGTACAAATGTGTGATGAGACAGCCCCTGCCATGAAGAGCTTACATTTGAAAGAAGACAGACAGGCAAAGGCTAACACTGGGTGACATTTTTAAAAAATGCAAAACGTGCCAGTGTCTTGGTTTAATTTTTTTTTGGAAACACCCCAACTAAGAACCATTTAGTACATGCAAATAACCTGCAAATTTCATGGGAATGCTTTTTAGAGCTCTTTAATTGATTAAGGTCTCAAGGTTCTAACCTGAATGTAAGCTTACCGTGTTCTGTCAGTCTAGCTCTGGGCTATGTTCTAGCCTCTTTGTTTATCCCCCTGAATTTGATACTGACAACAGCGCTCATCTTGATGCAACCTAATATGCCATTAGCCTTCTTGGCTACAACGGCACACTGTTGACTCATGTCCAGCTTCTCATCCACTACAACTCCCAGGTCCTCTTCTGCAAAACTACTACCGAGCCAGTCGGACCCCAGCCTGTAACAATGCTTGGGATTCTTCCGGCCCAAGTGCAGGACTCTGCACTTGTCCTTATTGAACCTCATCAGATTTCCTGCAGCCCAGTCTTCCAATTTGTCTAAGTCACTCTGGACCCTATCTCCACCCTCCAACATATCTACCTCTCCCCCTAGCTCCTCAAACTTGCTGGCGGTGCAATCCAACCCCTCATCCAGGTCATTGATAAGTATGTTGAACAGAAAAGAACACAGAACTGAACCTTGGGGCACTCCACTAGAAACTGACCGCCATCCTGCCATTGAACCATTGATCACTACCCACTGGCCTGACCTTCTAGCCAGCTTTATCCATCTTACCGTCCATTTATCCAATCCACATTCCTTTAACTTGCTGACAAGAATATTGTGGGAGACCGTATCAAAAGCTTTGCTAAAGTCCAGATAAATCACATCCATTGATTTTCCCTTTCCACAGAGCCAGTTATCTCATTGTAGAAACTAATCAGATTGGTCAGGCATGACTTGCCCTTCATGAATCCATGCTGACTCTTCCTGATCACTCTCCCCTCCTCCAAGTGCCTCAAAATGACTTCCTTGAGGAGCCCCTCCATGATTTTTCCAGGGACTGATGTAAGACTGACTGGCATATAGTTCCCTGAATCATCCTTCTTCCCTTTTTTAAAGATGGGCACTACATTTGCCTCTTTCTAGTCATCCAGGATCTCTACCGATCTCCATGACTTTTCAAAGATAATGGCCAAGGGCTCATCAATGACATTTGCCAATTCCCTCAGAACTTTGACAACAGTGCTTTACATTTAGGACCAAATCCTCAGCTGGTATTAACTGGTAGCTCTCCATTAACTTTAATAGGTCAAAATCAGTTTACACTAGCTGCCAAGCTTGTCCTTCAGGGGGGGGTGTATATCTATCTATCTATCTACCTATCTGTATACACATACATTTGTAAAGGGCCACGTGTCCATAAGGAAATCCAAAGTGCATGAAGTACCATATAGAACAGCTGGAAGAAGTGTCTGCACACTGTAATTTACTTCATTTGATGGCAGAGACTTCAACTCAAAATTCAAGTCCTTTATTTATGGAGCCATTGGTAGGAGTTAAGCAGTTTAAGGATGAAATCAGATCTGTATTTTCATTCCCTCCTAAATTTGCCCATAAAATTTGTTTGGGGCTAAAATTTCATGTGAACACTCGTAAGCCAAAGGAAAATGTATTTCTTAAAGTTTCAAGGAAAAACACTGGTTAGAGGGCAATAAAATGTTAATATATTTCTGACTTTTCCAATAATTGTCTTAAGTGCTTTTGCCCACTCATAACTCAAACCCCATTTTGTGTCAGGTGTTAAAACCTCCTCATGCTTTGTGGATACAGGCTATAAAGTAATGGATAGGTTTGTTTGGAAGCAGCAATAGGAAAAAAAATAATTCACAAAGTATCTGAACTTTTTTCCAATGAAATCAATGACAAATTTCCCATGGACACCTATGGAAACAAAACTGAGCTCTAAGAGGTCTGTCTGTTTGTTCGATTGCTACATTGAACCTTGTCCCACAACCCCATGTGTGGGTGGTAGCGTAGCTGTGCCATCCCTGAAGTAGTCCAAGAAAACTGCTATGACTTGATTTATTTCCTGCTACTGAGGAGTTCCTGGTGTAAGGAATTTCCTACAGCATCTGTCTTCTTGTCAGTTCCGTTCTGCCTGACAGTACCTTTGGGGGATGGACACAAAGTTTTGGTTGTTCGTCACTCACTTCCTGCCCACGTGCTCCAGGGGTGGAAGTAGCACTCTGGAGTTTATCCTTCCTCCCACACCCAGAGGGCAACTCCAGACTGGTCGTGCAGGGAGATGGGTGAACTTCTGTGCCCCAGTCACAATTTGGTCCTTTGTTTGTGACTCATTGTTTATATGTTAGCAGAACCATGAGAGGAAAATGCCAACTTAATAACAGATAAATAATTGTGTGGTAGATGAATGTTAGCGCTGGTGGAATATTTAGCTATGCAAAATGTTGACTTGTACATCCACAAGTTGTCGAGTATGCTTTTGCAACTGATGCAGCAAGCACAGTATTTCATGGATGAACACAAGATGGTAATCTGAAGATGAAAAAGAGTAGCAGAATATTGAGCCATCAGTTATAATACAGTGTCAGTGGCATGTATTTATTCTTCACCAATGTGACAGACTGTTTTCAAAAATGTATATGGTTGTATCTAGGAAATACTTAGAGATTGCTGAAGTTGGTAATAGTACCTGTACTTTGGGAATTGTGGTGGAGGAATAACATGATTTTGAGCCACTGACCATACTGATTCCTAGAAAGTTACTTATGTTTTCCACCAGAACCATGTCCCCAGTTGTCTGAGTTCCTTCACACCAGGTCTTTTCACAAAGAGACTCCTAGCCAGAACTGTTCATATGCCACAGATTAAAAAAGAGAGACTGATATAAAACTATTATAGAAAATCTGTGACAAAATACAAAATAATTCCTGATACTTAAGAAACGAACATCCCGAGGCTGTCATGCATGACATCATTAGAAAACATGGGGTGAAACACAGGGAAATTCCCAGGTAAGTCTTAAACTTTGCTATAATTCTGTTTATCTTAGGCACTTGTAGGTCCCTAATTACTATAGTTTCTGAGTTCTTCCATCTTTAGTGTATCTTCACAGCATTCCTGTGAAGTAGGAGACTAGTATTACCCCTATTTTACAGTTGAGGAACCAAGTCACAAAGTGATTAACCACTGTGCCCAAGGTCATATGGGAAGTCTGTGGTGAAACTGAGAATTAGAGCTGGGCCCACAACCAGTATGCTCACCATGGACCATCCTTCCTGCGTAGAGCTCATAAAAGGATCACCCTACATCCAGATTTTCCAGCTATGATCTCTCTCTCTCTCTCTCTCTCTTTTGGGGTCCTCTGGTCTCCATCTGGGTGGAATTTTGAAATTTAAACAAATGGCTGCAGAGCAGCAGCTGCCTAGCTCTGAAGGCAGCACTACTGCCAGCAGCAGTGCAGACATAAGGGTGGAATAGTATGTGATATAGTATGGTTGTACCTGGCCCCCTGCAGTGTCCTCTGCTTGGGAGCTTGAAATATGATAGCCCTGGTTCACAAATTATTCCCCACTAGCAAAATCAGCTGTGAAAGGATTACAGAGGGCAGGCAGGAGAAGCAGGTGTGCAGTGATTATGTTGAACTTCAGTTTAGCTGCATTCAAACTGGCAAGTCAGATTCTGATGAATTCAGGCAAGAAGCTGAAAGGTGGTGGGCAGAGAAGGCAGTCCGTTTTTCTCTCTCTCTCTTTAGCCTCTCAGCTCTATTTGTAATACTAGGGAGCACTGTGCCCAGCAGAGTAGGACTATGAAGTTGACTGGGGTTTGTTGGGTGCTACTGCTATGGGTTTTATTACCATTATAAAATAATGTACGCTTTCATCTTTTGTCTCTTGGAAACTGCATTATGACCACTTTCATTTCTCACTTTTTAGGAAAAAAAAATCAAATACTGACTCAAGAGTCCAGTTTTAATAAACAGATGAGATTGTTTTTGAATTCAGCAGGATTACACCACAGGTGAATTTGCAATGTTACACAATAATGTTGCAACACAGAGGATGAGTTAAGGTTCTATTTTGAACAGTTAATTTTTATCATTTAGTTTTTATAGTAACTAATCATAAAAGAGAATTCAAACACCTAGGCACCAGTACAAGTGCACTTCCAAAGTCTGATCATGTTGTTTTTTCTAAATAATGTTCTTCTACAACCTAAGTGTGAAATAACTTAGCAATCTAATGAAGTGTTTCGTTTTGAAATTGAGATTGTTCCTGAGTTTCATTTCAACTTTTACTGATAAAAATGAAAAAATGATAGAAAGTTTTTTAGTTTTCAATGAAAACAGATGGAAAAAGTGTGAAATGAATGTTTCTTATGGAAACTTACATGTTGACAAAAATAAGTTTTGGTCAAAATATATTATTGGTTGACAAAAATTTGACTACTGTAACCATTTTGCCTTTTGCTGGGAGGACAAGGTATATGATAACCATCCTCCTTCACCACAGCTGGCAGGAGATCGATAAGAATAGATCTGATTTGCATTTTTCTCTGGAGGCTGAGCACATTTTTCCCTATCCCTTTCTTTAGAACTACTATTTCACAAGGAGCGCTTTTGCTCCAAATCTCCCAAACCTTTCTCAGCTCTCATCAGGAGCTTTTCCGGGGAGGAGAAACACATCAGCATTGTTCAGAAGTTTATTAATAATGGCAATAGCCTGATGCAGTGTTGGAGGTAGAGAGGATTAAAGCTGGTAGCTTTGTTTGTCATTATGTGACTGACTATGGTTTTGAAATGTCCACTTTCCCAGATTGTATCCTCGGCATGCAAGTGCCCTGAACAACCTTGGCACATTGACCAAAGACTTGGTAGAAGCAAAAGAATACTACAAAAGAGCTCTTCAGTTAAACCCACAGCATAACCGAGCTCTCTTCAATCTTGGAAATCTGCTCAAGTAAGTTTAACTCTGAGGTCAAATGGTTTCAATAAAATTAAAGTACTTCCTCTCTCTTCCTCCTCCTCCCACTGCCTTGTCACAGCAGCAGATTATCTACCCAGTGGTAATGATTAGTGACATTAGGTTCTCAGTGGCGGGTGGGACCTCTTTGTGGTGTAGCATGGCGTGGTGGTTGGTTTGGGGTTCTGATGTGCTGTTGGTTACTTTTTTGCTATATGTGAATTTTCTTTTGGGAAAGACATCACGTTGGCTCAGAGACTCTTGCACAGAAGCTAACCAAAGCAAGAACAATAGTCATATCGGGGCAGATATTAGCCTGGCATTGAGGTGCTCAAAACCCAGTGTCTCTATCCATAGGCAGGATCCTCTGGTGACACAGAGCCACAGCAGTGATCCAGATGTCGCTCAGTCACCTCCCCCATTTACATCCTTGTGGTCAGCAAGTTGTGGGGGGAAATGACTGGTGAGAAGGGGCATGGCTGGGATTCCTTGGCTGCTGGAGCAGCTCAGGAGGGCAATAAATAGTTTGTACATCTTAATACAGCCCTTAGGTTGCACTACATTGCACCTGGGAACTGGAGGAGAGGGTGGGGGGTTTCAGAATCAATGTTGGCTTAAAGCCATTTTTGCCCCCTACCTGCTGAGTAATATCAAATGCTCCTCAGTCACAGCTCAGAGTTCAGCCCATTGTTATTTTTCAGATTAAATCATAGGCTAGAAACAAAGAGGCCAACACAAGAAAGGTTTGGAAATATAGTAATGTCACTTAGTGGTGTGGGTTTTTTTAAACAATATTTCTATATCAGCAAAACCTCTAGCGCGTCTGTTATTTGTACCAGCAGAAAAGCATTTTTACCAGTATAGCTTATGTCACTTGGGAAAACAGTATAAACTGTACTGCCAAAAGCATTATTTCTTTTCCTCCCATGTAAGTTGCTTCTACATTACAAGAATTTTCCATTATAGTTATACCAGCAAATCAAGTAGACCTGACCTTTGGGTTGGTTGGAAAACAACATCATCTCGCCGGAACATATTTCAGCTGTATTGTTCTAAAAATTGTTTTGAATAAGGCTCTGTTTCAAAAGTAACCCAAGACTACTTTCTGCTTTGTACCTACTGCATATTACTGCCAAAGGAGAATTCACTGTGATAACCTTACCAATCTGTGCTAGTGTTTCGGGCTGGTGTGTGGAGAACAAGTCACCCCTGAGAAATGAAAGGGTAGGTCATAGAACCGCAGAAAACACAGATTTGATCCAAAAGGCAAAAAAAGAGTTTTAGCATCCTTTGTTATAGGTGCCTGAAGCACTCTGAGCTTCTGCAGTTCCCAGCTGGTGGGGATCACACTTAGCCACACCAACATAGAGAAGCGCGGATCAGCTGCTAAGATCAAAGGAGTTCATAAAGCCAGGTTTGCTTCTCACCGGTGTTCCCTGTAAGCTGTACACTTGTGAGGCCACTCAGGAGAAATTCACGTGCTCTGCAGGTGATTAGCAGAGCTCCCACAGCTCATTTTTGTTTTTTGTTTTATTTTGTTTGTTTGTTTCTTTCTTTCTTTCTTCTGGTGCACATTCACGCATGCCTTGATGCACATAAAAACATTGGTTCTGCCTGTGGAAGGAAAAAAATCTGCGCATGGATGGAAAAGATTGGAGCAGCAGTGCCTTCAGCCTTGCTGGGCCAAGGGGCAAGAGGGAGGGGACTGTGCTCCATGCCCCCCGAGGGGGCGGGCTCTCTGGCAGAAGGACAGGGCTGGGGACAACCAGCCCTCAGTGCTGCCTGGACCATAGCACCCCACCCACACCCCTCAGCATTGCCCAGAGTGCACCATGCGGTGCTCTGGCAGTGATGTAATGGGTCCAGAGCTCCCAGCCGCTGTCACGCATACTGTAGCAGCAGTGGGAGCAGGGAGGTCCGTGCCCTTTTTTTATCAATGGGCTCCAGGGCAGTTGTCCCGTTTGCCTGCTGTTTGGCAGGCCTGTACATCCTTTTTATCCTTTCAGAAAAAAAGAGCTATTTTAAAACTGGAATCAGGAAAATTCTGTATTGTAGATGGATGCCAAAGGAGTGAGTTGTCCATATTAATTTTAACATGCATTGTCCAGTTTGTTTGTTTATTTACCAATAAGCATGGCTAAACACAGGAAATGGCTTTTCATTATGATTTTCAACCAAGATCCTTTCTCCTGGGCTTTGGTAGCTATCCTAGTAGAAGTTGAAAGATTCCATGGCACTTCTGTTGATGAGAAGAGGATAACCCCGATGGCTTGCCTGCTACATTTTCTTTCAAGGAAGACTGTTAAGGTTGTGTGTGAGCCCCTACTGATTGCACAATGGGCCCTGTGTTTGTGCCGTCATTGTTCCACCAGTATCTAATGCTTTACTTTATAAAGTCATTTGGGATATTTTGAAAGTGAAAAGTTCTACAGAAACCTAACTCCTATGCTGTTCTCTGCAGGTGAAATTTATCCCAGTGCAGATACACCTCTCAAGGCCCTATGAATAACTTAAGCTCCATTTTATGGGTTAACTGGCACCTAGGCCACTGTGTGGGATGTATTTCACCCTCTCTGTATAGCAGTGAAGGTGTTCATTTGGCTTTTGCCGTGATACATAATGAATGCATAGCAAATACACATAGTAAAAATTCTTCTCTTTGCACCCTACAACATAAGGTTAAATAAATCATTTTTAAAATGAGAAAAACCTTTACAGCCTCAGCCCTGCAAAATGCTGAAGATTTGGGCTCTGATCCAGGAAAGCATTTCACCACATTGTTAACTTTCTACTTGTGTGCATAAAGTTATGCCTGTGTACATGATTGGCTTCATCAGGGCCAAAGTACTTGGTATCTTGCAGGCTTGAGCCCTTTTAGAGGTTGTTATATCTATTCTTTTAATATAATTTGGTCTGTCACAACAAACAGATACTATACTCTTTTCCCCCTCCCCTGTAAAGAGACACATTGTTCTGCGATCAAACAAAAAGGGCTATTAAGGAAAAAAAAGAGTAATTAAGAGTGCATGCTTGTAGCTAATGGGGACTTTTACTGCTGTGGAGTAGATCTCTTAATCCTTTTATTTCTGTATCTGGCATTTCGTACATTCCTGCTAAACCGTTGATAACTTTACAAAGCAGTCATCTGTTTTCAATTTATATAAATGTTACGAAACTCCAGCTAAAGAATCCAAAAGTTATATAAATTAACAAACTACTTAGTCTTTAATTAGTATGGGAGAAAGTGGTTCTTTATTTGTTTTTTGCTCACTTGTGCAATTTAGAGTGAGTACCATTGTAAGAAGGAAAAGGCTATACCAACTGTTTTTACTTCATTTTTCCTGTCCATTAAGTTTTCTTTTAGCTATGCAACTAGACGGGGGGAAAACATCTGCAAAGCCACAAATATTATCAGCTGAAATTTGTACCTTATAAACAAGCTCTGCTTTCTTGGACGCAGCTCTTGTACGAAATCCAAGGCTAAAGCTGCAAGTTTTTCACATAACTAATGAGAAGTCCTGTGGCACATGATAGTGGCATCTTATAGACTAACAGATTTATTGGAGCAGAAGCATTCATGTTCAAAGACCCAATTAGTCAGATGCATGTTTTTCACATATTTCCCATGCTGCAAGAGTCCTTTGTTTCTTGTCAAAGGCTACAATGATCATATACCTTTTTGCATCCAGCACAAAGTAAGCTTGTTGGCTCTGTCCAAATAAACATCCATAGCCGCTCACACAAAGAAACTGCTCCCTCTTCCAAGGGGAGAAATACAATAAACCCTTCCACTTCAACTGTAGCAGGCTTTCTACAATCATCTCTAGCCATGCCCTTCCCTGGAGAAGAGTCAGGGATTTTCCCCATCCCAGCAATGATAAAGATGCAATTGACATTAATGGACCTCAAAGGTCATCAAGTCCAGTCCCCTGCCATCACAGCAGGACCTGTCACCACCCCTGATGTATTTGGTTTAAAAATCTATTTGCCCCAGCGCCCCCCTCAAGGATTGGGGTCATAACCCTGGGTTTAGTAGGCCAATGCGCAAACCACTGAGCTATGACTTATATCTAACTCGGGATTGGGGTTCTGCTGGATGAGTCAGTTTCATGGACTTGTCCTCTTCATGGACTTCAGAATTAAAGACAAATGTGGCTAGAGTTCCATAATTTTATAAACAATCAGTGCCTTTTTTGAAAGAAAAAAAAGAGGAGCCAGTACTCAGCCAGCTCCCACTCCACCCCCACCCGCCATCCACCAGCCAATCCCATGGCTGGGGCTGCTGAGGTGCCAGTACCCAGCACCAGCAAGTACTGGCACAAAAAAACCCGCTGTAAACAATTGTTTCCAGTTTTTCAATCTGAGAATGAGACACATTGTACTACCCCTGACATGGGACTCTCCACAAAAGGCAACATGTTGGTGGCCATGCAGGGTCATGTGCCCACCCCCATTTGCTGGACTGAGCATGCTCATTAACATCTGAACTTGCTGCTCTCATTCCATCCCCCTCTCCCCACACACTAACAGCCCATACAATTTATCTCTACCCTCCTTCTTTACCCACCTCCCACCTGCTGATTTATAGAGAAGTGCTGTAGATGGAGAAGAATGTTTGTGCTGACCTTTTATATTTCCCAGCAAGCTATAGAAATCCATACAAGGAATCTGCAGGTGCCAAGGTACAGACTTCCCATGTATCCAATAACTTCTGTTCTCTTCCCCTCCTGCTGACAGAGAGGCTATAGAATTCTGTATTGCCATGGGAGATTCTGGTTACATAGACCAGTGTTTCTCAACCAAGGGTATGTGTACCCCTGGGGGTACACCGAGGTCTTCCGGGGGTACATTAACTCATCTAGATATTTGCTTAGTTTTACAACAGACTACATAAAAACACCAGTAAAGTCAGTACAGTCTAAAAGTTCATTCAGCCAGTGACTTGTTTCTACTGTTTCATATGCCTTATGCTGAAATATAAGTACAATATTTCTATTCCAATTTGATAACAAGAGGTAGAAAGTCAGCAGGTTTTTCAGGAGTAGTCTTTTGTGATATTTTTGAATGTTTTTATAAGTATTTTTTAAGTGAGGTGTAACTTGGTGGTATGCAAAACAAATCCGACTCCTGCAAAGGGAACAGTAATCTGGAAAGGTTGAATGGCACTTGTTTCAAGACCTCAGATTACCTTAGGACCATGTTTCTCAACTGAAAGGCATCTGGGGGTCGTTATTTTTTAAAGGGTACTTTACAAAAAAAAAAAAAAGATAGAGAAACACTAACACAGACAGTGGCTAGAAGGCCAGAGTTGTTTATTTAGTCTATGTTGGAGAGAACAAGACAGGGACTTCCCAGTCTCAGTCAAATGTTTAATCAATAGGTGACCTCAACCTGTTGTTAAGAGAACTTGTTTTCTTTTACGATGTGCAGGTCCCAAGGGAAGAAAGAAGAAGCTGTGGTCTTATTGAGAGATTCCATTAAATATGGTCCAGAGTTTGCAGATGCTTACTCAAGCCTTGCGTCACTCTTGGCTGAACAGGTAACCAGTAACTTTTAGACTCAAGTAGTTCATTCCTTTTATGCATGATGCATTGATGTTACCTTTTGATATGTCTAGCTCTGATCTGACTACAGTAAAGACTCCTTGGCTTGTTTATCCCAACATCCTGTCTTCTAATGGTGGTTAATGCCAGATGTGTCAAAGGGCGAGAATAGAACGGGACAATTTCAAGTGACCCATTCTCTGTCATTCTGTCACAGACTCTGGCACCTGAAGTTTTAGGGACATCCAGAGCACTGGGTTTCATTCCTGACCTATCCTGTCCTTATCATATATCTATTTAAAAATGTAATTCTTGAATATCTAGGTATGGCAGTTGGTGTATTCTATAACCAATTGCTAAAGTACAGCAAACCCACTTTGGGATAGTAATTTGACTGAGCTGATTTAAGATTATGTTAGTACAGTGTGAACTTGTTTAATGTAATCTGAAAGCTTTACGGGTTTTTGAAGCTATAGAAAAATCATGGTCTATTTCATAGTGCACTTAGTGCGTAAGAATAAGCAAACTATGTAATACATTGCATACCAAAATACACTGCTTAAAAGAACATTATTGAGGTTGCAAAGATAAACACTCAAAAGCTCAGAAGTGCCAGAATGAAGGTTGCTGGCCTTAATTCAGTTCCTCTTCTTCATCTACATTATGATTCAGTCTTTAATTATGTGATAACGTGCTGTTTTTAAACGAGATCCCTGCCTCCCTCAGTACACAGGGTGGATGTTCCTCACTTAACGTGCAGCTGTTCAGTGTTTTGTCTTCTCCTCAATGTGTGGTCTAAGGCCTGTTTTTGAACATTGTTCAAGCCCTGTTCTGAAGACAAAATTAATTTTCTCCTGTGCCTTCCTACTGTGCTCATCACAGTATGGCTGCAGGTTGCCCACCATTGATCTAAAGACATAAAGGGTAAAAAGAAAATATTTTTCCGATACATTAGAAGCAAGAGGAGGACCAAGGACAGGGTAGGCCCGTTACTCAGCTTAGGGACTGGGGAGAACAATAACAGAAAATGTGGAAATGGGAGAGTTGCTAAATGACTGCTTTTATCAAAAAGTTTAGTAACAGTTGGAATGAATACCAGTGAAAATGAGGTAGGATCAGAGGCTAAAATAGGGAAAAGAAAAGTTAAACGTTACATAGACAAGTTAGTTGTTTTCAAGTCACCAGGCCCTGAAGAAATCCATACCAGAACACTCAAGAATCTGACTGAGGTGATATCTGAACCATTAGTGATTATCTTTGAAAAGCCATGTAAGATGGGAGAGATTCCAGAGGACTGGAAAATACAAATATACTGCCAATTGTGACAAGGTAAGGCTGGGAGGGGGTAAGAACGTGAGGGAAAAATAGGGCAGGAAAACAAGCAGGGTGTGAGCAGCTGGGGAGGAAGATTCCCTGGGTCAATTGGGGCCAGCTGGTTCCACTTAAGCCTGCTTTTCAAAGAACCCTTGCCCAGTAGGCAGGGGGAAAGAGAGGAGGAGAGAGCTGGAGGAGAGGACAGAAGAGGACAGGAGCAAAGCAAAGCAAAGCAAAGCAAGCGTTTTAGAGGGACCAAAAGAAGAAGAGGAGTGCTCAGCCACAAGGGGCTAAAGCCCCTGCCCAGGAGGCCTGGGATTTGGAGTAAGGCCATGCAGGCTGAATCCACAGGAGGAGCCAAACCAGGAGGGGGAATGGGCTGCAGCTGCTGCTGCTGCTAGTACCACTGCCACTACCTGGAGGAGGTACATGGGGGGAGGGAGGAATTGTCTGGGGAAGTGGCCCAGGGAAGAGCTGTGGTGTTCATAACAAGGGGAGCCCTCCCCCACCACCAGCAGCCACACAGGGTCCCTGGGCTGGAACCCGGAACGAGTGGATGGGGCCCGGGTTCCCCCCAGACCACCATCTTCCCCCTTCCCCCTCCTCATGAAGGGCAACGGTGTCTGGGCCAGGGGAGAGTGGACTAAATAGAGCCCAGGACCCTGGCCAGCCTTGCCACACAATCTATAAAAAGAGAATTAAGATCATCTTGGGGAATAACATACCAGATAACTTAATGTCATTATCTGGTAAAATAGTGGAGAAAATAATAAAACAATTAATTTGCAAACATCTAGGAGGTAATATAGTGATAAGTAACAGTCAGCATGGATTTGTCAAGAATATAATGTGTCATAGAATCATAGAACATTAAAACTGGAAGGGACTTTGAGAGCTCATCAAGTCCAGTCCTCTGCCCTCATGGCAGGACTAAGTACCAAATATCAAACCAAACTAATAGCTTTGAAAGGGTAACATGTCTTGTGGACAGGGTCAAGTAGTAGATGTAGTAAAGCTGGACTTTAGAAAGGGTTTTATACTGTCTTACATGACCATCTCAGTAACAATCTAAAGAAATACAATATAGACAGAGCTCCTATAAGGTGGGTCCATAATTGGTTAGAAAAACATTCTCAGCGAGCGGTTATTAACTACTCATAATCAACGTGGGAGGCTACGTCAAGTAGGGTCCCACAGGGGTCGGTTCTAGATCCCAGTCTTTTCAGTGTCTTCATAAATGATTGAAACAGTGACATAGAGAGTACGCCTCAACTTTGCAGAAGGTTCCATGCTGAGAAGGATTGCAAATGCTTTGGAGGGTAGAATTAAAACTCAAAATGACCTGAATTTGAGAAATGATTTAAGGATGAATTTAGGATGAAATTCAAAAAGGAGAAATGCAAAATACTCCATTTCAGAAGGGATAATCAGTTGCACACATACAAAAAGGGAAATTAATACCTAGGAAGGTGTATTACAGAAAGGCATCTGGGGATCATAGTCATCACAAATGGAATATGAGTGAAAGAGTGTAACATTTGTGGGGGAAAAAAAGGCAAACATGATTCTAAAAGTATTAGCAGGAGAGTTGTAGGAAAGACATGACGAGTAATTCTTCAGCTCCATGCTGATGAGGCCTCAACTGAAATATTGTGTCTAGTTCTGGATACTATTTTTCGGAAGAAGATGTGCACAATTTGGCAAAAATCCAGAGAAAAGAAACAATGATTGAAAGTCTAAAAATGAGTGATCAGGAAGATTGAAAAAAAATTGGTTTGTTTAGTCTGGAGAAGAGATGATCTGAGGGTGGGGGCTAAAAGTACATGAAAGATTTTTACAAGAAGCAGGGGAGAAAAATTGTTCTTCTTCGAGTGTCCCCGTGGGTGCTCCACATTAGGCGTCAGGCTCGCCCCGGCACCGCAGGTTGGATCTTCCAAGCAGTTTCTGCCAGACCGTGCATGCGCCAGTGTGCGCCGCTCCCTTGCGCGCTCCCGGCCACGTGCGCGATCCGGTCCCCGCCAGTTCCTCTTTAACCGCCATCGGCTGCAGATGGAATCCACTCAGGCTACGGCCAGAGTTAGCGTATTTAACGTTTTTAATTGTTTTAAAGTTTCTTCAGTCTTAGATTAAGTTAGTCGTCTGTTGTTTTCAAAAAAAAAAAAACAAAGAAAGGAAAGGAATTCAAAGCTTCCAATCCGAGTAACAAGCGGAGCACCGGAGGCCAGGAGCCTAGGGCCATTAGCCCTCCTGCCGCGGCAGGCTTTATCTGAGAGGGGAACAAGCACAGAGAAGGTGCTAAATACCCTATTAACAACTCAAAGACTCACCACAATGTCCTCTTCAGGATTCAAGTATGAGTCGTGTCGCGAGGCGATGCCAGCGTCTGATGGGCACAGTCAGTGCATAAGGTGCTTGGGGGAATCCCATGTCACTCAGAAATGTTCCTTCTGCGCCAAGTTAACAGCCAGAGCAAGGAAGGACAGGGAAATGCGGCTGAAAACGCTGCTGTTCGACAAGGCCCTCTAGCCAGACGTGCCGGAGCGGCCGCAGCAGGAGGGACCCTCCGGGGCCCATAAAAGGAAAGCCGCGTGCCTAACCCCATCAGCGCAAAAATGGAGGAAAATCTCCCCAACCCGATCCCTGCCGGCAGCAACAGCGAGCGGGACGGGTGGAGCGCACAGCCCCCAGCCGCAGCTACAGCTGATCGGCGGCAGTGCGGAGACGCACGTGGCAGAGGTTCAGCCTCCGATGATCAAACAGCCACTCCACACTGCGGGCAGGGCAGCGGCCAAGCAAGCGCCGGAACCAGCGGCACCGCAAACAGCGGCACCGACCCCCGGGGAACCGGCGGCGCAGAGCGCACAGGCACGCGGCCTGCAGGCACCGGGGGAGACCGCCCTTGCTGCACCACTGAGGAGCGTGCTGAGCGCAGTGCAGACTACGGGGCCAAGATCCCCGATGCGTCAGGGGGCGGAGCCACCCCCACAGGGGAGGGGAAAGGCAGCACAGAAAACACAGCACCGCAGTCCCTCTCCATACAGGGCTGCAGAGCTGCTTTCTCTGAGCCCTCCGCTCGTGCTGCGGACTCCAACGAGAAGGCAGGGGTCACCCCTAGCCTATCTGGAGCCCCCATCTCCATTTCTACAGCCAGCCTCCCCATGGCTTGGACCACCTTCGCCCTTCTTGGGCTTCGAGCCACTTGAGTACTATCACAAATCGGTCTCTCCAGCGTCCCAGGTCTCCAGAAGATCTCGCTCCCCCAGACGTAGGGGGTATGCACCAAGGGAGTGGTCCAGGTCACCATCCCAGGAGCAGTGCCCGTGTTGCCATGGTCGCCCCTATCATGCGGGGCATAGACACCATAGGCATACTACCAGGGACAGATCCCCACAGACGGTTCTGTATCCCCGAGGGGAATCGCGAATGGGGACAGAGACTCAGATATCTCAGGGGGAGTTGGTTCTGGAACCCCGGGATTTTCCCTTGCAAGCTTCTAGCGAGCAGATGTACCACCGTCAACAGGACCCGGAGGGGTCCAGAGAGGTGTACCCTCGCGGTTCCTCGTTGTCCTCCCCGGATGAGGCTACGGCCCCGGGGGACGTCCATCCTCTGGACAATCTCGAACAGTTCCAAGAGCTGTTTAAAAGGGTGGCCTTCACGCAAGGCGTCCAGACAGCAGAGGTGCAAGAGAAGCACCATAAGCTCCTTAAAAATCTGAGACCTCCGGCCTCCTCTAAAATAGCCATACCGCTTGATGAAGCAATCTTGGAGTCCACCACCACGATATGGCAGACCCCTGTGACTATTCCGCCTGTCCACAAGAGAGCAGACAAGAAATACTTCGTGCCGGCGAAGGGCATGGAGTTCCTGTTCAGCCACCCACAACCAAATTCTCTGGTGGTAGGATCATCTCAACAGAGATCAAAAACATCTCAGTTCAAAACAGGGGGAACAGACAAAGATGCCAAGAAACTAGAGCTGTTCGGCAGAAAGGTCTACTCCTCCTCCACCCTACTGTTGAGAATGGCGAATTACGCAGCGCATCTAGTGAACCACAGTTTCGACAACTACTCTAGGTTAACCTCCCTCATGGACTCGCTTCCAGAGGACAAGAAGCCGGTGCTCAAGGCTATCGTGCAAGAAGGCTACGCGGCCTCGAGGACGGGAGTTCAGATCGCCCTAGTCGTAGCGGATACAGCAGCACGCTCAACAGCTATGGCAGTGGTCATGAGCAGGGAGTCCTGGCTCCAGACTTCGGGTATCCCGAGGGATCTGCAGGCGAAGATCGTTGATCTCCCCTTTGACACGCAGAAGCTGTTTGCAGTATCAACCACAGCGTCCCCAGTACCACAGGGGCTACAAGCAAGGGCGACATCAACAGCACCAACAGTACAGAACTCCCAGGTGACGTTCTCAACAGAGCCGTGTGTCCTCAGGGCAGGGCCAAAGGCCACAAGTTTGACACACAGATCGAGGGCTGCAGTATCGCTACCATCGCGCAATGTCATCCGAAGCTACTGTTCCACCATTGCCTCTGACCATTCTACGACCAGTGGCAAAAGATCACCACAGACAAATGCGTACTGGAGATCATGGCCACGGGTTACATGATTCTCTTCCAGTCGTTCCCACCGCCACGACGTCCACCCAGACCCCACCTAAAGGACGCCTCCCACGAAGCGAGACTCAAGCAGGAGGTAGGCCATCTTATGCTTATAGGGGCAGTGGAAAGAGTGCCGGAGCAACTCCGAGGGAAAGGGTTCTACTCAAGATACTTCCTCACACAGAAAAAGACAGGAGGCTGGAGGCCCAGCCTAGATCTTCGAGGCCTCAACCGGTACTTGCGCAAGCAACGCTTTCGGATGATCACAGTCGCCTCTATACTTACGGCACTGGACGATGGAGATTGGTTCGCAGCCGTCGACTTACAAGACGCGTATTTCCACATAACTATTCACCCGGCTCACAGGCGTTTTCTCCGGGTTATGGTAGGCAAAGAACATTTTCAGTACAAGGTTCTGCCGTTTGGCCTCTCCTCGGCCCCCAGAGTCTTCACCAAGACCTTGGCAGTAGTGTCAGCCTACCTGCACAGAGAGGGGGTGTTTATATTCCCATATCTGAAAAAAAAAAAAAAAAAAAGACTGCCTACTGAAAGGGGCCTCGAAGGAGGAGGTACTTCGCATGATATGCGTCACAGCAGACACGTTCTCTTCGCTGGGCCTGGTCATCAATCTGGCAAAATCAAAGATAGACCCCGCACAGGACATAGAGTTCATAGGGGCACGTATAAATTCCATCACAGCAAGGGTTTATCTACCAGATGCCCACTTTCGCGGCATTGGTTCCCTCGTGCAAGTCATCACCTTCAGCCCTACGGTGCCGGTTCTGACATGCTTACAGCTGCTGGGCCACATGGCAGCAGCAACGTTTGTGGTACAGAATGCCCGATTGCATAGGCGCAGCATGCAGCACTGGCTGGCGAGCGTCTACAAACCGGCAGCACACACTGTCCACAGGGTGGTGTCGCCCACGACAGAGGTGCGCAGATCCCTGCAATGGTGGGTAAACCCCAAGAACATGCTAACAGGGGTGCCCTTTCACCAACCACAA
This sequence comes from Carettochelys insculpta, assembly GCF_033958435.1. Lineage (NCBI taxonomy): Eukaryota > Metazoa > Chordata > Testudines > Carettochelyidae > Carettochelys > Carettochelys insculpta. The sequence continues at coordinate 264,210,258 of NC_134137.1, read as the reverse complement.
ATATCTGTTTTTCTCACTACCGACGCCTCCCACATAGGGTGGGGAGCACACATGGGCGAAAAGGTGACGCAAAGACTGTGGTCCTCCACGGAACAGTCACTGCACATAAATATACTGGAGCTCAGAGCCGTGTTCAACGCCTGCAAACACTTTCAAGACCATATACAAGGCAAGTAGTTGGGATCAGTACAGACAATACCTCCACCATGTTTTATATAAATCGGCAAGGAGGAGCTCGGTCCCGTGCCTTATGTGCGGAAGCAGTCCGATTGTGGAACTGGTGCATCGCCAACAATATAACCTTGAAAGCCTCGTATTTACCAGGCGCTCACAATGTGAAGGCAGACCAGCTGAGCAGGCGCTTCACACTCACACACGAGTGGCAGATCCGTTCCGATCTGCTACGACCGATTTTTCACGCATGGGGTTTTTACCCAGGTAGACCTGTTTGCCACTCAACACAACAAGAAGTGCCCACAATGCTGCTCCAGGGCAGGACTGGGACGGGGGTCCCTGGGGGATGCATTCGTGATCTTGTGGAGGGGCCCCCTGCTCTACGCCTTTACTCCCACAGTGCTTATCCACAAAGTCTTGCAGAAAGCCAGGAGAGAGAGAGCCCGAATGATCCTAGTAGTCCCAACGTGGGATCGACAGCAATGGTTCCCCTTACTCCTGCGCATGTCGGACCGTCCACCGATGCCCCTCCCGGTGGCGCTGGATCTGCTCACGCAGCCCAGGGGTCCATAGTGCATCCACACCCCCGAGGCCTGCGACTGCAAGCATGGTTAATCCATGGCTCAGCTCCCTAGAGAGCACGCATACGGAGGGAGTGCAACAAGTCCTAGAAAGTAGCAGGAGGACTTCCACCAGGAAGCCCTATAAGCAAAAATGGACTCGATTCACTGCATGGTGTTCTACCAAGCAATTAGCCCCCCTTGCTGCGCATATACCTGTAATACTAGAGTATTTACTGGACCTCAAGAGAGGCGGACTCTCCCTATCCTCGTTGAAGGGTCCACCTTGCCGCTATATCGGCTTTCAGACATGAAGAGGAAGGGCACACAGTGTTTGCCCATCCCATGGTTACCAGGTTCCTCAAAGGGCTGGTAAACCTATACCCACCTCGGAAACTGCTTCCACCTTCGTGGAGCTTGGACCTGGTGCTTAATGCGCTAACGGGACCACCATTTGAACCCTTAGCCACGGTTTCCCTCCGTCTCCTTACGATAAAGACGACCTTCCTTCTTGCAATCACGTCAGCTCGCACGGTGAGCAAACTTGCGGCAGTCATGGCAACGCCACCCTGCATAGTAATTTCCAAGGAGGCGGTAACCTTACGGCTGCATCCAGCCTTTGTTCCCAAAGTTTCTTCAGAGTTTCATATTAATGAACCTATAGTTTTACCCTCGTTATCCAAAGCCTCATAACTCCAACAAAGAGGCGCGCCTACACCTCCTGGACGTGAGGAGGGCGCTGGCTTTCTATATAGACAGGACTAAGTCCTTCCGGAAAACGGATAGACTCCTAGTCTCTCTCGCTCCCAAATCAAAAGGAGAAGGTCTCTCTTCGCAGAGAATCTCGAAGCACATCGTATCCTGCATAAAAATGTGCTACGAACTCAAAAAGACTCCTTTACTGGCCACGCCCAGGGCTCACTCCACTAGGGCGGTGGCGGCATCAACAGCCTTTTTCAAGGGCGTTGCGCTAAAAGACATTTGCAGAGCGGCGACCTGGTCATCCTATGACACCTTCGCCAAGCACTACGCCCTTCACAGGGTATTCCAAGAGGATACCCAGCTCTCAACAGCGGTCCTCTCAGGGACAAGCTACACATGATCCGATTACCCACCTCCTATTTTGGGTTACTGCTGGGTAGTCACCTAACGTGGAGCACCCACGGGGACACTCAAAGAAGAAAGAGAAGTTACTCACCGTAGTAACGGTGGTTCTTCGAGATGTGTCCCCGTGGGTGCTCCACCACCCGCCCATCCTCCCTGCTTCAGATCCCTGTTTAGTGTTTTGCAGGAGCATCCGAGGTGGTTGGTCAAGGAACTGGCAGGGACCGGATCGCGCACATGGCCGGGAGCGCGCATGGAGCGGCGCGCACCGGCGCATGTGCGGTCCGGCAGAAACTGCTTGGAAGATCCGACCTGCAGCGCCAGGGCGAGCCCGACACCTAATGTGGAGCACCCACGGGGACACATCTCGAAGAACCACCGTTACTACAGTGAGTAACTTCTCTTTCTCTTTAATCTCTGAGGATAATGTCAAGAACCATATAGTAAAATTGCCTCAAGGATGGTTTAAGTTGGACATGAGGGAAAATGTCCTGTCAAGGTAGCTAAGCACTGGAAAAAATTGCTATGGGAGGTTGTGAAATCCATCATTAGAGATTTTTAATGCGATAGACAAACACCTGTCAAGGATGGTCTAGATAATACTTAGTCCTGTCATGATCTTAGGGCACTGGACTAGATGATCGCTCCAGGTTCCTTCCAGTCCTATGATTCTATGCTAATGCTGGTTTTCAATCAGAAGTACTGGTGATAGGATGTCAGGACAATGGAATTACATAGTCTTGCAAGGCCATGTGTTCAAAGGAAATGTCCTTAGCTGTAGCTCTTTTGATTTAAAAATGCTAAGTCTGCTAATAATTGATCTACTACACACAGTTTTTCCATCCCCTTATAGTTTTCCCACATGGTAACAACTTCCTTTAGCATTTTAACACCTCCGCATTTCAAACCACACAAGATTAATAGCTGACTCTGCTGCTGTCATACTGCAAACCACTTGGACAAACAGACATGTTGACTTCCCTGGGACCGCTCATGCAAGTAAGCGCTATTCCATATGATTAAGGGCTGCAGAGTTAGACCCTAAATGCACAAAGCTCCTTGAGGAATACATTACAGGAAATTATGCCAGCATTACCCTGATGATATATATGTTGGGAAGGAGAAGTGAGATCTCATTTTTCAGTTATAGTCTGACTTCTTCCTTTTCAAGACATGTATTATTTGCAGTTCTTAAAAGGCCTTAAGTTCATGGCCTTTGTTTTATCCCTTTGGAGCATAATTTGGATCATACATTTTTGCATTGTTGAACACTTTTAAGACACAATATAGAAAACTTACCCAGTAACAATTTTTTAAAGAACTGTGTGTAGCTATGGGAGAGGGACAGGACCAGCTTTAGCACAAGGTGAACAGGGCAGTTGCCTTGGACCCTGTGCCTGCAGGGCCCTGCACTCCAATTGAAGATAGCATCGTCTGCCCATCAGCCAGGCCCCGCAGACAGCATGCCGCCTTGGGCTCTGCAAACACTCTGGCTGGGACTGAGGAGCAAGCGTTACGAGAATTTAATGGGACACAGGTGTGAAAACGGGGGGGGTTTGCTAGAAGTTGCACATTTAATTAGCTGTCATGAAGTGATCATATCTATAAGAAACTGCTGTTTCTGAGATTGCATGGGATAGATGAAGAAGGAGAGAGCAGGTGGAAGTGACATGATGAGATCGCATCTTCATTGCCTTGATCCTCCACAGGATGTTCCCCAATAATTTAAGAGGTATGAATTTGAAATAAGGCGTAAAGTGCCTTTGCTCTGGTGGCTGTAAAAGAGGTTCATAAGAAGAAAGTCTCATGCTTAAGGGAATTACTACAGGCTCCTGTAATTCCATGTCTTCCAGTTCCTTACAAGATGGTTCTCAGACCAGAACAGGCTCAATAAGAGAACACTTTACAACACAGGGTTTCACTTGGTCAAAACTTCCAATGTTCCTTTTGGGGTTTTGGAGCCAAGCTACTCCTCCTACTGGGAGCCCAACTTCTCTCTCCACTTGATCTCAGCTGTGGCTTATTGTTTGTGCTGCGATAATATGTTGCCATGGAAATAGTTGTGATATCAGAAGTTCACAAGTATACAGTGATGCAACTCTACTGCCTTCACTGGCATTTGTCCTGATTTACTCTGACTGCAGGGTTGCCAATTTTCCTGGTTTTATCCTGTGACTCATGATATTTGTATTTCTTCTTCAAATTTCATCTTCATCAAATTGTATTGTGAGGATCTCAGCTTTTCTCTTTTTTACAAAGACATTTCTAGCTCCTGTGAAGAAAAAAAGAAAGAAGAGAAAAGCCTGATTGCATCCTGAAGGCTAAGAAAGCAAATACAAAGCTCCCAGGAATTTTATTTTTTAAAAATGTTGACAAATGTATCAGTTTTCTGAATCTTGGGGTCCGCCCTGTGATTTTTGAAGAGTTGGGGTTCACGATACTAAGTGCAATAGGACAAGGAGGCTCTTGTGACTGTACTACAGTACCTTTTCAGAGAGGAAAATTTGCCTTTTTGGTGAAAAGCGAGTAGGAGTTTGGAACAGATGCCATATGCACAAATATTAAAAAGGCTGGGTCTTTACGACTTAGGAAAGAGGAGACTAAGGGGAGATATGATTGAGGTCTATAAAATCAGGGTTCAAAAAAGAGCTAGATAAATTTATGGAAATTAGGTCCATCTATGGCTATTAGCCAGGATGGTTAGCAATGGTGTCCCTAGCCTCTGTTTATCAGAGGGTGGAAATGGATGACAAGAGGGGGATCATGCAATGATTACCTGTTCTGTGCACTCCCTCTGGGGCATCTGGCATTGGCCACTGTCAGAAGACAGGATACTGGGCTAGATGGGCCTTTGGTCTGACTCAGTATGGCCCTTCTTATGTTCTAAGATAGTCTGTGTGGAAGTAAGTGCTGTGTAATGCTCTGGGTATACCCTTCCAGATTCCTGGCCAGGACTTTAGAACTGCCAAAAGCTCTCACCAGAGACTGTGCAGTGAACCCAGCACATGCTGGAACAGGATTCTGAGAGTTGTCTATGCCTTGTGCCACGGATACCTGTGCAGTTCGGACATAACAGCATCCCACAGTCATATATGCCATTGAGTTTGATTGATCTGAAACCCCATTAATCCAGTAACAGAGAGGAAGCCGTGCTAGTCTATACACTATCAAAACAAAAAGCAGTCAAGTAGCACTTTAAAGACTAGCAAAATAGTTTATTAGGTGAGCTTTCGTGGGACAGACCCACTTCTTCAGACCATATCCAGACCAGAACAGACTCAATATTTAAGACACAGAGAACCAAAAACAGTAAGCAAGAAGGACAAATCAGAAAAAGATAATCAAGGTGAGCAAATCAGAGAGTGGAGGGGCGGGGGGGGAGATCAAGAATTAGATTGAGTTAAGTATGCAGACGAGCCCCTATAGTGACTCAGAAAGTTCACATCCTGATTTAAACCGTGTGTTAATGTTCCGAATTTGAATATAAATGTCAGTTCATCCACTTCTCTTTCTACAAAGGAGTGATAATTTCTTTTCAGTAACACGCATACCTTGAGGTCATTGACAGAATGGCCCATTCCATTAAAATGTTGACTAACTGGTTTGTGGATCTGGAGTGTTTTAATGTCTGCTTTGTGCCCGTTGACCCTTTGTCTAAGGGAGTTAGAAGTCTGTCCAATATACAAAGCGTCTGGGCATTGTTGACACATGATGGCATATATGATGTTAGTAGAGGAGCATGAGAAAGTGCCCGTGATTCTGTGAGTAGCCTGATTAGGTCCAGTGATGGTATTTCCAGAGAAGATATGTGGACAAAGCTGGCAGCGGGCTTTGTTCCAGGGAAAGGTTCCAGGACTGGTGTTCCTGGGGTATAGACTGTGGCTGTTAGTAAGGATCCTCATGAGGTTGGGAGGTTGTCTGTAGGAGAGAACAGGCATGTCACCCAGGGCCTTCTGGAGTGTAGCATCCTAATTAAGAATAGGTTGTAGGTCTTTAATAATTCACTGCAGTGGTCTGAGTTGGGGGCTGTAAGTGATGACCAGTGGTGTTCTGTTCTTGGCTTTTTTGGGCTGATCTTGGAGTAGCTGGTTTCTGGGTATGCATCTGGCCCTGTTGATTTGTTTTTTTACTTCTCCTGGTGGGTAATTCAGGTTTATGAATATTTGGTAAAGTTCTTGTAGTTTTTGGTCTCTGTCAGTTGGATCAGAGCAAATGCGATTATACCTAAGAGCTTGACTGTAAACAATAGATCTAGTCACGTGTGCAGGATGGAAACTAGAAGGGTGTAGATGAGTATAGCGATCAGTAGGTTTTCGGTACAGTGTGGTACTGATCAGGCCATCCTTGATTAATACTGTAGTGTCCAGGAAATGTATCTCTTGCATGTTGTAATCGAGGCATAAGTTGATGGTGGGGTGTAGATTGTTAAAGTCTCTGTGCAATTCTTCTAGAGCCTCTGTACCATGGGTCCAAATCATAAAGATGTCATCAATGTATCTTAAGTAGAGGAGTGGTAATCGGGGATGAGAGCTGAGGAATCGTTGTTCCAGGTCAGCCATAAATATATTAGCATATTGTGGGGCCATGCGGGTGCCCATAGCAGTTCCACTAATCTGGAGGTATAAATTGTCCCCAAAATGGAAATGATTGTGTGTGAGAACAAAGTAACAGAGGTCAGACACCAGATTGGCTGTGGTGGCATCAGGGATGGTGTTCCTGATTGCTTGTAATCCGTCTTTATGTGGAATTCCATTAATCCATCATAACATAATGGCTTCTTGTGTTTAAACACAGCTTCTATGTTATCAGTGAAGTCAACAACAAAAAGTTACCTATTCCCCCCTCTAACCCCCCAAAAAATTTATAATCAGCTGAGATAAAAAACAAACTCACAGTTTTGAAGATGGACCTTGTAAAGTCTCCCTCAGGCCTGATTTGCACTAGAAAATTAGATTGGCTTAATTACGTTGGTCAGAGTTATGAAAAATCCACACGCCCTAGCAGCCATGTTAAGCTAAAGGCCTGTGTAGACGGTGCTAGGACAACAGAAGAATTTGATGCTTGGGAGGGGGAGGAAGTGGTTTATATCTGCTGACAGAAGAACCACTCCCTTTGGCCCAGGGAGTATCTATACTGAAGCACTTCAGTGGTGCAGCTTCAATGGTATAGCTGTGCTGCTCTAGCACTTAAAGAGCACACAAGGTATGACACAGGAATTTTGTCCAAAAATTGTCCTTTGTTTTCCTTAAGCACTCCTGGTGCTAAATGTATTCCTTATTTTCCCTGGAAAAATACAAGAGGTGGTAATTCTTTATCGGAATACACAAATGGCCCAAACTGAACCTTTTTAAGAATAACAAGCAGTTCTGCAGCACCTTAGAGACTAACATATTTATTACATTGTGATCTTTCAAGAGTAAGACCCACTTCTTCAGATGACAGGAGCAGATGAATAGAATCCAAGATTTATAGAGGAGGGAGAGAAGGGAAGTTTGTGAATGTCCTGCAGTAAACTTGTATTGTGTTACAAATCATTGTGTGTGTGTGCTGTTCTTAAAACAGGGTTTATAAAAGGGACGGTTTGATGTTATTTATTAAGGACCATCTCGTATTCACATGTGTTGCAGCTCTTGAATTATTGAGTTAGAAAAAAAGGGTTCTTCTTGCTATTTTGGTTGCCAGTCCTGGCCAAAATCAAGCGAGTCTAGTGAACAACCTCTAGGATTCACTGGTGCAACGACTGAGAGCTGAATTTGAAACTGTGCCAAGAAGTAAAAACATTCTGGTTCACTCCTTGATGGGAGTGATGGCCACATCAACACCACTCTCTATTGAAAACCCACTGACTGCTACACTTACCTGCATGCCTCCGGCTTCCATCCAGCACATGCCACACGATCCATCGTTTATAGTCAAGCCCTTAGATACAATTGCATCTGCTCTGATCCTACTGCCAGAGACCGAAAACTTCAAGACCTCTACCAAGCATTTATAAAGCTTAATTACCCACCAAGAGAAATTTAAAAAAAAAAAAAAAACATATTAACAGGGCCAGGCAAATAACCAGATACTCCAAGATAGGCCACAGAAGATCAATAACAGAACACCTCTTGCCATCACCTATAGCCCCCAACTCAAACCCCTGGAATGCATCATTAAAAACCTACAACCTACTATAGACCATGATGCTGTGCTCCCTAAGGCCCTAGGTGACAGGCCTGTCCTCTCCTATAGACAACCTCCTAACCTAAGAAAGATTCTCACTAGCAATCACAGGTAATAGCCATAGTAATACCAGTCCTGGAACTTTTCCTTGCAACAAACCCCACTGCCAACTTAGTCCACATATTTTTTCTGGGGATACCATCACTGGACCTAGCCATGTCAGTTACAAGATCAAGGGCACATTCTCGTGCACTTCCAGCAACATTATATATGCTATTATGTGCAAACAATACCCTGCCACTATGTACATTGGACAGACTGGGCAAAACTTTCTCCAAAGAATAAATGGACACAGAGCAGACATCAGGAAACTCAGTACTCATAAGCCAGTTAGTGAAGACTTCAGTGGAGTAGGCCATTCTGTTAAATACCTGAGAATTTGTGTCCTGGAAGAAAAAGAATTTTAAAACAGATGATAGCGAGAAAGTTGTGAATTGGAATTCGTATTCAAATTTGACACATTAACACATGGTATGAACAGAGACATCAATTAGCTTACGCATTACATAGACTGCTTCCCTTCCTTTGATGCTCATAATTATCTGAGGCAGGTATCAGACAGGTAGCTGTGTTAGTCTGTAGCTTCGGGAACAACAAGTCTTGTGGCAACTCATAGACTAACAGATATTCTGGAGCATAAGCTTTCGTGGGCAAAGACCCACTTCATCAGATGCATGAGTGTGGGGGTGTGGTTTCAGAGGAGTATTTAAAGAGTGGGGTCCCAGAAAAAGGGAGGGCCAGAGCTGACAGGGTTTATTCAGCAAGGTGGAAATGGCCCTGTATCAACAGTGGGTATCAAAAGAGGAAAAAACAAGTCAGATCAGACAGGGGGATATAAGCCATTGTCAGAGTCTAATGGGGAGATCTTAACACCCAGGGCAGAGAAGCTGCCTTTTCAAGCTGCAAGCCACTCCCAGTCTCTGTTTAATCCTTGGTTAATGGAGTCAAATTTGCAAATAAATTGCAGCGCAGAGATTTCTTTCTCCATTTGATATTTGAAATTTCTTTGTTTCAGGACTGTCACCCTTAAATCTGCTACTGAGTGTGCAGGGAGATTGAAGTGTTCCCCCACAGGCTTCTGTACATTACCGTTCCTGATGTCTGATTTATGTCCATTTATTCTTTTACATAGAGACTGTCCAGTTGGGCCAATGTAAATTGCAGTGGGGCATTGCTGGCACGTGATGGCATATATTATATTAGTGGATGTGCAGGTAGAGGAGCCCCTGATGGTATGGTTGATGTTAGGTCCTGTGATGATGTCACTGGTGTAGCTATGTGAGCAGAGGTGGCAGCGAGGACTGTTGCAGGGGCTGGTTCCAGGCCTAGAGCCACTGGTTTGTGATTTGTAGTGGCTGGTGAGGATTTGTTTAAGGTTGGCAGGCTGTCTGTAGGCGAGGACAGGCCTGCCTCCCAAGGTCTGTGAGAGTGACTCCGACAGGACACTTAACATCCCTTATCCCTCTGTCACCTACTTCAGTCCTATGTACTTGATTTGTCAGTTTTTATTGCAAAAAATATATATATTTTGATCCTCTGTACTTATAGATGTCAGTCTGTAGTGGAAATGAGATTGATGTGATGAAGTCGTCCTGTCCCACAAAAGCTCATCACCAAATAAATCATTTTGTTAGTCCTTAAAGTGCTATATTTCTGCTGTTTTGTTTAGTTGGAGTACAGGCTAACACAGCTACCTCTCTGTTACTATCCAAATATTGGGACATTCTTCTGTAAGAAGATACTGCAGCCAACATTCTTCAGTGCTCAACTTGGCACTCTACAATGGCCTCATTCTGAAAAGTCCTGATCATCCAAAATCAGGTCTTGTTATAGTGTGTCAAGCAGGGCACCCAAAATGAATGGTCACTTTCGTGCATCTTGATTTAAAGAACCTTTTAACAAAGCATACTCATTAATTCCCCCACCCCAAAAACAGAAAAATAAAAAGAGAAAGATTTGGACTGAGGGTGGTGCAGTGGATTAATAAATTTTTGCTATTTTAAACTTAGATTCAAGTGCTGGTTGTGAAAATCCCCCTTGATGGTCTCTGCTTCCTGCTGGGAGACAGGCCACAGTTTGTCATTTCAGGGTTTTCCAGATCATTAAGGTGCGTGCAGCAACAGCAACAGAGCTGGGCGTCAGAAATTTGCACAGCATTGGCTCTGACTATTAAAATACCTCCCTTTCACAAGCATTAAATAATACAACCCACAGCAAATGTATGAACTGAGAGAGGAGAGGGAAAAATCCAGTAATTCTTTCAGACTCTTTCTGTAAGAGCAAGCAGGTAATTTTCTCATGTATCTGTGAATTTTCTTGTAAGTGGGAAACTTTATACAGTAAACTTTGATATCCATCAGCCCTGGGACCAGGAGGTTGCTGGATATTCAAATATTCTGGATAATAGAGAGGCGTACCTAGCAATGCATAACACTAAAGACAAACAAGATTAGATATTAAGAAACAAACAAATGTATGCAGAGGACTTTATTTACCAACAACAGTGATATAGTACACTTATACCGTATTTGCTGTATTTATTTGTATTTACTTTCATTATACTGTCCTTGTGTAAATGTAACTAAAATTTACTTATGGTTAAAATTCTGGTTATTTGAGAGTTCCCGATGATAGAATGCCAGATATGAAAGAGTATACTGTAAATGCTGTTTGATCAGAACTGAAGACCTTATTCCCATCATGATGTCTGGCTGCATTCTCATGAAATTCATGCTAGCTAGAATGTGGGTAACAGAGAGCCTTTCGTACTCAGGGTGTCCCCAGAAGCATTACAAAACAGGGAGTTGTTGCCTGACCTTCCAGAAGTGCTCAGCAGACAAAGATTTTATGGAAATCAACATGGAGTTGCAAATACTCCTTCCAGTCATTCAATACTGGCAGGGTTGTGCAAGAGCAGCATGGATTCATCCCTAACAGAGCAGCCTTAGGTTATATCTACCTACACTGCAGAGGCAGCGGTGGTGTAGCCATAGCGCTCGAGATGTGCCACTCTAATGCAGACACTTCCTGGGTCAATGGAAAGGGTTTTACAGTGACTGTAGGCAGTCTGACTCTCCTAGAGGCAGTAGCTAGGTCAATGGACAGCTCTTCCATCAGCCTTGCTGCATCTGAAGTGGGGGTTAGGTTGACCTTACTACACCATACACCTTAAACCAGTGACTGTCAGACTGCAGCTCACAACCTGCAATTGGCTGTTTAATGTGTGCCCAGAAGCAATGTGCAGCCCATGATATTTAAAGCATTGTGATTTAGTTATTAACCAGTCTGTTATTAACCAATCAGGAAGCTTTTACTATGCCTAGGGGGTAGCACTTCTGGTCTATGCCCCTGACGGAGAGGAGGGGCTGCCCCCATACTCATCAGACGTCGCGTGGCACTCAGTGAATGTGAGGGAAGGGGATAATATGGGGGTTGCATGTGCACCCCTGTGGACCTCCCATGCATTGCCTGTAACAGCAGCTCTAGAGGTGGTAGGACAGAGAGTTCAATTGTCAGCCAGACATTCCTTTGCTGCTTCCTTTTCTGGACTGCAGGAACACTCAGAGATTAGGAGGGATGTCCCTGCTTGTCTCCCCACCCCACCCACACGCCTCCATACATGCCCTGACACCAGGGAAACCCCTGGAACTGAGTGAATAACTGATTTTTGGCAACATTTACCAGCAGTTGTTGCATAGTTACCAGAGCTTTCTCCTGTTGTGAATGTCTGGGGAAGTGCAGGTAATTGCTAGAACCCCTCTGAGGTAACAGTTGGCAAATGTTGACTCTGTGGGTGAAATCCTAGCCCCATCAAAGTCAATGGAAAAACTCTCATTGACCTCAATGGGGGACAAGAGTTCACCCTATGTGCACAGCTCCCAGATTATTGAGATGAAGTGACCTCGATTATTACAGTACTGTGTGATGATAACGAGGCATTTCTATGAAGCATCAGTATGCAGCCATTAGTAACAAAACTTGTATCACCACTAATAACACATCTTCCTCTGTTTAAGGAACAATTTAAAGAAGCTCAGGAGGTTTATCAAGCTGGGATAGAGAATTGTCCAGAGAGCTCTGATCTGCATAATAACTATGGTGTGTTCTTAGTTGATACTGGTAAGTGAAATGGAGATAGCAGATTTATGTTGTTGACTGTTTTGCCATCTTGAGTGGGGATCTGGGTTATTTAGTCGTATATTTTTCTAAAGATTGTCCAGGAGTCCCAGAGCAAAGGATGGATTTCAAATAAAATAAATAGACTTTCCCTGCTCTCTTGAGATTAACAAGAGTGCTTGAAGTTTGAAGAGTTTTGTAACAAACACTAATACTGTAAGCAGTGATTCTCGGTGCATTTTGTGCCATATTTGTCTCACCATCCCAGTGCCTGCAGATATGTTCTCAATATTGAGCAATGCTTCATGGAATAGCCTCATGACCCCCATGGGATAGTTTACCCAGAACACATGACCTCTCAGAACCAGACTCCCACGTCACTTTTGTGGCTGTTTGTGGACTCTGCTCAGTGGCAAAGTTGCTCTTCAGCAGTAAGAAGCAGAACACTGCTGTAAAATAAACAAAACTTTGAAACTTCAGGACAAAAACCTCTGACTCTTGTGGGGAGACTGGATTTCTCAGGGGATTGGTAATGGGATAGGGAGCTTTTCACTTCTGTGCTATTCGGGCAAATCCAACCCCCATGGCCCCAGGCAACTCCTGGCATCCACGTAATAAAAAATGGCACCTTCTACTGAGAGTTTGAGAAACAAGGCCAAGTTTTAACAGCCATAGAAACGAAACTACCCTCTTGCTACGAGAGGATACTGAAAACCTGGGTTGAGACACTGGTGAAATACTGCAGGCTAAGCTGGCATAGCTGGTGCCCATTCTGTGCCTCAGGCTCTGGTGTTCTCACATCTCAAAGTTAAAGAGGGTCAGACTGAATTATTATTTGGAAAGCAGTCTTTTGCAGGTCAGGATCTGGCAGGAAGTGGTGTTCATGATTCTGTGGGTGGCATTAGTGCCTCTAGAGTTAGTATGGATCCCTCATTCTTGTAGTATCTTATGGGGCATTGTTCTGCTGCCAGTATAAAACAAAACTGCTGAATAAATGAGGCCAGGAAAGGAACCTTGGTAGTAAGTGCAGAAGTGGAGATTTTAACCTTGTGTCTTGGCAAAATTCAAATTTCTCTTACAGTCCTAAACTGTTGTGTGAAGTTGCCAAGATTCCTCCTTCCATCCTTGAGGTTCCATTTCAATTTAGCATGAATTAATTTCTCTTTGCACTTATTCATTCTGCAAGAGGAAAAGATAACTTGTGCCTGCTCTATTGCCACAGTTCCCCCCTTTACACACAAACACAACTTAAAAAAAAAAGGCTGAATTATGAAACTTTAAAGTTGACATGTAAATAGTCCTGTTGAGGGGCTAAAGAAAACTGGATAATAAAGTTATGAATTTTTGGGAAATGGGTCCTGCACTTACGCAGTGGAAAATTGTGTTAAGTCACAGGATGTGTCTTCCCTGAAAGTTAATTTGGTCAGTCTACACTCAGGTTTACTCCTCTCCATTTAGCCTGCCTTGAGGGAGAGTGGCCCTGCTGCAAATAACACTGGAGCTGGTGAGATGCACTAGTTTGAACTCTAACCTAACTCGTTGTCTGGACAGCCATCAAATTAAAAGCACTTCTGTACTTAAGCTACAGGTTGTTGTATGTGGACGGGCCTCAAATCAGCAGCAACACAAGTAAAACGCAGGTTACCTCTGCAGTGAAGACAAGCTGTCAGTGTGCACCGCAATAAGGAAAGGCACTACTTCCACCTGCGTAAGGCCTAGGCATCAGCTGGCCTGAAAGACTTCAGTTCTCTCCTTAGGCTGTGTTTTAAGTGCTTATGCCACTGTTAACAGTACGACATTTTAAAGGTGGGATTTTCTAAAGCATTCATGGCACATCTGCTCATCAGTTGGGTTAGAGTTAAGCCATCGCTGAATATTTTAGAAACTTCTTTCCTAAAAGGTTATGTGCTCCTCTGGTTTTGAGGTATTTCAAGTGCTTATGAGACTCACTATGGGTAGAACAGAAGAAATAGTTAATATAATTTTTATGTTGGATGCATAGGTAGTTCCTACCTTTTTGTGGCTAAGTTTAGGTTCTGGCCCTTGGGCACTGTGTACTGTTTTGATTCCTGTTTCTTTTTTCCGGCTAAAAATGTAGTTTAATATATTGTTGTTCACTGTGAAATTGTTTGCCGTAAAACATATGAAGGGACAGATCTTTAGCAGCTGCAAATAGACATAGCTTTATCTTTGGTGCTTTACACCAGCTGAGAATCAGGCCCAAGATATACAACATTGTGGAGTTAACATCCACTGAAGTTTTCAAATTTGCATTGCTGGGATGTTGGTGATTTCAACTTTGCCTATGCTAATTTTGTACTTTGTATGTAGAGTGTTGTGTACATAAAGCATGATGAGGTCCTTCTGTATGGAAGGCTATACATAAAATTATTTTAAATACAAGTTCACTCTCCATGGCTAGCTGTCTGGCACCTTTTTCAGGATACAATGAACTTCAGCAATTTTAAGCACAAGGCACAGAAGAATACACAATATTTTGTTTGTATTTGTGTCTGATCTAGTGGATTTCAGAATCCCATTTGTTATTTCATGTGTAGATAGGTAAAATGCAGTGCCACAGTGCCACCCAATGGTTCCTCTGACACGCAGAAATCTGGATTATATTCTACAGTTATTTTCTACCAGTAAATTCTAAGACCTGCAAATAACTATAGTAACTACAGCTGGGGGCTGGGGGGACCACGATGACACAACTTCCAAGAGGCACCAGCCTACAAGCCTTTTGTTTTGCAGGAGCTCCTGAGAGAGCAGTGTTCCACTACCAGCAGGCCATCTGGCTCAGTCCCAACCACTATGTGGCCATGATGAACCTGGGCAGACTCTACCGTTCTCTGGGTGAGAACAAAGAGGCTGAAGCTTGGTACATACGGTAAGTAATAGACATGGGATGGAACTTAGCTGTGCAAAGTGTGGTTGTGACCTTAGGGACTGACAACAAGATTTTTTCCTCTAAGCTGGGGATGTATCAGTTGTAAGCAACAGTGAAGGAGAAAGATCTGGGTGCATGGCATGATCTCAGGATGACTGTGAGCTGTGAATGTGATGTGCCTAGGAAAAAGCTAATGCGGTCATAGGATGCATCAGGTGAAGTACTTCCAAGAGAGATCAAGAAGTGTTATTGCCATTATAACAGGCACCGGTGTGAGCTGCTCTGGAATGCTGTGTGCACTTCGGGTCTCTCATGTTTATGAAAGACAGTTGCAAACGGGAACAGGTGCAGAGAAGGGCTACTAGGTCCATCCAAGGCATGGGAAACTTACTTTGTGAGAGGAGATTTAATTGCCTGGGCTCATTGAGCCTAGTCAAACAAAGGCTGAGGGGAGAGATGATTGTCCTCTATAAAGATATCAAGTGGAAAAGGCCTGGGTGGGAGAAGAGTTCTTTACGGGCTTTTTTTTTTGGTGCAAGTACAAATGGCTATAAACTGACACAAATTAGATGATGGTTTTTAAGCATCGAGAATGAAATTCTAGAGCAACTTTCCAAGGGGAGTGATGGGGACAAACAACCTAACTTGTTTGAATAACAGGCTCATTTATGGTGGGGATGGTATTAGGAGTTTGCCTAAAATGGTACATGGCTCCTCCATGACTGGTATTAGCAAATATCTCCAATGGCAAGAGATAAGACACTAGATGGGAGGGCTCTGAGTTACTACAGAGCAGTCCTTCCCAGCTGTCTGGTGTTGGGTCTCCCCCACATATGGGATCTAACTGATCGTGGTATTTAGGGTCAGGAAGCAATGTCTCCTAGCTGAAAAATTTTAAGCAAAAGGCACAGAAAGCAGAGACCTTGGGGGGATTTTCACCTTCATCTGCAGCATGGGGCTTGTGTCACTTGCCGGTTTGAACTAGATTAAATGGTGGATTGTCTGTATCTTGAAGTCTAATTCAAGATTTGAGGACTTCAGAAACTCAGAGGTTAGGGTCCTACTACAGGAGTGGGTGGGTTAGGCACTGTGTGCTTTGATGTACAGGTCAGACTAGATGTGGGATTGGGAACATTCAGCACATAGCCTGTCACTTTAATCTATTGACTGTCTGCAGGTGCAGTCCCCCTGCAGCTTCCAGTGGCCATGTTTCACCATTCCCGGCCAACAGAAGCTGTGGGAAGTGGCAGCCAGCACATTCTTGTCTTCAAACAAGTCAGGTTGTTTGCCCCCATCACTCCCCTTGGAAGGTTGCTTGAGAATTTCATTCCCCTGATTGTTAAAAGCCTGCATCTAATTTTGGCCAGTTTATATCAATTTACAGCTCCTGGCCATTGGGAGCTGTGCGGGGAAAGGGGGATGGCTGCATTTGGTCAATATGAGCCAAATGTCTCCTGGCCCACCAGTGGATTAAATGACAAGCTGTATGATGAAGGTTACTGATCCCTAGATGAATACAATGATCCATTCTGGCCTTAAAATTTATGGGCACACCTACACTGCGATAAAATACCTGCAGCATGGCCCATGCTTGCCCAAGTCAAGTGAGTTGGGCTGTGGAGCTATGAAATTGCAGTATAGATGTTTGAGTTCAGGCTGGATCCTGGGCTCTGAGGCCCTGTGAAGAGCAAAGGTCTCAGATGCTGGGCCCCAGCCCCACTGCTATTTTAGACCCACAGCCCGAACCCTGTGCCTAGGCCAGCTGATCCACTCACTGAGACGTGGTGACCCAGGTATTTATTTACAGTTGTAGATGTAACCTCTGAGTCCACGCTTCAGGATGGGAGGCTGACTCCTCACTCACACCACCTACATCCCATCTTTGTTACAGGACCTTAGGAAGATTCATTCGCATTTTAATCTTCCATGTGCAGTGTTGGGTTTGTTTTTTTCACTCCTTGCATGTGCGTGCCATGTCCCCTACTGCTGCTCTGCCTGGCTGGGTTTTGAGAATGCACAGAGCCATAGGATTCAGCTGGTCAGGACTGTTTAGCAAGTGCCTTGCTATGCTCCCCTTGGGCTGCATCCCAGGATATCCTCTGCTACTTTCAGCTGCAGGGTGTTACTGTTTAGAAGCTCTGTGACTTCTGGTTGTTACCAGTAAACTCATCATGCACTTCATGTGACACTGGAAGCATTCCAGGGAGGGAGTGTCACAGGTGTTTTAGAGCACGTAACTGCCATGCAATCCTGAGCCAAGGCCTTCACCCTCCAGGAATCTGGCTCTCTTCTGGAAATTTGTTCTGCCATATAGCACCTCCCCATATGCTGAACAGTTTCTACGGGGTTTGCCTCCCAGTGTGTAAGAGGGGATGGCCTTTCCTTTACCTGCTTCTTAGAACACCTCCCTTTTCTTCCCTGCATTGCCAAACTCATCCCACAACCGGCAGTGCTGGAACAATTTTTATAGCGGTGATGCTGAAGACAGAAACCAAGTATTTGGGTTGATATTTCTCCTTCAAGCCAGGAGCTGTAGGTGTTCCAGGAGCTGTGCGCACAGCTGCAGATTTCCATTCCCTTTGGAGCCTGACCCTCCTGCTCCTTCGTGGGCCAGATGGATTGCAATTGGGCCACTCCCTTCACCCAGCAGGGATTATGAACGCTCCCTCTACAGCTCTTCCCTTCTGGGTTGGCTTGAAGCAAAAACCTCTGGCTCTGGTCCATTAGTGCAGAGCACTAACCTTTTCAAGCAAATCCCCCAGCAAATCACATTCTCGTCTTACGTTCCAATCCCAGCATCACCTGACGACCTTTCATTCTTCCCCACACCTAGAGCATTGAAAGTATCACGGAAGGCTGAAATTCTTTCCCCGCTTGGAGCTCTCTACTATAACACAGGGCAGTATGAAGAAGCTTTGCAGGTTTACAGGGAAGCCGCAGCCCTGCAGCCATCAAACAAGGAGATTCGACTGGCACTGGTGAGTGTATGACTGGAATGTTCATGACAGGGTTCTGTCAGGAGTTATAAATCCTATCCATGGTGGGACGTTCTGAGGCCTGGCTCTCTTTTCATGTGGCTGATAATTACTGTGAGCTTTCTGTAGAGCAGAAAACTGAGCGAGTCTTGGTTTTAATTTTGTCCTGTGGCAGGAAGGGCTCTTCTTCATCTGTCTCAAAGCCCAGAAAATTTCCATCCCATTCTTTTTTAGTTTTCACTCCATTCAGCCCCGCATTGTAGCTGCTACCATTCTCCCAGGAGTGCTAGCCAGGTCTGCTTCTTTTGACTGAAAGGGACATTATTCAGCGAAGCCCATTCACTCTCTCCTCATGAGACTGCTGAACCACTGTCTATTAGCACTCCAACCTCCTGCCTTGCCAGAAAGCAGAATACCAGGTCCAGATGTGGCATCGTATAATAGCTAGGCCACCTTATTGTCTCTGATCTTACCAGCCTAGCGTACTAGCTTGTTATCACAGCTCTTTTGACAACAGTGTGTAATGAGAGAGGGGTATCAGAAAACGGGATGAAAACTCTGTTTACTATTGAACTCTAGGCCCAGGTGTTAGCAACGATGGGACAAACAAAGGAAGCCGAAAAAATGACTAACCATATTGTGACAGAAAACACCGAGTGCCTAGAATGCTATCGCCTTTTATCAGCTATCTACAGCAAGCAGGAGCGTTACAGCAAGGTACAGTGGTCTCTGTCTACTGTGCTCTCTGTTCTGTCTCACACACACATGATGAAAGAGTTTGGGAGAAATTTTAAGTTCTGTAAAGCCAAAGGCTAAAACCTGTCCTGATAGATGTGCAGCAATGGGCGCGTAGCCACAGCTGCGACTGACATTTGTGAAATGCACAATAGCTGGATTGGTTTATCTGAGGCTTCCATGCATCTAGAACAGTGTTTTTCAGCCTTTTTGACACCAGGGACTGGCTGGCTGTCTTCCTATACTGTGTCTGGAAAATCTCAGGGACTGGCGCCAGCCCAGAGAGTGGTACATGGGAAACACTTATCTAGGGAACAGGACTGAAGACTAAATGCTTGATTTTTTTTCCAGAGATATCAAGTACTCAGTTCCTACTGACTCCAGCAGAAGGGGACTGCTCAGCACCTTTGAAAATCAGGCTGTGAGGTGCTAGAAAGTTCAGGTTCTGCATGTGGTAAATGTCCACAAGCAAATGGAAATTTGGGGAGCAGAGTGGTGATGCTGTGTATTGCTCAGTGCCTCATATGCTCAAATACCACAGTGATGGGCACAGCATAAGAAGCTAGATAGAATAGAATGTCCTCTCTCTCTCTTTCTGCAGGCCCTTGAAGCTATAGATAAAGCTCTGCAACTAAAACCAAAGGATCCTAAAGTCATATCGGAACTCTTTTTCACTAAAGGAAATCAGCTAAGAGAACAAAACCTTCTTGACAAGGCTTTTGAGGTATAACAAGTCACAGCTCTAAAGCACATGGTTATGTTTATATAGTCCAAGAACTGAGCTCACTAGTCGTAATTAATACTATGCAGAAAGCATATCTAGTGCTTTTTCACTTAGATAGCTCATCTTGTCACCAAGTAGTATAGCTGGGATTATGGAAGGGGCGTATCACTTCCATAGTTACCGTAACAATGATGTTCTCGCCCCTCCATTCCTTTTGAACTATTCATACAGAAAAAAAATTCCCTCCAATTTGGTAGGTTAGTTGTGAAGCCATGGGGTGGCTCTCTAGAAGTGTGAGATCAGTCCCAAAACACCCTGTCCACATTTTCTGTTTTAATTAATTACATTTCTGAGTGGTCTTGTCCATATAGGTGTCCAGACATTCATTAAACCCTCTTTAACGAGCATCTCTACTTTTAGGAAGTTGTAATTATAGTCCAAAAATTCTTTTAATTTTCTCCCACATTTGTAGAAGCAAAATAAAGGAGATGGGAAAGCTATACCATGTCTTTGTTAAAGCTGCACGTGTCCATGTTGTCAGACATTTGCAACCATTGAATTATTAAAACCTTCCCTCCCTGCACATACGTGCTGGCGTGGAGGTTTGCTTTCCTCATCAGAGGTACATATTGTATGCAGAAGGTAGCTGTACATTGCAGAGCATCCCTGCAGATCAGGATCAGCAGAAGAGAATGCACTATCTTGGAAGTGGCCTTGATTCCTTCCAGGACACTGCAGAAGAAGCATATTCTGTCAGATAGATCCTTCATGGAAAGTGGTCTCTTCACATGTATCCACGTAAGACTCCAAAACCTGGATGCACATCAGTGCCTTTTTTGTTTTTCTCAGTCTTATTGATACTGAGTACCAGCACCTCAGCAACCTCATGGAGGGTGGGATAGCTCAGTAGCTTGAGCATTGGCCTGCTAAACCCAGGGTTGTGATGTCAAGCCTCTAGGAGGCCAATTAGAGCAAACAGACACCAGGGATGGTGTTTGTTCCTGCCCAGAGGGTAGGGGACTAGACTAGATGACCTCTAGATCTCCTTTCCAGTCCTAGGAGATGTGCCTAATTAATCTGGCTGAGTAGAGCACCTCTTTTTTTTTTTAATATAAAAAAGACACCAACACACACAATTTGTAGGTCAGACAAATCAAGAAGGGAGACAACAGTATTTTAAGGGGTTTGATGGGGGAGGTCAGTTTTCCTCCTTATGTGGCTTTTAGTCAGAGGCACAAGCATCTTAATGTGAAAATATTTCATATTTATTTAGAGCTATAAACTGTCTGTGGAGCTGAACCCAGATCAAGCTCAGGCCTGGATGAACATGGGAGGGATTGAGCATATCAAGGTAGGAAAATCTCTTGCTTTTGTGCAGGCAATCAAGTAGGAGGACTTTTTTGTTCTTTCTAATACAATGTGGAATCTGCCTTCAGGCACGCCAGTAGTACATGTTCAGTCATCTTCAGTGTTCGTTTTTTTTTGTGTCTTGTCACCTGTGTCTGATCCACAGAGGACATGAGTCTGGTACAGCCCAAGCTAGACATCCTGGCTGTAACTCAAGCGGTAGAGATGTGTGCCTTTATCTCAGGAAATCCCTAGTTCAGTTCCCGGGTGGTGATTGACATGGTAGTCAGCAGGCGAGTAGCCAGCAGATCTAGACACCACCGAGAGTAGGATGCCCGGTTTGAGCAACCAATCAGAGAGAAAAGGAGACTTGCACGCCAATGAAAATCAGCTCATGTGCCACTCTTGGCATCTGTGCCAGGGGTTGCTGACTCCTGAGCTAGACCGTAGCATCTGAAGCATAATACTGACACCTGTTGGTGGAAATATGGTGACAAGACGTGAGTTCGTACTTGTATGATTTTACTGTAGTGTAATTATTCTGAGTATTTTAAAATATTAGTTTATCTCATATTATACATATCTTCTACTTGGACATAACAGCACTGTTCAAATCTGCTTCTTGCCATGTCCCTGTTGATCTAATTTAGGCACAGAGTGAGTTCTTCTGCATACCAGTTGACCGCTTTAATAATGAGTGGAGTGTTGCTGTCCCAAAACATGTCAGACACGCATTATAAATTGCTTTCTTCGTCCATTATGGAGCTTGCCGGGATGGGCAATGATGTTTCGGTGTCAGAGAATACAAATGACACTTTCTTCCCCTCCTTCACAGGGAGACTACGTCACTGCACGTAGTTATTACAAGAAAGCTTTACAGCTGGTTCCGAACAGCAAGCTGCTGAAGGAAAATCTGGCTAAACTGGATCGCTTAGAGAAACGATTGCAGGAAATCCAGGGAAACGATCAGACATAACTAGTGGAAGGAGCTTCGTGCCCCTTGCAGAAGACAGAGGTGGAGGCCCACTAACAGATATGATGAAGGAGCTGCATTGTGACTTGGAGTTCAAGTGGGCTAATTTGGGGCACATGTGTGCATCACCAAAGTTTCTGGAGATCCATCGTACCTATAGGGTATGCTGAAGAACAAGTGAAAACCCTGTTGGAATCAAGATTTATGTTTTGGTTTGATGCACGTTGCTGTCATTAGTGCTGTAAGTAGCAGACACACCTTTGATGTCCTGGTCTCTCATTCGCCAGCTGGGTGGGCTGTGGAAGCAAAGTTCTCGTCTGCTGTGGCAAGGGATGGAGCAGTACCTCTTGTTAGTCAACACTCACCTGTCTAGTCCACTTAAGGAGAGCTGTTAGTTGTCTTTAAAGCATGCCCCTAAAGTCCTCCTCAGCCAGGATCAGTGGTGATAATGATCAGCAGCCAGTGTCAAAGGTCATTACAGGGTTAAAGTTGGGAGAAGTAGTGGCCATTTTTAGGGCTCTATCCGTGAATTGAAAATTATCCCAGGAAATGGAAAATTATATCTGGACACTGCTGCCTCTGAAAGTGATGATTTTGTGGCTAAGGCTACTAATCCTATGAGGAAAAACCTCAGCTGAATGTTGTGCTCTGAAGATAATCATTTTTTTTAACCATTCAGATTCATAATATCACAAAATTGTCAGAAATGATGTTTTTTCCCAATCAGAATGATAATTTCTATGAAAAAGTTGGAACTGCCAATAGAAATGTGGAATTCTTAAAGTGACTCCACTTCTCCCCACCCACACAAAAATCTATATTTTTAAATATTGAGTGGGAAGGCAAGTTGGCTTCAGATTATGAGCATTTATTTTTGAGTGTTATTTATTTTTAACTTATAATCAAATGTTTAATATATTTTTCGCTGTTTATAAAAAGTTGGACAGCATGCTTCCCAGCTGGCAACATAACTTGTGATTGTCACTTGTATAAAGTTAGAAAATAAGGCATCACAAGGTTGTGTTTGAATAATTCTCCCTATTTTTAAAGCAAATGGATGTTGGATCCACTCTTCAGCACAGCAATGCCAAGCCCATTGATTTGTGGGGTTGCACCAGTTCAGCTAAGATAAGAGTTTGGTCTGTTGTCAATAGTAGAGATAGTTGAGAAGGTAGAGGGGCAGTGCAGTGATACCTTGCTCCTTCGCTCTGGACAGCAGCTCATCTCACAAGTTCATTATTTGCATCTTAGCCCCACCCCCTCAGGTAACCATCACACAGTTGTTTCAGCCTGGTTGCCATGTCTTTGAAGAGAAGCCCAGGTCTTGGAATTCCTAGAGCTGTATCAATGTGCTTCAGTGCCAATCAGAACTATGCCCTGTCAGGGAAATCTTGCCTGGCAATGGTCTAGGACATTAACCCATGCCAGTTGGGTGTCACTATTGTGAGCTCTGACCACACTCAGGAGTAAATTGAAGACATCTCCAGAGCTAAGCATAATCCAGTGAGGATCAAAACAAAAAGCAGTCAAGTAACACTTTAAAGACTAGCAAAATAGTTTATTGGGTGAGCTTTCGTGGGACAGACCCACTTCTTCAGACCATAGCCAGACCAGAACAGACTCAATAGTTAAGGCACAGAGAACCAAAAACAATAAGCAAGGAGGACAAATCAGAAAAAAATGATCAATGGCCGTGTCTACACTAGCCCCAAACGGCGAAATGGCCACGCAAATGGCCATTTCGAAGTTTACTAATGAAGCGCTGAAATGCATATTCAGCGCTTCATTAGCATGCGGGCGGCCGCGGCACTTCGAAATTGATGCGCCTTGCCGCCGCGCGTCTCGTCCCGACAGGGCTCCTTTTCTAAAGGACCCCGCCTACTTTGAAGTCCCCTTATTCCCATCAGCTCATGGGAATAAGGAGACTTAAAAGTAGGCGGGGTCCTTTAGAAAAGGAGCCCCGTCGGGACAAGCCGCGTCAATTTCGAAGTGCTGCGGCCGCCCGCATGCTAATGAGACGCTGAATATGCATTTCAGCGCTTCATTAGTAAACTTCGAAATGGCCATTTGCGTGGCCATTTCGCAGTTTGGGTCTAGTGTAGATGTAGCCAACGTGAGCAAATCAGAGAGTTGGGGGGTGGGGGAAGGTCAAAAATTAAATTAAGCCAAGTATGCAGACGAGCCCATATAGTGGCTCAGAAAATTCCTCTTTCTCCTTTATTTAAGGAGTTTGATTTCTAAATGCCACTTTTTATTGTCAAAGTCACAGATGTAAGAAGTCAACAGGGAGCCATGCAAGCAGTGAATCCAGTGGCAGGATTGAAGCATACAAAGCAAGGGTTTTGTTCAGTACCCAGGTGATGCTGAAGAGTATTAATTTGGCTTCTGTGCCAGATTCTTTTCTGAGTGCTTGCTGAGATAGGTTCCATGCTGGATTTTTCTCTCAGTAATGTCTCTCAATTAACTCCAGCACCCTCTGGTGCCATACCCTCTCAGTTCTTTCTTTACCACCCATGATGTAACCATGGAACAACTGCTTTGGCAAGGCATTTCTCAGTGGTTTCTTCTCAGTATTAGTATTCTCTTTTATTAGTCTTAGTACAGTTGTAGTATAAATAATACTCATGTAGACAATTAGAACATCTTTATCACTGAGAGGCTCCCTTCACCCCAAGCATGCCCCAGTCTCTGGGGTTCAAACCTTATGCCTCCTGTGGCAAGTCTATGCCTGAGAGCAACCCACTCTCCAGTTCTCCAGAGCATCTGGGCGAGGCTCATCTAAAAGATTAATCAGGACTTTAAGCCTTGTGTGAAGAAAGAGAGAGAGGCTAGAGTGACTGTCCAGTTGGAAGCCTCTGTAAGACTGGTTTGGAAGCCAGAACGCCCAGATTCGTGGCTGAGTGCTTTGGGTCTTGATGCAGTGTGCTCCTTTAGTAGTGCACGTGGCCAGACACCCTTTTGCATTTCCAGTGGAAGGAATGTAAAAAGCGCTGGTCCAGCAGAGAGGGTACTTGCCAGTGCCAAAGAAAGGCAAGCAAAGGGAACGCGGTGGAGTACAACCTATTCGTCAGTGCAACTTGTTTTCATTCTGTTACACCATTAGCAAACAGGCTCAAGAGGACACCTGCTTCAGGAGAGCACTACTACAATAAGCGTGTCCGTGAAATGTGAGCCCACCTCCTTGTGTACTGCACGTGAGTCATCTAAAGCAGCGTGGACACAAGCAAGCGCTCAAAGGAGAAAAAACAGCTACTCACCTTCCATAAGTACAGTTCTTTCAGATGTGTTGCTCATGTCCCTTCCACAACCCACCCTCCTGCCCAGCACCAGATGGCCCTAGTGCTCATTGAGGGAAAAATCTCTGGCGGTGGTGCGTATGGTGCACACACCCCTAACATGGAATGGACACGAGCAATACATCTTGAGGAACAACAGTTCCAGAAGATCAGTAAATGTTCCCCCCCACCCACTACCCCTCAGGGATGTCAGTCAGACTGTGAAGTTGTCCGAGGCTTGACTCTAACAGCTGGATGTGGGGCGATGGAAATTTTGTGTTCCTGTGCTTCTCCCTCTAGAAATCATTATTCTGCAGCTATTTGCATGAAGTAGCTACAGGGTGTCAGGCTTTACGTAATACAATGAAGGAGTTGCCAGGGTCCCCAACTCAGAGCTCCAATAGTCGAGATAGACTAGTCCGATAGATGAGAATAGGGCAGCTCAAATTTGTGGTATAAAGTCAGAATTAACTTCCCTGGGAGTCAGGCTGGCAAATCCCCGTGCCAGGTTACGCTGGCAAAAATGAAAGCTAAAGTTGCCTCTGAGACTTTTGTGTCCTCCTACAGTCAAATTTTAGTCAATCTGAGCTCTGAAGCTCTGTTACGTGGCCTTTGTCCATAGATGCCCAGACCATTTTAAACCAGGGGAAGAGTGCGGTTCAGTGAGAACCGCAGGTTCCTCTTCGAGGGTCCCTGTGGGTGTTCCACCCTAGGTGTGTCGGCACCGCTGCACCCACAGGCCAAAGGTTTTCGTAAAAGTGCTCCTCAGCCGGCTGCCCACACGTGCAGAGCGCAGGCTCCAGGCGCCTGTGACAGCTGCTGCTCGCGCACGGGCAGCCTGTCACCTCAGTTCTTCTCTTCTCACCGCTGGCTCCAGTGGCATTTCCCTCTCGCTCCCTCCGCCCTGAAAAACAAACATACAATCAATTGAGATAGGAAGAAGAGTCTTTAAACAGGCTCTGTAAAATCAAACGGACTATGAAAGTTTAAGAGGGAAACTGACAACAAGGAGAGCTGCTGACAAGGCTGCTTCTTAAAGGGCCCCCAGCCCTTTGCCAGCTCCGCCTTAAAGCACAGGCAGCCACTGACTCGTGCCCGGTTTCCTGGGTTTTAAAGAGTGCTCTGCCAGTGGCGTCTCAGTGCCTCTGTCAGACGGCCACTCTTGCTGTGTCTGGTGCCTGGGACACCAGCACAAAACTGAAGGCTGTCCTCAGTGCAGGAGCCTTTCAAACCCAGCTCACAGAGGCAGAGAGGAGCAGCTCCGCGTCTGGCTCATAGAGCTGGCTTGGCTCCTGCAGAGCAAACAGGCTCCCCCCCCCGGGATGCAGCCCACAGGGGTCGAGAGCACTGACGGGGCTCTGGCACTGGCAACCCCTACGAGGAGGGGGAAATCCCCCAGAAGCAGGAAGACGTCGTATGCCTCCGTGGGCTCTGTGTTCCTGACAGTGCAAGGGGCCGCCTCAAAACACTGCGCTGCCGCCCTCCCTGCAGCTAAGGGGCAGCCCAGGTGTCCTCGCTGAAGAGGCGAGAGAAGGAGCGGTCCAAACCCTCCTTATCTAAAGCGGTGGGGCTGTCTGACAAGCCCTCTGCCTCAGATCAGCAGACTTAGCCCACAGTGGTGTCTGCTTTCACTTCTCCAGTGCATGCAAGAAGCACTGAGAAGCTGGTACTGGAGAAGCACCAAAACTTTGTCAGCCACGACTGCTGCTTCTCTCCCTCCATACCACTGGCACCAATGCCCCCGCAGCCACCACCATTCCTGCCTTACACTTCCATGGAGGAGCTGTTTACTCCACCTCTACTCCAAGCGCTCCTCTGCTAACTGAGAGCTCTTTACACAGCCTGAGGCTCTCCTGTTGTGACACCCGGGCAACTGGTTTTACTAGTTCCTCAGATTCAGAGGACTGGATGCCGCCCCTGAGAAGTACAAGAGGCATCCTAACCTGCCACAGCCACACACTGGCAACACCACTGGGCAGCCCCACCTATTCCACCCACCTGGCGGTATTGGGTCCCATGCCGGGGGGGGGGCATTCAAACAACAGCCTTGGCCACAGCCCATGCTACAACCCGTCCTGGTGCTGAGGAGCAGACCCCACACCAGCAAGCATTCGTCTGGCAAGTCCAGCCTGTCTCAGGTTGAAGAATGTTCCTCACACTCAAGGGGGAAGTACGGCTCACCCTCTCCTCTTCCTTCACACCTGACTTCTCCATCTTCAACTGCTTCAGTGGTACAACCTGCCACTTCAGATGACTATTCCAAGTCCTTTCAGGACCTCTTTAGGAGAGTCACAGACAGACTGGAAATGCCCCTTCCAACATCAGGGGACTTCAAACACAAATTGACAAACATTTTCCAGACATCTACACCTAACAGACTGGCAATTCCAATGCATGAGGCTCCACTAGATCCAGTCAAACTCCTCTGGAATACGTTGGCCTCGATCATGCCCATCTCAAAGAGGCGAGAGCACAAATACCATGTTGCCCCGTCAGGTGCAGAATTTCTTGTCACTCACCCGCACTGCAACTCATTGATAGTGGATGCAGTAAATCAGAGGGGAAAGCAACACAATTACGGGGTCAGCCCTGGGGACAAACACTGGAAAAGGCAATGGGGAAGAGATCATACTCCTCAGCTAGCCTACAATTTTGAACTGCCAAGTATATGGCCCTGCTAGCCAAATATACTCATCCCATTTTCGATAAGCTCAACACCTTCTCTAACGCAATTCCTGACAATGAAGCAGGACAATGCAAGGTGCTCATGAGCAAAGGCTGCCTAATCGCGGAAACAGCCCTGCAATTGGTGTTAGACTCAGCAGGTACTGTGGTCAGGTCCCTCGTCTCCACAGCAATCATGAGGTGAGGGTCCTGGCTACAACTGTTTTGTTTCCCCAAAGAGGTTCAGGCCACGGTGTAAGACCTGCCCTTTGAGATGTCTTGCCCCTTTGCTGAGAGTGCTAATGAGACTTTACACTTTACCAAAGACTCAAGGGTAACCCTATGTACTCTGGGCTTCCATTTGACCACCTCAAAGTGCCCTCAAAACAGGCAGTCCAATAACAGATACAAGGCACTGGCCTTTAATAACAGGCAATTCAATAATAAGCAATGCCAGAAGCAGCCTGGGAGGAGGCAATCTTCAACGCAGTTTCCTCCAAGCACCGACCCCGTTCCCCTTCCCCGTCCCTTTTTGGGAACCCCTCTCACAAACTGCTCCTCATGCAAGAGACACAACGATTACATCGGTTGGGGGCCATAGAAGAGGTACCCACTGAGAACAGGGTAATGGGACTCTATTCAAGGTACTTCCTCTCAGAAAAGAATTCAGGGGGCTGGAGACCCATATTACACCTCAGGTACCTGAACTGGCACATTATCTGTCCAAAATTCAAGATGGTGAAGGTAGCCATTATTATCCCCTTTCTGGAAAGAGGGGACTGGCTGTCTGCGTTCTCGATCTGCAAAATGCATACTTCCATATGTCCAGTCACCCAGCACACAGGACGTTCCTCAGATTCACTGTGACAAATCAACATTACGAATACAGGGGGCTTCCTTTCGGCCTGTGTACAGCATCGAGGATCTTTTCAAAGGTCGTGGCAGCAGTCACTGCATTCCTGCGAACAAAGGGAGTAACCGTCTTTTCCTGTCTAGACAATTGCCTGATAAGGGGCCAGTCCCAGGCACAGAACAAGCATCCAATGTCATTTACCAGGACTCTTTTCTCCAGCCTCGGCCTGTGCATAAATCTTCAAAAGTGCACCCTTACACTGACAACAAAACTCAAATTCATAGGGGCACTCCTAGACTGCCGGACTGCTGTAGCCTCTTTTCCACCACACAGGCTGAAGACAATACAAGACCTTGTCACTGGCCTGGAACTTTCACCGACCGTACCTGCCAGGCAATGCCTATGCCTCAGAGGTCACTTGGCGGCAGCGATATTGGTGGTGCATGCACGTTTACGAATGAGACCCATGCAGGCATGGTTCAGAGCAGTATTCAGGTCCCGCCCACACCCGCTGAACAAGTCACTGAGTGTCCCAGCCAAGGTCAGGAGCTCCCTCACCTGGTGGACACAACCCAGCAATGTATGTGCAGGAGTGCCTTTCCAGAGACCCCTTCCTACACTCACGATCATGTCGGACACCTCCCTCTTGGGATGGGGTACTCATCTTGGGGACCAATTAGCCTACGGTACCCGGTCCCCAAACAAGCAACTGAAACGCATCAGTCGCCTGTAGTTGAGAGAAGTTCGGTACATGTGCATGCAAGTCTTCACCCAGAGCTCCAGCACTACAGTACGCATACTAACAGACAATATGACAGCCATACAGGGCGGGGTACGCTCAAAACAACTCTGCCAGGAAACAGTACTACTCTGGGGGTGGTATATCGCTCATCAGATCCACATTGTCGCAGCTCACATCCCGCAAAACAACGACATGCCAGCAGACAATCTCCATCTCATTTTCTCAATAGATCACGAGTGGGAAATCAACAAGTCCTCCATCCACCACTCTTTCTGCAAGTGGGACTTCCCAAAGATAGACCCGTTTGCCACAGCTGCCAACATTCTCTGCCCCCTGTTTTGCTCCAGGCATGGAATAGGCCGCAACTGTCTAGGGGATGCGTTCAACATCACATGGAATGCATCCGAAAGTCCCACCTACAAACCTCGGAACTACCCTGTAGTCATCTAAGGTGGAGCACCCACGGGGACCCTTGAAGAAGGAGGAGAGGTTAGTCACCCTGTGCAGTAACTGGAGTTCTTCGAGATGGTTGTCCCTGCGGGTGCTCCACCACTCACCCACCCACCCACCTCCCCTTTGCTTTGGATTTCTACATTGGCATTCAGAGCAGAGAAGAACAGAGGCGACAGGCCACCCATGCATGAGCAGTAGCTGTCACGGGCGTCTGGAGCCTGTGCGCTGCACGCACAGGCAGCCGGCTGAGGGGCGCTGCTACGAAAATCTTCGGCCTGTGGCCACAGCGATGCTGACACACCTTAGGTGGAGCACGCATGGGGACAGCCATCTCTAAGAACTCCCGTTACTGCACAGGGTGAGTAACCTTTCCTTTTCCATCAATATATACCCTGGAGGGAATAACTACATCATAGTGGAAGTATGTGAAGAGGTTGAATAGGAGGCATCAAACAGGTGAAGCTCTCTCTCTTTTGCCTGCAGAACCAAATTTCTTGGCACCGGCACCAGGGTTTCCCATGAGAAGTGTAACTTTTCAAACCAGAACTCAGAGAATAACCCACTCAACTCCCCTTCCAGCTAAATAGCATCCCAGTCCTGCAAAGGCAAATCCTTATGCCCATACAGAGACTTTATCAAGTCACTGGGCCTCCAGGTGGGTGGCCAGGTCTGCAGTGTGGATAACTTTGTAGACTTAGGCCTGAGTGCCTATGCCGGTGAGAAGTATCAGAGAGGTAGCTGTTAGTCTGTATCTTCAAAAACAACAAGAAGTCCTGTGACACCTTATAGACTAACAGATATTTTGGAGCCTAAGCTTTCATGGGCAAAAACATACGTAGTCAGATGCATGAGATGAATCATGAGATGCAGGCCTCTGATGAAGCGGGTCTTTGCCCACAAAAGCTTAGGCTCCAAAATATCTGTTAGTCTGTAAGGTGCCACAGGACTTCTTGTTGTTTATGCCGGTGAGGTGTTTGGAGCCATCACTTAATTTCCACTAAGATGAAGGAGTGAGCTCAGCATCGCACAGGAAGGGCCCTATGCACATGGCATGCCAAGAGTCCAGAGTTAGATGAATACTATTGACCAGGATCACATGCTGCACATCAGCTGAGCCATTGTTTATATCAACTCTGCACACTATCCCATAACCATAGCTTTCCTAGGTGTGTTTCTTGGCGTCCCACAGCATCTTGACATCTAGCTGAAAACAGCTGAGAGCACAGGCACGCAAGCAATAGAGGCTGGGAGGACGGGAAAATCGTTTTTCTTTAAAAATTGTGTAAAATATAAACTGAGCCACAGAAAGTAACTTGGACTGAAATAAAAATCTCTTCTCCCTGCTGCACACGTGTAGATTTAAAATGCAGCCAATGACTTTATTTTTAAAACACTACCCTGCAAATGGAAGGGTGCTTGTTTTGTGTGTGCTTTCTGACTGATCTAATAGGAGGGCTGTGTCGTTATCACAATAGCAGGCTGGGATGCCCTGGATTGAATGCCAGAACTTGTACTTGTGTCAACATAGAATAGGTTTCTCACGCCTCTTCCTGATCCAGGGAAAAGATACCAGTCATGATCTGTAACAGACATTTAATACTGTTCAAATGCTAGCTTCTCTGATGTGTAGTTGCTAGAGGTACTGAGACCTTATGCTAGGGTGAGTGAAGTCTCTGCTTTACAGCCTTACAGAAGGGCCCATTGGCCTTAGCTCATGCAGTAGCGCATCAGGGCTTTAGTTCCCCTAGGCTATAGGTTCAATCCCTACTGCTAGTAACCCAGATATGTCAGCATTACAATTGGTACATTGACTGGGAAGAACTCCTGGAAGGTCTCAGAAGCTTGGGATATGCATCCGTAGCCACAGAAAGTACATAGTACCCCAAGACTTTGTATTAGGGTGAGTGAAGTCTGTGCTCTACAGCCCTAGCTGAGAGGTAGCCAGCTATTTAGCTCATGCAGTAGAGCACAGGTCCGTAGCCCCCGTGGTCACAGGTTCAATCCCTGGCACCAGCAACCCAGGTCTGTCTGCATTCCAGATGGGAAACCAGCCCAGCATGAGGTGGTTGGCTTATATAAAAGGCATGTTTGTTCTCATTGTATTGTCATGTCTGCCCACTGTCTTTGATCTTGCAAATGTCAGTGGCCTGCCAATGCACAAAAATAATGTTCTTGTAAATTTGGCTAGCAACATGTTGATCTGCAAAGTGATTTCACCCAAGCGTATTCACAGCTTTGAAAGCCTGTGTATAGCTCCTCCTGAAACTGGTTTAAGGCAGCCCTTGGGAGAAGAGAGGAGAGTTCATTTAAATAATCCCCCTTTCCCTGACCAGCACTTTATGGCCCAAACCCATGCCAAATACTAGCATAGAAACCATATCCTGCATTCTGGCAGAGTTCTTGGTGAATTGACTAAAGTGCTGACGCTGGAAAGCAGTTAAGCATGTGCGTGGCTTCTAGCTTCTAGTAATCCTCTCGGCTTCAATGGGATGAAGTGCTTTTCTGGATCAAGGTATTAATCTTGTAAACAGCTTACTGTAGGTAAGGAACAACAATGGCCCAATAGTAGGCAATAGGTTACCTCAGCCAAAAGGAAATTTTACTGTGAAGATAAATAGAGCACATTAACCTGTGATGAAATGGATCTTATTCAAATTAATGGTAGGAAACATTCTCTCCCTTTGGTTTTATGTAGCTCATAAAATAAACTATGAATACTTTGGATTTCTGCCTTCTGCAGTAGTCAGCATACTTAGTAGGAATTGTGAACGCATATTTTTCTGAAAACCTTAAGAGGTTGTGTCTAGCTCTTTCCTTTATGAAGTGACATTATCTAAACATATCTCTATAGATGCACATCAGCTTAATCCAAAAAGCAGACAGTTAACTTGGAGCTGGTGAGAGTGGACTTTTGTACTAACTATACATTTTAATCTCAAACTAAAAATCTTTTGTTCTGTTTTGTTGTGGGAGGCAGGGGGCTTGTATTTTCTCATCCGGAATAATGCTCTGAACTAGTGGGCTTTTTGGAAGTTTGGATTTCTTTTCTGCATCTAGCTTATTTAAGCTCCAAGACTCTTTGCTCCTCCCTTACTTTCATCTCCCCAAATAAAAGATTTAGGAAGGACACTCAAGTTTGTTGAGATATTTCAGGCTAGATTTTCATAAAAGTGTGCAGGCAAGTCATTCTGGTCATGCAATGTGTCATGTGCAATAGAGAAAATAGCCTTCATTTCAGACTGACATAGACCACAGATAAAAGATGAGAGAGAGAGGGAATACACAGACTTCTGCCCAAAGTCACGCCTCTCTCATGTACAAATTCTAACATTCAAAGATTCTGAGCTTCTACGGCTCTACCTAAAATCAGCAGGAACTGTAGCTGCTCAGTGCCTTTGAAAATCAGGCTAATATTATGCAAACTGTTTTTCTTGTGATTTAAGACACAGGTTTAGTTCCTACCTCGTAATTTGAGCTGTTGCTTATGTGCTTCCTAAGTCCCTGTTTCAGCAAAGCACTTTGTATATGCTTATATTCTATTCACGTTAATGTGTGTATTTGCACTGGCGTGAAATTTCTGTGCATTTAATTTATTGTGCACCCATTCCTGCTTTTCACGTGTGAAAATACCCTTATACAAATCTAGCCCTAGCTGTAACAGATTTTTATTTTATGGGGGGACTCATCCAATATTTTTATATTGTAGGTGTTTTCTTTCCTGTATAATTTAATGGCACAACAAAAAGAAAAATTGCTTGATTTACAAATGTGTTATGTGGCAAAGCTGCATAAATTGATCTTTATAACTTTGTGCAAAACTTCATTGCCACATTTATATTGACTCACTGAAAATTTCTTTCTTGTGGGAAATTTGTCCCAGCAGCAGCCTCTGTGAAAATTACAGCTTCTACAGATATTTTTACAGTAGAAATCTCTTTGCCTAAAGTGATATCATGCTGCTTTCTGCTTCCATTATGTGGGAGTTATTTGCATTGACTGTTCTTATGGTTCTTATTTCTGTACCTCTGTTTGTATCAGTTGTGCATATCTTATTTTTTAAAAGCCCAGCCATGAGAAATGTTTATAAATTAAATTTATACTTTCAAGCAGCTGGTTGTATGTCAGTAGTACAGTATTTTGAAAAACCTTTGCTTTTTCACCGTGGGATACACTTTTTGCCTAATGGAGTTATGATTGGAGAAGTCTTTCCAAAAGAAAATGTTATGTAAATGTCTATGTTATATAAAAGTGAACAAACAAACCACTGGGTCTGGCTTTGTTCTGTCAGATGGGGGTACGTGGTTCACCTATGTCCTGCAATAAACCACCACTGGATTCTTTTACTTAGGACTGTGTTTTCAGCCCTCATTCTGCTGAGTAGCACTTTACTGCAACTATAGTACCATTAACTTCAGCGGTACTGCTTATTAAGGAGGGTGCTCTTCCGCATACGTATTAGAAACTGGGCCATAATAAATAGGACTACGCCCAAAGGCTGCATGAGG
The DNA here is from genome assembly GCF_033958435.1 of Carettochelys insculpta. Classification (NCBI taxonomy): domain Eukaryota; kingdom Metazoa; phylum Chordata; order Testudines; family Carettochelyidae; genus Carettochelys; species Carettochelys insculpta. The sequence continues at coordinate 264,175,943 of NC_134137.1, read as the reverse complement.
TAAATGGCAATTGTTACCTGATTTCCACTAAAGACCACCGCAGGTTTACACTCATATGTATTTTCTTAAATACCCCTGTTAGATTAAAGGAAAAAGGGGAACCAGCTTCCAAGTACACACAGGCTGTTTCTACACATTCCCCTTTCTCTGAAAGTGACGTGTAGAAACAGGCACACACTCATACCCTCCTGCACTCATCCCCTTACACAGGTAAAGAGTTGCACAGGGACAGCGGAGGAAGCTAAGGAATAGTGGGTTCAGTACGTCTGCATGCAGTCACGCATCCAGGGCAGCGAGCTGATTGTACAACCCCTTCGTCAGCTTGTTCTGTCAGCATGGTACTCAGGAGCAGTCAGTACCATCCATTCGGGGAAGAAGGGGAGTGGGCCAGGTCCCTGGGCCGCCCCCTGAGCCAGCTGAGTCTAACTCCTGCAGAGCGGTAATAACAAGAAGAATCCCGTTATAGCTTTGCATCCATATTTTTATATGTTTCAGTCCATAGCTCTTGTCCTGTCCCATTGGCTCAGGACCCTGTATGACTATAAGTCCAGCTAATGGCAGATGGGACTTTGAGCTTCTCTTGATGGGGCCTCTTTCTCAGGTGAGTTCTTTTGCAGGGTTCAACTCCTATTATTCTCTGGCCATCAAGGTGCTGCTGGCCACTGGTCATCCAGACAGGCTGGCTTCAGGGACTGATTCCATTGCACATACAGATGCACACTTCTCAATGAAAGTTAGGGGTGTCTGCAATTTCTGACATAGAGTTTCAGTTACAATGAGTTCTTGCCAACAAATCATTACATTATACCATTAGCACAAAAGTTTCTATAAGACATTGTAAGTCAAATACAAAAGTTTCTCTATGATGGAATGTTACAAAGCTCAAGGTACAAACTTACATCCACATAATAAGGGATTGGGCAGAGGCTTTACATAACAGCAACAGCTGGTATGTGGTTAAGCAACATCATTAACAAGGTTAATAAACACATCACTACAATGGTGGTAGGTTATACACATCAGGAGACACCTAGATGACATGTAGCAGATGGGCTTAGAACTAGAGAGTAGAAAGCAAGAGAGATGGAGAGGGGAAAACCGAGAACAGACTCATCTAAATCTCTTGCCTGTGATTGTCAGCTTTATAGGGCAGCAATCACACCACTGCATGTCTGTAGGGCACCTTACCCCATCCGACTGCTTGTTAATCAGCACCTCTGGGAGCTATCACAATGCAGATGATAATCGGCATCTTTGCTGAAAGCCTGTTTCTAATCAGCCCAAAAATGTACCACTGTGCGCACAAGCTGTGCTCTGTTTTACCTTCATAGTGTGCATGCAAATCCCCTTTAGAGAACTTGCACAGGAGCATTGTGAAGGCAGAATATTCCCCTTAACATTCTCCTGCACTTAGGTAGCAAAATATTTATTGATGGAATTTGTTGGCTCAGTCACTCAAGAGGTCAGCATTGTGCATGTGGATGTTCCTGCGACACTGCACAGCCCTAAACTTGGAGAAAACACAGCCCAGATCCTTCAAAGTGGATCTGCGTGATGTTTTCTCTCTCTAGTGCAGGGTGACAGAGGTCTGAGGATCCATGGACTTCAGGTGGCAAAACCGGAGTGGGAGGAGGTTGAACAGGGCTCAGAGCTGTTTCACCTCCCTTTGAATCTTCTTCATGGCTACTGCAGAGCAGCCACTGACATTGCTGCTCCTTTGATATCAAACCACCAGCAGTGGAAAGGATTGGAGAGTGACGTACTAGAGCAACAGCCCTCTTCTCAGGATTTCTCCTGTCCTTTCACACAGACCTGCAGAGCCAAGGGATATGGCCTCCAAAAGTCACAGTCTGCTAAACTCCTACCACCAAAGACAACACTTCCAGGCAAAACTCCACAATAGTAGATTGAGGAGTTTTCCCACATCATGTTCTAACTCCATATGCAAGTCTAAGTATGTATTTCCCACTTTGCAGGGAGGAGGTTCATACTGGGGAGTGGCAGTTTGACTTGCTGTTGGAGAAGCCAGTGATATGGAATCTGGGCCTAGTTTTAATGCAATTTCTTTATTTTATGCCAATATCAGTCCTGGAACAGAGGTGGTTACAGACAGCCTGTACACAAATTCCTCTTTAAAGCATCTCAATCCAAACCTGAATACTCAGCTCCCAGAGAGCAACTCTATCCCAGAATTGGCTCTAGTTAGTGGTTAAGGCAGAGAGCAGAACTCCCTTGCTGCTTACAATAGCCTACGTAAAAAGAAACTACATCACAAAACTAACCATTCAAGTACTTCCACAACAACAGTGCACTTTTCACACACTAAGGCACACAAGTATAACAGCAATAGGGTTCAGAACATAAACACCTCTAAGGATCCTGGAGCAATGGTGCACTAACAGCAGTAACACCAGAGGGCCCAGCTGTGTCAGGCTAGATATTATACAAACACATAACAAGAACAGTATCTGCTTTTTAGAGTGCATGTGCTACCTCAGGTTCCCTTATAAAATGTACCTCAGTCTCATCTCCCTTTTTTCATACAAGGCCTAACAAGCAGTTATGCCCATCTTTTATACAGCCCTTAATGAGTCTCAGCTGAAAGCTGTTCAACACCATCATCAGAGCTGAAATTTTAAAACTGCCCATAAATCTCTTAAATTGCGTGATGAACAGGTAAGCTCAAGTCACCATACTGCCTTCATACTTCCCATATAGCTCTGAGTAATGGAAGCAACCTTGTTAGGCAGGAACTGCCTCACCCACACCCTGCATTACTGCCCCACGTCCCTTCCTGCTGGACTGGGGGTGATTAACATCATGAGAGAGGCTAGAGAACGGGGCTATTGGAGTCCCAGGAGCTAAACTGTTTTTCTGTTTGCTGCTTAGCACGGAAAGGAACAGACTGGGCTTTGGGGTGCTAATGGTAGGGAGGCGGAGTGGGACAGAGGCAGAAAGCAGTCATGGCCTCTTACAGGGCAGTCTGTGTAGAGGGGCACATAGATCCTGCAGGATTATTCTGTCACTGCTGATGGGGGTCACCTGTTCAATGGGGCTTCCCATGAAGCCTAACAGAGAGGGAGAAAGGGAGGAAAAGGGCGTGGGTCAAGAAAGGAGGGTGGAGTCTAGATAGAAGCTGGCTGGGATCCTCTACAGGTGGCTGATTTGCAGCCCTGTGACTCCAGCTGTTAAAGATGATTCACCCCCTCAGCAATTAAAGGACCCTGGCCTTCCAGCTGTGGCTTTTGGAAGGCTTGGCCTTTTTATAGCAGCGGTGAAAACCAAAGTAGCATACAGGGGAGTGTCTAGTTTTGCTAGATGTTAGTAGGCAAACCCTTGCCCTGTGTTTTTAAATGGTAGTTTCTCCTGGCTGTGGGTGGTAGGTTGCTTTTAGTGTTGTTTCCTGCAGCTATGGAAGCACTTATGCAATTCTTCTTGTTTGTTTGTCTCTTTGCTCCATGTGGTAAGTGAGTCCTTCCTAGTCCTAGCTCAAAGGCTGGGAACTACCATAAGTAACTGGCAGGATTAAATTATCAGCCAAAGTTGTGTGCCAATTAGAACCATTTTTCTCCATAACCTAAATTTATGGCTAGGTAAAATAAGAAAAATGCCCTCTGAGGTTTGATACTTTCAATATTTTGAACTAGGATGATGCCTGTTTGTGTGTTTAATAGCTATAAACTTTATCTTTTGACTCTTAACCTCTACTGTTCTCATAACTGTCTTGCTCCCTGATAACTTTAGAAAACTGTAGGAAAAAATTAAACTTGATGAAAACATAAAGCTACTTAAACTGATCTTTTCTGCTGAAACCATTAAAGAGAAATCAAATTCTGCTAAGCTTAACAACAAAAAGCCAGGAAACAAAGCAATTAGCTGTGAGAATACCTAGACTGGCACTTGTTATTCCTTCTGCCTGCTTTGGTGAGTGCTAGTGCAGGAGGAATAGCATGCCTCTCTCCCCACCTAGATCAATGGCTATCTCCCAGAAAACCCTGCTTTATTTTCCAGTGCTTATTACAATTCTAATGTGCTGATAATCCAACAGTGACTTTATGCCAGGATGCATATGCCTATACAGCCAACTCCTCAAGCGTGCAACTAGCTATAAATAAGTGGATCTACCCCAGCCAGAAGGTTTTGAATTCTGTTGTCTGTTTCTGAGCTTTCCCAGGTCATCCAGCTATTTACCATCCTAGTCCCAATTTTATAGGTTGAGTTCTATCTATGGCTTGCTACAGACCTCATGGATGGGGAAGTGTGAGCTTTATCTGGTTTGAACTCACAGGGAGCTTTCTAAAACCTCAGTGTCACGATCCTTTGTTTCTGATCCCAATGACAATTAGCTAAATTAAAGAATGAGCAGAGAGACCCTCTTCAGGGGCTCTCATATGCATGATGTTCAGTGTCAGGGCTGACACAGTATAGAACTGTATTCCATTGCCTCTGCTTGTGGAAGAGCAAATAAGGTTAAGTAGAACTTTAGGACCAGAGTCTGGTCTGTTGGACCCGTATTGATTGGGAGTGACTTTTGAGAAGTTACCTCATGCTTACGCCAATGTAAATCATGTCTGGTTCCAGCCCTCGCTGTGCATATAAGCACAAAGCCATGGCAATCTGGTGTTCTGTCTAGGTTAGGACTGAACTACCCTGTACTTCAGGTTTCACTTTATATGTGCATTCCTTTCATGGCACTGGTGAGGAAATGCCACCCGTCAGCGTTCTGTTGGAAAGTGTGTTTAGCCTTGAACTAATGCTGTGGTGTTCACAGCCTGCCCAGGTCCAGGAACAGGCCAGCTGAGTGCTGCAAGAGAACTGCTCTTGTCCCCCGTAACGAGGAGTGAGGAGGCTGAAGATCTATCTGTCTCTGAACCAGCCAACCTGGGGATACCAGCCTCTGGTATGAAGCATTCAATAGCTCTTTTCTTTGTAGCATCAATCTTAACAGCGTGTGCATGAGACTGTGAATTGTGATGAATAACTTATGGGAGGGTGAAGGGTTTCTTCAGGCTGCAGCATGTTTTCTTGCAGGTCCATGAAACAAGTGCATTATTTCCTGATGAGTGAGAATTGTTGGGGTTTTATTTCACAACATATAAATGAAAACACCATGTTTACTCTGAACTCCATAGCTTATTACAGTGTCCAAAACCAAATCAAACACACCTGTCCTCATCTGGCCACAATCATGTCTTCGTTCCATTTGTTCTTCACGTTCCAAAGGCAAAGGGCCTGTACATCTCCTGGGACTGCTGAGCAAACTGGAGCAAAGGCTCATCTCTCTCTGGTGGAGCTGACTAAGCCCAGCATATGGTCTTATGTAACCGACTCTAGCTGGCCCTTTTTGTATATCACAAGAGGCTTTTTAAACTTGAAAGTAGTAATGCTGAATTAGTGTTCAAAGTTGTGGAGCCCCCTTGCCCCTGGAAAAAATACAATAAACGGGCTAGCGCTACATCACATGGCACTTGCTAAGTAACTTCACAAGTTCCAATAACTTCTGATGAAGAATAGTTCTATCATCTCTCATCTTTCAACTGCTGAGTGACTGAATAGCTTTGATAGGTTCGGTGACAGCCAAATTAACTATTATGTGTCATCACACTTAAGATGAATTGACTTCAGTCTTTCTCACATGCTGATCTATTCTCTAGACCAGTGTTTCTTGAATTTTGAGACCATGGAATAACAAATAATAATTTTTTGTGGAACACCTATGAAAATATTCTGAAAAAAAATTCATGTTTAAAAAAAAAAACAGCAACATGTACAGCAAAACCAAAATGAAGTAATTTAATCAGGTATCATAGCAATGAAGAAGTAACATTGTATCTGGTTTTAATAATAGAAAATATATACCCTCAGTGTATGATATCAAAAAGCATCAGACGTTTGTGGCACCCCGAGAGATGTTCATGGAACACCAGTGTTCTGCAAACATAGTTTGAGAAACACTGCATTAGACACTCTGTTCCTGTGCATGCTCTGTATTCACCACCTGTGCTCACTTCATTTTGGAAGTGAAACTTATTACACAGCTTTGTAATCCAGTACTCAAACATACAATTCCAAGTATTGGCCCGTCGGAGCTCTTATAAGAGAACTGCCCTACTGAGACTTCACTCTTGTGCATATAAATGTTCTTTCAGTACTTAACATTTCCTTTTCTGTCTTTGGTGTAGGATTGAAATGTGGAGTTCGTCCCATTGACTTGGAGAACCATGACAGCTTTCTTCAGACTGGATTGTTTTCTAGAATTGTTGGAGGCAGAAATTCAGTGCCTGGTGGGCAGCCCTGGCAGGTCTGTGACACGAATGCAGTAACTTCTTGAGGGGAGCTGGGATTTTTTTTTTTTTAAACCCCTGAAGCCGCAGACAGTGATTGAGAAAAGATGCCTTTTGTTTTATAAGGAATCTAAATCCTAAATGCCCCTGCCTGACCTGAGTCTTAATTTAGGATCCCCCTTTTCTGTGATATTTCTAGGGTACAAACTGCTTATCGTTTTGAGGAACAGAATTTTAGATAGTGTAAATTCACTGACTTCAATAGAGCATTTCTGATTTACGTCAGCTGAAGATCTAGTCCTCACTGTTTAATGTACATAGCATTTTGGTGTCTGTACTTCTGGGACCCAATTCCTACCTTTCACAAAAGATGTGGATGTAATCTGTGGGATGGGTTAGTTTGAGGGGTTTTCACTTAAACCTGATAACTGGGGTTATGGCTGATCTTCAGGGAATAAGTTCAAACTGTTATGTTCCTAACATACAAAAATTGTCTTGTCCACAGGATGAAATAGCTCACATTTAATAGCACTATTGCATACTGGCTTTAAGAATCCAAAAGTTCACCTATTGCTTCTTCATAGTATCTCCAAATGCTGGATTAGCTTTATTTGTGATGGAGGAATCTTGCATATTAGTTGGGCAATGTCCAAGAAGTCTGACTTCATAGAAATGTTATCTTATGGTCTGAACCAAAGCCTTCAGAATGAAAGGGTTGGGTGACTGCTGCAGGACTTTCATTTTGAAGCAAACTAGCAATTTTTGACGCTGTCAGTGTATGCAACATTACTGGGCAGACTTTGTTTTAATATGGTCTTGTCTTCTCCCCATGAAACAATGTCTGGTGACTCATAAGAGTAAGATGTGAGAACCCAAAACCCACCCTCCTGGCACATCTCCATTTCAGGAATTTACAGGTTTCTATCAGCTCTTCCCAGGCATCAGCGGTATTAGGGGATAATTGTCCACCACTTAGACAACTTTTTTTTTTTCTGGACCCAATCACCTGGGAGTGCCTGTCTAGAAATGAGTGTTCAAAACCTCCTTTTCTGGGCATTGCCATCTATCGTGGCCTGAGGGGAAGGAGGAAAACTTCCTCAGAGCTTGGTGAGATTTCAGATGGTCTTTTGGAGGATGGTATCACTAGTTTCACCATACATGTGTTTTGATTTTTTTCCTCTTTAAAAGGTCTCTCTCAAATTGGGACGTTTCCACTTCTGTGGTGGCAGTTTAATACAAGAAGATGTGGTTGTAACAGCAGCTCACTGTGTATTCACCCTTGAGCAGTAAGTTAGACAATGCTATTTTTCATCTTTAACCATTGTGACTTTGTTAAAGGGCCTACCTATTAGTAAGGAAAGCTGTGTAAAGCTAGTGTGTGCTGCTTCCCTGTTGTAGGAAAAAAATGGCATTAGACTATCTGAGGTAGAGCAGTGCTGTTCTATGCTTACGGTCTCTTTGTGAAGCAGTGACATATCATTCAGTGGGCTTTTCCAAGTACACTAAAAGTCTTTTAATCTGGCCCCTGGTGGTCCGGAAATCCTGAGGGTCCAGCATCTGTAGTCCCCCAAGATACATCAGGGTTGCGGGAGGGGTGAAGAAGCTGGAGCAGCATGGGGTGGTAAAGAATCTGGTTCTACAGTGCTGCCCATTTCGCCCACTCTCACTGCACACGGGCATTGAGATGCGAAGACTGGAACAGCCTTGGGCATGCAGGAATGGAGGGAGCCGGCACCTGCTGCTGGGTTCCAAACATGGCCTCGGCCGGACCCACCCTGTGGCTCCCAGGCCTTACCCAGGCTCTGCCCCCCTCAGAGCAGCACAGACCAGCCCCCTCCACCCCTGCTCAGCATACACCAATCACGTGGCCTTGCCCCCTCTTACTGGCTCGGTCCCATAGATGCAGGGCGGGGCCTAGCTCTCGGGCATCTGTTAGCCGTGTGGTGAAGCAGCCTGCGGAGCTGCTGTCCCCAGTACCATGGCACTGGTCCAGGGCATGCTGAGCACCTCAGGCCTCCTGGGCCCCGCTCATTGGGCAGCAGCGGTGGTGGGCATCCGCACGCCTGTGTTCCTCTGCAACTGGGCACACGAGCAGCACTGTAGAGCCCGCCAGCATGGTGAAGAAGCTGGGGATGTGCAGGAGTGGTGAGCTGTAGCTGGGTTTGGAGGCAGTGAGCTGCGATGGGAGGAGGCGGGGGAGGTAGAACTAGGGCATGGGTGTTATGGTGACAGCCGATCTGGAAAATTTGGTAGTCTGGCACCTATCTGGTCCTGGATGTGCCAGATTAAAGGAATTTTACTGGATTTACTTCTGCGGTCTACTTCAGGAGCTATAGCTTAATTGCTCTTCTGCACAGGTTAACTTGTGCTGTATCTTGACAGATCATAGTCCCAGCACCATTAGTATCTTACCTCAAGAACCTCCAAGCAGGATTCTCTGCTGGTGGTTCATAGTGCACAATTTAAAAACTTCACCCTTCTCTCTGTGGATTAAATCGTTAATCTCATAAACCATGTCTACACTAGCAAGTACATTTGGAAAATCCAGCCCTCTTTCAAAAGATCCCACGGAGCGTCTACACACACAACGCGCCCTAGCGGAAGGATGCGGCGTTGCTTTCGAAAGCGCTCCTCCAACCCCGTGTTTGGAAGATCGCCCTCTTTCAAAAGACTATTTTGAAAGATGTGTGGAGGTGCTCCATGTGCCACCCTTTTGAAAGAGGAGTCTTTTGTGGCACTAGCCAGCTGGGGCAGGGAGACGCTGTGGCCAGCAGCAGTGGAGCTCTGCTTCCTGCACCCACCTGCCTTTAAAGCCACATGGACCCAGAAACTCTGGGACAAGAAGCTGAGTGTGCTGGCAGCAAAGGCATGAGCCACAAGCCCTCACGGCCACCCCCTCAACTTTGAAAGTGTGCCGTGGCCAGCAGCCAGCCCCCACGGGAGCCCTCACAGGGTGCGCAGAGCCCAGCTAGCCACAGAAGAAAAGGGCTCCCTCCTGGACAGAGCTGGAGCTCTGGGACCTCCTCAGGCTGTGGCAGGAGGAGGCGATCCTGAGGGAAATGAATGGCAAGTGGTGTAATGCGTCCACATTCGCCCACCTTGCAACCTGTCTGGCCACCAGGGCACACCCTGCCCACAGCCAGCAGCAAGTCTGGAGCAAGGTGAGAGAGCTCTGGCAGGGTTACACCCAGGGCCTGGATTCAGCCAGTCGGTCAGGGGCAGGTCCTGCAACCTGCCCCCACTATGAGGAGCTCTGTGGCTCACTGCCAGCTGCCCTCCTCAAGACTAGTGGATGGGCTGTAACCAAAGGCTGAGGAGGAGCTGGGACCCTGAGGCCACAATGTGCAGCCAGAACCACCTACAGACTGCCCTAGTGAGGAGGGAAACCTGGGGATTGACCTCCCCTCACAGTCGTCAAGCCGAGCAACAGCCAGATGGGAGTCACTGGATCTTGGCGATGGGCCCTCTGGTAAGTACCCAGTGGGGCACACCCCATGGCTTGCAGGGCTGGGAGGTGCCACAGCTGCCAGTGGGCCACCCACACACCCAGCAACTCTGGGCCTGCCACATCCTGAGTGGCTGTGGCTCCCAGCACACTGTAAAGGCTGTCAGCTGCACTCAGTGCCTCCCCTACCGGGCAGCACAACAAGTTGCATGTGCAGGAAGGTGGTGCATGGGGCAAGAACGTGCCCTGGTCCTCCCCCACGCAGGCAGGGACTTCCTCAGCGCCCACAATACCCCATGTGCCTTTGAGTGTGGAGTGGGCCTGGCTCTCGGGGCGGTGCTGAGGGACTGATATGCTATCTGTATCTGTCTTTCTCTCCATTCGGCTGTGCTGTCAGGGGGCTGAGAGAACCCCATCCTGTCCAGTGTCCCAGACGGTGCACTGGAGGTAGAGGGGAGGGCTCAGGTGCACCCCCCCATCCCAAACACCAGAGCAGGCCCGCTCCAGGAGGACAGGGAGGCAGTTGGTGGCCATCGATGCTATCTGCTGCCAGGCAGGTGGGAGAGTGGCACCTCTGGCTGAAGGAGGCAGATGTTGCCTGGCAAAGGGTGGCCTAGGAGAACCTCATGGCCAACCTCAGGGACACAACCTCAGTCATAAGGGAACACCTGACCTGCCCAGCCCATCCACACGGAGGCCTTCCCATGGCCCTATCTTCCTGTGCTTCTCGCCCCATCCCAGTCCCTCTGGGGACCTGAACCTGGGGTGGAAGGGAATCCCAGAGCCTATGGGGCTCATGGCCTTCCACCCCTGCCCTGAGCTGATCCCCCTCCACATTGAGCTGCCCCCTCTTCCTCAGCCCTGCGATGTATATACAGTTTGCCCCCATTCACCACTGTACGTAGTTCTGTTCACTGTCTGTGTCAATCACACAGTTAATAGTTTTTGTTAAGCATTTTATTTTTCTACCATCCAGATGTCTCTTGCTCATGGTCGGGGATGGTGAGATGTGAATGTGCAGGGGGCCTGCGTGGGGTGACTGGGGGGGGCGGGGGGAAGGTCACTGGGGCCCCTAAGCAAAGCTCTCATGGGGGGCCTCCCTGTTGCAGTGGCCCTGGCAACGTGGGGCAGTGGCCAGCTGTTCATAGCCAGGGCTGGACTCTGCCCCCGCCCACCCCTGGATGAATGCCTCTCCTTGCCCTCGATCTTGTGGAGGGAACAGCAGGCGCCCACCACCTGCAGGACATTCTGTGGCCCAACCTCCAGGCGCCTGAGGAGGTACCTGAACTGGCCCTTCAGGCTCCTAAATGTGCACTCAATGACATGTGGGGCTGGTTGAGCGTTGAAAAGCTCCTGGGTGGGATCCAGGTGGCCAGCATAGGGCTGCACTAACCAGGGCTGCAGGGGGCACAGGGTGTCCGCCACCATTCGGAGGGGCATGGTAGCATCCCCAGCTGGGAGCGCCTGTGGGCAGGGTGTCCATCCTGGTGGCCATGCACCCGCATAGACCAGAGTTCCAGAATACATGAGCATCATGTGTCCAGCCCTCCCAGCCCACATAGACGTCCATGAACTGGCCTTTCTGGTCTACCAGGCCGTGGAGCACTGCTGCGTGGCCACCTTTTCTGTCAATACAGCAGCCAGTGCAGTGTTCTGGGCCATGGATGAGGCTGTGTCCCCCGTCCAAGGTGCCGAGGCAATTTGGGAAGTTAAACATGGTGAAGCCTGTGACAGCTGCGTCTAGATCCACCCCATGTGGCTGACCCTGTAGAGCTGGATGGTGTTGACGGCCTGGATGACCTGCACAGAATGGAGGGTGTGTGCTCTTGTGAGGGTGTGATGGTGTGCCCAGCCCCCGCTGCCTCCTGGCCCTCTGCCACCAAGGGTTACCCTTACCTAGGGCCCTCCTCTCTGCAGCCGGTATGTGACTTGAGTATGCCTTACCTCGGTTAGGACAGCTCTGACAGTTGCCTTGCCCACCCCAAACTGATGCCCCACAGAACGGTACCTGTCTGGAGTGGGAAAACAGGCTGCATGTGAGTGTGCTGGTGTCTGAGGCTGGGGGCAGAGCTCCTGGAAGATCCACTTGCTCATACAGAAATTCTGGATCCATCCGGTGTCATCCCATCACCAGCTGCTTCTACCAGTCAGAGCTGCTAGGGTGGCACCAGGGCACCCAGAGGGAGGTGGGTGCTGATGGGATCCTGAGTAGGGGGCGCTCAATGTCCCCAAGAAGGGGGAAGCTCTGCCAATGGCAGAGATGAAAGTGCAAACACCACCCAGGGCGGCCAGGTCTTGTGGGGTGAGTAGCTGATAGGGATCCATGGGGTGGTGTGCTGGCCAACTGGTCCCTGCATGGACTCTGGGTTGGTTGGGGGAGCTCAGCAGGCCTCAGCGTGTGCAGGGCAGAGGTGTTTGGAAAGGGCCTTTCAAGGGGCGGCTGGCAGCAGCCCTAGGAAGGGCTTGGCAGCCACACGACCCTGTCAGTGTTTCCTGCCCCGTTCTTTCAAGAGAGCGGCAGTGGCTGTGTGGTCGCTCTCTTTTGAAAGAGTGGATCAAAGACTCGATCCCCTTCTTGTGCGTAGACACGTTCTTTCAGAAGGTGTTCTTCCGAGAGCTCCTTTTGGAAGAGCTCTGTAGTGTGGATTTAGCTATAGTGGTTAGCAAAGTCAGTTAGCTGAGCCTTGTATTTTGAGTGACCGTACTCTGTTCGTGTTGCACCTGCTCTGTGACTAGATGGAGGATTTCTCTCTCTGGGACTGGAAATGGGGAACCTTTCAGCAAACTAGGAAGGAGGTGAATGTTGTGGTGCAAGAGAAAGTGCCTCCGTTGTTGTCATATGCTGTACTCCTCTGCCACGCTTTAAAACATTCTTCCATGCTGAAAGGAACTGTTAAGTGCCTGTCCCTCGGCTGTTTTGTTTCCCACTGATGTATGGCACCTCGGTCCTCTGTAAAGACACTAGCCTGAAAGCTGTGGGTGATCCATTGTTGCAAGCAGAATCCAGGCTAATGCTCACTGGTCCTTGTGAGAGGCAGAACAAAAAGCTGGTTGATTTTTAAAATCCTGAGGTATGGCAGCTCCATAAGCCTTGAAGCCAAGTGAAAGCATAGCTGGAAAAAGCTTGCTATTGAAGGCTAATTTCAGACCCTTGGCAAGGAAAGCTGTGGTAAGGTCACAGTTTTCCACCAGTGGAAAATCCCACTAATGGAAGAATTGCTTGGCCATAGTGGCTTCTGACGCTGTTATCAGCCTTGACTCAATGCATAACGGGCTGAAATGTGTTGGCAAACCTTGCGGTCATTAACCTTGCCCTTTTGTTTGTCAGGAAACTAGTGAAGAATCTCATTGTGACTGTTGGAGAGCATAACCTCAGAAAGGCTGACCAACAAGAACAGAACATCCCGGTCTCACAAATCATTGTTCACCCTGACTTCAACAGACTTGGCTACATGCATTCTGATATCGCTCTGCTACATCTGAAGTACAGAGCAAAGTACGGTAAGGGATGTGACTGAGTGAAAGTGCTTCAGAGCAGGTCCTTCACTATATCTAACTTGATATGGAGAGAATTTTTAGTCTCCTGTAGTTCCTTCCGGCACTCAAAACACCCACCTGGGAGTATGACCTTATTCAATTACTTGACCCTTGGATCAAGTGCGCATTCTGAGGCTTCACAGGTTTTCTTAGTACTACTGATCTTGTGACATTAGGGAACACACAGTCAATTTGTCTTTTGGTTTTAGTAATTTTGTATTTTCTTTGCCTTTCAAAGGTGTCTACCTTGCCCACTTTATTTAGCACTATCGGTCTCCACTGTTTGTGGTGGTGGAACTTTTCTCTGGGAAGAGATGATGCCGTGAATAGATTGGTCCATCAAGAATGGCTCTCTGGAATGTGACTTTTTTCATACATATTGATGAAAGGGCAGTGGACCATGTGGGAAACAGAGCCTTTTACTTGCCTGATCAAATCCCACCCAGGGTGGTTGTGTTAATCTACCTGCTGGTAACACTTCCAATCAGAGGCCTTTCTAAAATGACTTTGGTCTTAGTCTAGTTCCCAGTGGACAGGTGTCTACAGCACAATCATGGAGATAAGCAGCATTAAAGTCTCACCTGTTTAGTGCTCTCAGTGGAATGGGATGGATAATTATGGTTGCTAGCCAGGATGTGCTCAGTTAAGGGTTGAGGCACATTGACAGTGAGAGTAAAGTTTGCTCACCACTACCTATGTGCCTATTTTGTGGATAAAGAAATGGAAGTCTCCGGTCAGAATGACCCAAAAGATGGTTTCGAGCATCGGACAAGCCCTCCAGGAGTGTGTGGTGCTCTGATATATCTTAATAAACATTAGCAGTGTACAAATGTCATGGCCTAACTTATTTTCAAGGCAGTTATGTAGCCTTTGAGCCGTTTCACCTCTGATCTCCTCCAAAAAGAAACCTTCAAAGGTATTTGCTTACTTTGAGACCAAAGCTGAACAAATTGGAGTTCTGAATGTCCTGTGTGGATCAGAACCCTGCTTCTTTTGACACATGGCCAACATTCCTGTTTTCAGACCGTAAACTGCTCAACAGGATCTACAATGGGGCACTGTTGCAGGCTTGCATGAGACATGTGTTAGTTTCCCTTTTTTGTCCTCAATGCTTCTGCTCCTTTCCTCTCCCCTTTCCACTTCTTTCCTCTAGTCTTGGTCTTGCTGCTTAGGTTTCACTTGAATACAGTCAGACAAAACATTGACATTTTAGTTTTTCTAAAACATCCCCTTGTTTTAAGATTACCTCTGTTTTAAAAGGTGAATGACTAGGTTTACTTTTCGCCATTTGATTGAATTGCTTTAGAAACATACATAGTTCAAAGGTGCTGTCAAACCTTGAGTCCTTTAAGGACAAAAAAGGACTCTGCAAAAGCCAGATAAAATAGAATAGCTTCTGACAGCCTTGAATTCGTATACTCTCATTCTTGTACCCTCTCCTTCTTAGGACATAGAGTTCAGCCAATCTGCCTTCCCCACAAAGATGATACATTTGAGACCGGAACTCTCTGTGTTGCTAGTGGCTGGGGCAGAGTGTCCGAGGGTAAGTAAAATGCCAGGGTTTTATGATTGATATGATGTGGGCAATGAGAGAGAGAAAAGGAAGTAGCTTGTTTTTGCAAGAGAATGAAAGATCTGCCAAAGGGGAAAAGCAATTCAGTGGCTCCCTTATTGCTGGTAGGAGGCTGCGTGAAGCTGCACTCTGGAGGCCCCTATCAGACATGGTGTGCAAAGGAT
Organism: Carettochelys insculpta; assembly: GCF_033958435.1. Taxonomy (NCBI): domain Eukaryota; kingdom Metazoa; phylum Chordata; order Testudines; family Carettochelyidae; genus Carettochelys; species Carettochelys insculpta. The sequence continues at coordinate 264,160,940 of NC_134137.1, read as the reverse complement.
TGGTGAGTCAGAAGCACTGTCCTGTGGCATCTCCACGTCCATTATTCTGCATCTCTGACTATTCTTCCACCCTCCAACAACTTTTCTGATGCAATTAATGAAGCTCTGTAAGCTCCTCTTCTTCCCAACCCACTTGTGCTGATGGGGAAATGGAAACACAAAGATGCCGGCTGAAGGCCATGTGAATCCCAGGGAGGGTTAGCAATAGAACCCCATCTGCTGATGCCCAGGTTCCAGTTGTAACCTTTGTGCGTTAGATAACAGCTAGATGAGGCACCTCAGCCTTCTTCCTACTCTTTAACATGGAATGAGATCACTTGGGCCTTAGTTAACTTGCACATGCCAACTGTCAGAGTGCAAAGTCAGGCAGTCTAGTAACGGGAGCATTCAGGCTGCCTGTGCATAGCATTATATAGTCCTGCCCAGTGTGCCCTCAAATGTTTGCCATCCACATGCGGGTAAATATGTGAAACTTGTGTAGATGTGGACCACCAATAGAAACACATGCTGCTGGCTGTGGGCACTTTGCCAACCAGGTGGGCAGCACTGAATCTCTCCTGGGTGCCTGCCCAAGTGCTCAGCTTACAGGAAACACTGGCCCTGCTCTTCTGTATGCTCAAAGCACAGCTCCCTTTGGCGGCTTCTGCTGCAGCACAGGAGAAACCGGCTTTCTGCTCTCAGCCCCAGTGCTCAGGGTCAGTTCTAGGCATGGGTGAGCAGGGCTCTTGTCCCGAGTGTCTGCTAGCAGGGGCATTCTACCAGTGGGCTCCATGGCTCTCTTGCTCCAGTCTCGTTGGCTGGCTTGTTGGGCTGTACTGATTGGATTCTCTTATTTTAAACTTGGCTGTTTGAGGAGCACCTCCTCTGCCATGGCCAGCAAAATGGCTAGCACTGCTCCTACCTCTGTCTGAGGCAGCCCTAACCAGAAATGTTCTTCTGAGCCCCCTGGGCAAGAGGGACTGTGCTCAGTCACTGTAACCTGAGAGGGGATGTCAGAAAGCTTTAAATACAAAAATTGGAAAAAGTCTCTAAGAAGCTGCAGATATTTTTCCCAAAGACTTAAAACTTGGACTAATTTTAGTAGCTTACATGAAGACTGCAGAAGGCACATCCTTGACACAAAGGACACCCCCTGCTAAGGTACAGGTCCCTGCACCTGAGCTCTTCAGGGAAAATATGACCAGAATGCCTTTAGGTAGGCAAAACAATGTGTATTTTTCCTAGCCCCATTCTCTGAAATAGTCGACCTGTTTGGTTGAAGCTTTCAAAGCAAATGAGCCTGAAGGCAGACACTGATGTGGAAAAGGTCAGATCCAAGCGTTTGACTTTGGCATGGTTAGACACCCCTAGAAAACAAGGCTTTCTTAAAAAGAGCTCTTGGGTAACCTAGTTAATGGGCAGTACTACCAGACCAGTCTATGTAATACTGAATGACATCATGGTAGCGAGGCAGTAAGTATGGATCAGCAGCATAATTTCCTGCTCTGTGCAGCATGAAGGTCATGGGGAGCTCTAGAATGTCTGACGTTGGCGGTTTCCTCCTTTCTGCAGCTGGTGAACTATCTAATGTCCTGCAGGAGGTGGAGCTCCCCATTATTGATAGCAGAACCTGCAATGCCCAGTTAAAGCAAATGAATCTGCCTCTGCTAACAAGCTCCATGCTGTGTGCCGGCTTTCCTGATGGTGGGAAGGACGCTTGCAAGGTAAATGGTCATCATGTGGCAGGACCTTCTCGTAGGGAGAGTTCTGTAAACAGACTCCAGCCCTTCCCACCAGCTGCTCTTGTACTTGTGTTTAGCAGACTGGCAACCTGTCATGAGGAGGAAGACATGGAGGCAGGAAAGGAATGGAACATTATCTACTACTTGTATGCTGCTACTGAACTGAGGCCTTAGAAGGAGCTTTGGGTTAATGAAGGCGTTGTCTGCTCTAGCCTCTTTGGGGGAAGTGCCCACTGTGGCTGGAGGGCTGCTATAGGGCAGGACCTGGTGTGTTTAACCACCTCCTCATCTAGGCCTGGCCCAAAATGGGATTAAAAGGAGGTGAATGGTATTCCTGAGCCCTGTCTAAGCTGCCGTTGCTATCACTGGTTCAAGAGCACAGACTGGAACACAGGGCAGCAGGCAGCCCAAGAGGCTACAGGAGAGACCACTTAAATGGAGTGTGATTCCACTGAGCAAGGGGAGGCGTGAGTGAGTCCTGGCCCCTTAGGTTTTAGGAAAAAATACCTTTCCTGTTTCTGGTTGTACTGGTTTGCGTTGCAGGCACCCATCCTCCCCACAGCTATCACAGCTGCTGGCACTTGTGTCCATCAAAACACCAGCCTTCCCCCAGTAAAGGGGAGCTTCTCTGGCTGGGAGACCAAGTGGTGCTTTGCTCCTACTGTACTGCACACATGGTCCTTTGGGCTGCCCTCGTCGGAGGGACTAGGTGTAGCCAGCTCGCTCAGGTCCTGCTGCAAAGCGAACATTAACACCTTTGAGTAAAGGGGGCTGAAACCATTCATGGTAATACAGCAACATCGAACCTTTCAGTCAATCTTTCAAAAAGCAGCAACTTCACCTTGGAGGTGAAACCAGGAGGTGTTTTGCTGAAATCGTATTGTAGCATTTGAACAAATATCTGCTCTTTTCCCTTCTCTTCCTCCGACCCATGCTGGGCAAGGGTGATTCTGGAGGCCCCCTTGTGTGTAGGAGAGCCAGTGGCATCTGGACTCTGGCCGGCATCACGTCCTGGGGAGCGGGCTGTGCAAGAGGCTGGGATGCTGGGCAGAAGAGCGTCTATGAAAGGGGATCCCCAGGCATCTTTGCCAATGTAGCTGAACTGATGGATTTCATCACCCAGAACATTATCCCCGGTGGGTACTTTGACCAGCAATTCTTTTCTCTTTTTTGCTTGTTTATCATGAGGTTCTAGAAGATACTTGCCATAGTCGTCCTCAGTTAGACTCTACAGTGTTTCCATCAAGGCACACATCCTATGCCAGCAAAGGGAATGTTGCAGTCAATCCAACTAGCGTTTCTGGGTGAATGTAGTCTGTTGGGTTGGAGGAGCACTACTCTGGCCTGGAAAATTTGTGCTGTTATCAGAAGATGCGTTTTCTAATCTTTGACAACAGGGGCATCTGTAAACTGCTATTGTAGATTTCTTAAAATTGTCCACACTATTGATTTGGAGTAAATGTGGTTTGAAACACGCAGAGCAGATCTTCAGAATAAGTGTGCCATTTTAGTTGATTGTCGAAGCTATGTGTTCAAAGGTATAAACAGATGTATGAATTCCATATAGCCTGACCACATCCATATACTTAAAACTGCAGTTTAGATAGAACATAGTGAATAAATGACACAACAGTTAAAGTTTGACCCACATGTCATCTGTGCGATAATTTACTTATTTCAATACCTTGTTGGGGCTGATACCCTCCATAAGGGAATGAACTAGCCTACAACCTCTCACTCTGCAATAGAGTTAAGTCCTCATCCATAGAATTAGTATAACCCAAACACCTATAGTAACAGAGAGGAAGCCGTGCTAGTCTATACACTATCAAAGCAAAAAGCAGTCAAGTAGCACTTTAAAGACTAGCAAAATAGTTTTAGGTGAGCTTTCGTGGGACAGACCCACTTCTTCAGACCATATCCAGACCAGAACAGACTCAATATTTAAGACACAGAGAACCAAAAACAATAAGCAAGGAGGACAAATCAGAAAAAGATAATCAAGGTGAGCAAATCAGAGTGGAGGGGTGCGGGGGGGGAGATCAAGAATTAGATTGAGTTAAGTATGCAGACGAGCCCCTATAGTGACTCAAAGTTCACGTCCCGATTTAAACCATGTTAATGTTCCGAATTTGAATATAAATGTCAATTCGTCCGCTTCTCTTTCTACAAAGGAGCGATAATTTCTTTTCAGTAACACACATACCTTGAGGTCATTGACAGAATGCCCCATTCCATTAAAATGTTGACTAACTGGTTTGTGGATCTGGAGTGTTTTGATGTCTGTTTTGTGCCCGTTGACCCTTTGTCTAAGGGAGTTAGAAGTCTGTCCAACATACAAAGCATCTGGGCATTGTTGACACATGATGGCATATATGATGTTAGTAGAGGAGCATGAGAAAGTGCCTGTGATTCTGTGAGTAACCTGGTTAGGTCCAGTGATGGTATTTCCAGAGAAGATATGTGGACAAAGCTGGCAGCGGGCTTTGTTCCAGGGAAAGGTTCCAGGACTGGTGTTCCTGGGGTATAGACTGTGGCTGTTAGTAAGGATCCTCATCAGGTTGGGAGGTTGTCTGTAGGAGAGAACAGGCATGTCACCCAGGGCCTTCTGGAGTGTAGCATCCTGATTAAGGATAGGTTGTAGGTCTTTAATAATTCATTGCAGTGGTCTGAGTTGGGGGCTGTAAGTGATGACCAGTGGTGTTCTGTTCTTGGCTTTTTTGGGCTGATCTTGGAGTAGCTGGTTTCTGGGTATGCGTCTGGCCCTGTCGATTTTGTTTTTTTACTTCTCCTGGTGGGTAATTCAGGTTTATGAATATTTGGTAAAGTTCTTGTAGTTTTTGGTCTCTGTCAGTTGGATCAGAGCAGATTTGATTGTACCTAAGTGCTTGACTGTAAACAATGGATCTAGTCCCATGTGCAGGATGGAAACTAGAAGGGTGTAGATAGGTATAGCGATCAGTGGGTTTTCAGTACAGTGTGGTACTGATCAGGCCATCCTTGATTAGTACTGTAGTGTCCAGGAAATGTGTCTCTTGCATGTTGTAATCGAGGCATAAGTTGATGGTGGGGTGTAGATTGTTAAAGTCTCTGTGGAATTCTAACACCTATGTGTGGCTCACTGTCCCCTGTGTGTGTAGTGTGTTAATAATACAAAGAAGTCCTGTGGAACCTTACAGGTTAGTTGTTAGTCTATAAAATGCCACAAGGCTTCTCATTGTTCTTGTGAATACAGACTAGCAGGGTTACCCATTGATACTTAGCCAGTGTAGTGGCACCTGAACCACTTAAACAGAGACTTTCCTATACTGCCTTAGCTGAGAGGCAGCTGGCTTTTAGCTCAAACTGTAAAGGCACTTGCTCTGAGTTCCAGAGGTCCCAGGTTTGGGTCTGCCTGTGAGAAATTACAGAGAACTAATAAAACAGCATCTCGTACCTCAGCTGGAGTAGATCTGTGTAGTTCTATGGACTTTGATTTGCCCCAGAAAAAGACATTTGGCTTGTTTAAGTAGGACTCCTGGAGTAAGCCTACACTTAAAAAGCTGCACTGATACTGCTAAGCCTTTCCTATCAAGGTAGTTAATTCACTTCCCCAAGAGGAAGTAGCTGTGTTGATTAGGAGACACACTCTGCCCATGTAATATCATGTACCCAAAGGATTAGTTTGCTGTAACCACAGTGCTCAGGATTGTGGCTTTTGCACAGCCTTGAGCCACATAGTAATAAGTCCGGTATTTGACCTGGCCTCAGAAGAACGTTTGTCTGATCACCAGTTGAGACCCATCTATGGGTCTTTCTAATACAATCAAAGTGCAGCCCTTTGGCTAATGCAACTGTCAATATTTTATTTTATACATTGTACTTCTCTCTAACTGCAGTGCCAGATCTCCTTCTCCTGCACTTCCCTGAAGGATGCAGCTCCCATGGAATGCTGGTTTCTGGAGAAAGTGGCCAAATTCAGTATCCCCCACCCAATGAGAGGAACTACCCTGCTAACCGGTATTCACTGCGCATAATCAACAATGCTCACCCTTCTGTGAAGGGCAGCTTTTCACAGGGCACTTGTTTGCATCTGTAGAGCCAGAAGGGATGACTCTTCTGAATGACTCTACCTGTACACCTTCAACCTGCAAATATGTGAATTCTTACTCTCGTTTATTAGTGAATGCAAACAAATCAATAATTTGTGGCTAAACTTGTGGGTATGTGTTAACTTTAACAAGTTATTGTCTAGAGCCTTTTTAGGCAGAACAGCTTGTCTGGGATTGATGCTGGGCAACAACTGGTGCCCAGAAAGAGCATGTTAAGATGAGAAACATGACTTTTTTTAAGAGAGAGGACAAAAAAAAAGATTTGGGTTAAACTGTAAACTATCTTGATGTTAAAATTCCTAGGTCATCCTTTTATTGGGTTCTGCCACCCCTGAGTCTTTAGGACTTTCATTGGGAACATGTCCATCCCATAATGTTTTCAGAAGATGTCTGAGAGCTGGAAAAGTGTTTTTGAAAGAACCTCCAGATCAGTAGGCTCTGCAATCAACTCTTCTCTCCTAACAAGGAGACGCCTTGTCTTTACTACTGGTGTGCATAGCCAAACTAGGGGAAAAGATGGTTTTGTCTCAAAACTGCATGAATGTATTTTAAAGCTCCAGTGTCAACCAAGCAAGTTGTTCATTAAGATGTTGTGGGGGAGGGGTTGAATAATATGTGGACATCTAATCTATTCTGCCTACACTCAAGCTTTTAGCTGATTACTGACTGATATCAAAGGATCATCTTTTCTCCTAATATGGATAAGCCCTATGGGTCCATTTTCACATGTTTTAGCCGTGGCAATAGGGATGTTGTGCATAGAATCGGTCAGTTCAATGCCTGAATAGTTATTGACTTGATTGGTTTTACACCGGATGTGAATGTAGCTCCGTGAGCCTAATACTAATGTTTCCAGCCTGGTAACATCAGACAGGAGCCAGCAGACTTTGTGAGAAAGTACATCTGTCTTCCTTTCTTGCCATGAATTGCCTGGAGACACAGGTAGTTTGGCAGCACAGCACTCATCATACAGAGTCTGAGCACAGAGGAGAAAAAACTGACACCTCTCGCAGTAAAGAATCTTGTATCTTAAACACTATTTTAAAAACTCCAGTAGGTGGGTTTATTATTATTACTCTTTAGCTGGAGCTGGTGACATCCTGGCCTGGGTTGATCTGGCTATTGTGATTTTAGACGTTTGATAGAGGGTCTCAAATGTGCACAGGGTTTGTAGAGTGAATGGATTAAACATTGTCCACCTGTAGATAGGTAGGGAGCATTGCCAACCCTGTGAGCTTACGTACATTAGGGCTGTGGCAACCCACCTGGTCTGAGCTGGAGGGCTTTAAGACCACTTAGTGTCTCCTACTCAACATAGCTACTGCCTCTTGGAAGTGAATAACCTACATTAACAGGAGTATCAGTGCTGAAGTCCAACCAAGTTAAAGTGGGTGGCTAGCTAACAAAGTAAAGTGGGTGGAGGGATGGTAATGGTTCTGGGAAGAAGCCAAGCTCCTGACTGATAAAACCTTTTGTTTTATGACAATGTGCTCATCCTCTGTCTTTTAAGCTTCTGCTGGCACCACAGCAAACACCTCCCACCCCTGTTGCCTGGGTGGGAAGGGTACAGTAACCTGAATTTTGTTCTAGCTCTGGTTCTGTTATCTAACTTAATTTGTCTTTTTTTTTTTTTCGAGCCTGTGCATATGGAATATAACTGTGCCAGAAGACAAGTTTATATTGATACAGTTCACCAGATTAGACATAGAGAGCCAGATCACTTGTGACAGTGACTACCTGTCCTTCTGCTCGGACAGAAGAGAGCTAATCGGTATGTCTAATGTCTTCATCTCTCACTTCAATACTTGGCACAGCAGGCAATTGGACATATGAAATGTAAACATGGATGACTTTAGAGCCTTTCAGATCTTACCATTGAAAATCAAGGAACCTTCTGCTGTCTTTGGCCCTGGCACTGATGCTATCCAAGCAAAGCTAAGTAAAGGAGGTGCAGGAAGGGTAGGTATACCAGACCATTCTGGCTGCTAGTGCACGGCTATGGTTTGAAGACTTCTGTTTTTTTAAAACATGCACATGCGCACACACACACACTAATTGGTCCACTGGGTCTTCAAACCCCTTGCAAGAGTGAAGAAAAGAATCTGTCTGGCACCCCAAGGATTAAAGGGAGCCTCTGGGCCCAACTAGCCCCACCTCACTTCACCTGCAACCAATGCCAGGCCTGGAGTGGGGAGAAAAGTGAAGGCTCCTGGCTCATTTTGGGCTTAGCTAGGAAGGTGGGAGAAGGTAAGCCCAGCAGTCTGAGTCCCTCAGCCATAGCCTGCCCATCAAGCAGCCACAGGAGCAAGTAAATCCCCCTCCCCTGCCCCCTGGGCAAAAAGTGGAGAACTTATTGAGAAACCCCAACTAAGCAAAATGTGGACTTCAGGGGTCACACTTCAAATTTAAGGACTTGGGTAGGGAGGGGCTTGGAGTTCCTGGGCCAGGAACAAGGGGCGGGGAGCATTACCCTCCACCTTCACCTCCTCAGCAACCTAGCCTTGAAGCTAGCCAGTGCCCAAGGACTTTGTCAACATGCCATGTTTCTGCCTTGTGTTGATGCATAGGTTTTGCTCCTAGTAGCCCCTTAAAGCTGAACTGGGATCTAGTTGATCTTGCTACATCAGCAAAACTGCCGGCCTGTTTCTGATGCTGGAGTCCTTCGTGGAGGAGGGTTGGTTACTGTGGAGCAAAGCAGGCAGAATTCAATCTTTGTCCCATGTTCTATCTGAAAAATGTTATGGACTTTGACCTCTACAGGACAATAAATATGGATGTTGCTTGATGTATGAATCATGACAGGACTTTTCCCTTACAGTCTACATTTAGTATCAAAAATGGATATTAAATGTAAATATTTCATGCAAATATTTGCTGCAGCTATACTATAAACAGTACTTTTTGCAATGGGCCAGTACTGTCCTGCTATGAACCTTGAGCTGAATTGCCTGTGTGGCTATTTTTGTATGAAGTTCTGCGTCCAAATGCTTTTGCCTTACAGGCAATTGAAACCAATGCTGGAATAGTCTTCAGTCTGCTGTGGAACATGTGACTTTGAGTTTAGTGAATCTGAAGGGTGTGTGTGTGTGTGTGTGAGAGAGATTTCCTCCCCCCCCCCCCCCCCCCCCCGCCCCAAACAACGCATCTAACCTTTTCACTGTAGGTAAAGTCTGTGGGGATGTGTTACCAACCCCTCTACTGATAGACTCAAACCAGGCAATTGTTACTCTCGTCACTGATGAAAGCAGAACTGGAAGTGGCTTTGAATTCACCTTCACTGCTGTACATAAGGAATCTGAAGCAGGTGACTTCAGACCTAAACCCCACCCCTTTAAAACCAATGAAACCCCATCCCCAGTGCCATGTGGTGACGGTAGCTCTGGGGGTTGTGGTTTTGGTTTTTAACTGGGCTATTAAATCGGACTTACCCGCATGTTATAGGTTCTGGTTGTGGAAGTGTTGCTGTGCTGACAGAGGAGGGAAAGATTGATACTGCTAACTACCCTGGCTTGTATCCCAGTAATGTGAAGTGTCACTGGTTCGTTGAAGCCCCAGTAGAGAATGTCATAAAGGTAATGAAAGGAAATGCTGCTTCAAACGTCTGTCCTTGTCTGCTCAGGGAAGCAATTCAATAAAATCTTGCTAGAATTCTCTCCAGTGCACAAGCCTGTAATCAGGGATGGGCAATCTCCAGTAGCAAGTGAGCCTCATGAGTGGGCTGCAGTAGCCCGTGGCCTATTGGGCTTCAACCTGTGTTTTCATGGCCCACATCCCCACACACCCCCTCATGAACTGGAGCCCTGCACTTCCTACTCCTCCCCTTCCCTCCCAGAATGCTGCAAACAGCTGATCTGGGACTCCTGTGGGTGAAGGGTCTGTGGGGAACAGGGCAACCATGGGTCTTCAGGTTGCCCACCACTGGTATAGGCTGTAAGGTTTTCAGGTTAGCTTCCTGCAGGGCCCTTTTTAACCAATTTAGATGTTGTATATAACCCTGTATGAACCAGCCTCCTCAGCTGCTGCTGCTGTAGGTTCTAGAAGCTGACTAGTACTAATCCTTCCAGTGAATGAAACCGTATCTTGGGACAGACCATGCAGGGTGTCAGTAGGGCTGAGGCAGGACCTGACAACCTGCCCTCCATGCTCTCCACCCAGTCCCCTTCTTCTGCAAGAGTGTTAGGTGTGGAGAAGCTACTGAGCTAAGCAAGTACTAGCAACAGCCAATCTCTGTGGTGACTGCTCCTGTTGGGAGTGCTGGAAGTGACACACTTGGCTGTTGTGGTTAGGTGCCTGTCATTGTAATTGCTTCAACTAAAGTAAGGCTACCCCTTAGACTAATCTCACCCGACGATTAAAAACAAAGCTGCTGTATTGTGCTGTTCAAGGCAATGTCGGTCCCCTGCTGCAGCCTTGTAAAAGCAAAGAACCTTTAAACCTACGTCAGCTTAAGAGCATGCAGGCTTGCTCAGGCCAGCCATGCACTACTGCTCATACTGTTCTGTAATCTGTTTGTATTATGACCGTATGCTCAAGGCTCTTATCCAGGCAATGCTATTGTTGCTGCTAAGTGTTGCAGAGCTGCAAGGGCAGCAGCCAACCCTGGGTTGGCTTTTTAAAGGGTAATTGTCAAGGGGGATAGTTTTTAAAAGAGAACATAGGCTCTGATTTAAACCCTTCACAAATGATAACACGCATTTCGACTGAAGCCCATTGCTGTCGTTTAGGCTCAGCAAATTTCTTTGCTGAGCATGGAAAGCAACGCTATCCGGGAGCTGCCAAGCTGAGTCCCATTGCATGATGGATTAGCTGTACTACAAGAGCACCAACAGTCTGAGAACTCCTGCATCATTTCACTGTGTTCAGGGCTGACCAGGGTTAAGGCTCTTTAGATGTCACTTCAATCTTGCTAATAACTCTAAAGTTAACTGAGTTAGTTAACACTTGGCTTAGAAAGAGAGGAAAAAGAGGTCCCAGTTATTTAACTGCTTTTTCTGAACCCCCTCCCCGTCCTCTTTTTCCAGCTTGAATTTGAAGACTTTGCCGTCGAATTCAGTGAGGGCTGTATCTACGATGCAGTTGTCGTTTACAGCGACGCAGAAGATGAGCACCAGCTGGGTAGCCATGAATTACTTCAATCTCCCCTTTAGAATCTATTACAGAAATGAAGACTTACATAGCTTGCTGCCAAAAGAACACCAGCTACATTAATAGCAATGAAGGGTCCTGTGGCACCTTATAGACTAACAGAAAAGTTTTGAGCATGAACTTTCATGAGCACAAACTCACTTCATCAGATGCTGGTCATGGAAATCTGCAGGGCCAGGTATAAATAAGCCAAAGCAAGGCTGGGGATAACAAGGTTAGCTCAGTCAGGAAGGATGAGGCTTACTACCAGCAGTTGATCTGGAGGTGTGAACACCAAGGGAGGGGAAGCGGCTTTTGTATTTAGCCAGCCATTCATAGTCTTTTTGTTTAATCCTGAGCTGAGGGTGTCGAATTTGCAGATGAATTGTAGCTCAGCAATTTCTCTTTGGAGTCTGGTCTTGAAATTTTTTTGCTGTAGGATAGCTACTTTTAAGTCTGCTACTGTGTGGCCCAAGAGATTGAAGTGCTCTCCTACGGGTTTTTGTATATTGCCATTTCTGGTATCTACAGCAAAAAATTTTCAGGACCAGACTCCAAAGAGAAATTGCTGAGCTACAATTCATCTGCAAAGTCGACACCCTCAGCTCAGGCTTAAACAAAGACTGTGAATGGCTGGCTAAATACAAAAGCAGCTTCCCCTCCCTTGGTGTTCACACCTCCAGATCAACTGCTGGTAGTAAGCCTCACTCTTGCTGACTGAGCTAACCTTGTTATCCCCAGCCTTGCTCTGGCTTATTTATACCTGGCCCTGCAGATTTCCAAGACCAGAATCTGATGAAGTGAGTCTGTGCTCACGAAAGCTCATGCTCAAAACTTTTCTGTTAGTCTATAAGGTGCCACAGGGCCCTTCGTTGCTGTTACAGATCCAGACTAACACGGCTACCCCTCCAATACAGCTACATAATGACACTTGAGCAGTAGGATTAAACCACTTCAGTCAGAAAATGCAAAATTAAGGTTCCCACAGCAGCCTTAGCTCTGCCTCATTGTGCATCTCAGTACAGCAGTGTGCTCCCATGCCAGCCCCTGGTCCACGGTGTTGTTGCTGTTGGATTGCAGAGAGCTGGCTGGTCACTTTGGGCTTAACCCTGCTGGGTGCTGAGCACTGTGCTTCTGATGCAGCTAAGCCCTGAAGTGGGAGCTCCACTGCTCTGTGGGATGGGGACAGAGCTTGGTACCTTGTGAGCCAAGGTGCTAGTTTTCCACTTTGTTTCCAGCTGCTTTTTTGGCATTAGAAGAAGGTAGATATTAAATCTGGAGAGAGAGACTTTGTCAGAATCCTCTTCTGCTGGACTCTGCAGGTCTGTCAAAATTGAAACACTTCATGAAATCCAGGCAGTTTTGCTGGACTTGATTTCATATCAGACGAGGGGATGTCTCTTTCTTTTGTTTTGAAAAAAAAAAGTTTGAATCTTTTTTTTATTTTGTGTTACAAAACTCTAAAAGCCTCTAAATGAAAATACCTGCCTGGCCTTTCGGAATTAAATGGGAGGGAATATTAAACCAGTGCCTCTTTGGTGAAAGAGAGGTTTGCAAGTCATACAATTCAAGTTCAGCTGGGAAGCTTGTCTTTCACCAACAGCAGTTGGTCCAATAAAAGATACTCGCTTGGTCCCAGGTCAGTGGAGACACATTGCAGCTGCAACAATACTGTGAACAACATTTCACTCAGGTTTGCATCTTAGAATGTTCCTTTGAGTGTTTGGAAACTTTGGGCTTCTGTTTCAAATCGAAATGAAGCCAGACTTCATGTCACAAAGGGGTTGACGTTTTGGAATGTGTCTCCTCAAGACTGAGTCAGGCTTATATTTTGAAAAAGGGCGGGGATTCAAAGTGGGATATGCTTATTTCCAAAGCTGTCCTGAAGCTTTGTCAGACTTGTCCCTGACTTGAGGAGGAAGAGGATAAACTAGCACAGTGGGAGAAAGAAGATCTGAATTATGATCCTGGCTTTGCCTCTAGGCTTTGGACAAGCCACTTCTCTGTTCATGCATCTGATGCCTGTCGTACTTCACGTGCCTTTTAATATGTGATTCATAAGATTTTTAAAATAAATATTGGCACTAGAGTATGATAGAAAACAAGTGAGTTACCATACAAAATTTTGAACTCCTGAAAGTTGTTTTAATTCTGAATTGGGACAAAGTCAAGGATCCAAATGACTCTTATGGGCACAGAATTCTGTGGTGGTGTTTTGTTTTTTTTGTTTTTGAAAATAGGTCCATTTTGAGGAGAAGTAAAACTGAACTTTTTTGGGTTCCCCCCCCCCCCCCGCGTATACTCAGTGATCCTTGCAGCTCAAAGATCTTTCATTTAGTTTTTTCCTGAGGCAAAGATCCCATGTAAAACTCGAGGCTTTTTTTCTTCAGAATCAACATGTTCTGTTGGAATACACTTCTGATGGGAAAATTTCCAGTTTAGCAGCCAAGCACTAGGAAGATTGGGTGCTTTAGGCACAGACAAGGAAGCTGCTTGCTTTTCTTGAGGTCCTCAAAATGCTTCCCTGTGTGTGTGTGTGGCGGGGGGGGCGTTAAGAGGCATTGGGTGCCCATCAGATAACGAATTCAGCTCTTGTAAGTGGGAGACCCTTACACAGCTAACTTGATTTTCGTTTGTTTAGCTCCCATAGTGAGAACATTAGCAGGCTGTCTCATCCCTGGGAGTATATAATAGCTTGATTTTTAGGCTTCTACTTTGGATACCTTTCTATCTGGCCAATGTTGTTTGGGAACACTTTTTTTTTGGGGGGGAGGCGGTAATATGAAACAATTTTTTCCCTCACATAATTGCTTTTTGAATGAAGTTAGTTATACATCCCCAGTATAGTAACAGAGAGTAAGTATGTGTGGGTTCCTGCCTGCCCCCTCCCCCCGCGCCCATGGCCACAGCTTAACCAAAGCTAAGAATAAGCTTAAAGTGAATTTTAAAAGCTTGGGGGGGATTCTTTGCTCTTTGCAGCCAAGCTATGTGGTTTGTCAACTCCCCGCCCAATTCTGAGCCCTGGCAATGACCTGCTGATACATTTTGAAAGCGACAGGGAGAACAACTTCAGAGGATTTAAGGCCAGATTCACCTTTGTTCCTTCAGGTTGGTAGAAAACCTTGGTGTATTCTGAACTCTCTTTGAAATACATCCCTTTGTCCCCTTTGGACAACACAGGGTGGTACAGTTCTTACTGCTGGAATTCAGTCCTTTCAACAATGGAAAGGAATTGGAATTCTAACACTGAGAACACTGGCATACTTTTTTTGTTACCTGAAATGTGCAGACTCTTTGGCATTCTGAACTACTTCTAGAAGTGACCCTACCAGGGACTGCTCACCTATTATGGCAGGGGATGTGGGAATAGGGGGCACAGTCCCCTGAATAACTGCTTCACTCTCCTCATATGCCAGCTACCAACATTAAAGGTTCTGGCCTTTGCTCATTGGAGTTCCTCCTATAGGATTTGGGGTTGGAGGAAGAAATGAGGCCATGACTGATGCTTTGAGAGTAAAATAGGTTCCATTTATTCTGTGGTGTGTGGTTTTTTTTTGGGGTTTTCAGAAAAAGCTGGATCAGTAGCTGCAGAACCAATTGTTCTACAAACATCTACTTCAAAGAATATCCCCTTAGGTAAGCTCATAACAAATTCATTGTAATGAGCTATATCAATAATTCTTCCTGTCTTTTTTTATAACCAGAGGATCCTTGGGGAAATAGGCTTCAGTGTTAGAGGTGTGCATAGGAGATAAAAGCCTATTCAGAGTGAAGACATGGGGGTATATGCTCTCTTCTCATTCAGAGCGTGCGCCCATGCACGGCCATGGTATCTATCTAGTTTAATACTCTCTGTAACCTAGACTGGGGAAGGGAAGCTTGAAACTGAGACGTGTATTTATAGGCTCGGAGAAAGATACCAACATTAATACACAGGTGCTAGTATAATACAAAACCTCTCTTCAGGATTTAAGTTAACCCCTTGTATTTCTTCTGCTCCAAATAAGTTACCACACCAAGCTGCTACCCCTGTGAAGGGAGCCTGCTGAGCTGCATCTCTTTTTGGGGTCTCTGCTTTATGGTCTTAGTTGTAAATGAAGCCAATGTGATAGATGTAAAGGAAGAGATGGTCTTGGACATCAGCGTGTCCCTCATGCACTTTCTGGGTGTTGTTGCAGATGTCTGTGGCTTTCCCCCATTGAGTCCCCAGTGGCTGTCCAGACGGGTCGTTGGGGGAGAGGAAGCGTGTCCCCATTGCTGGCCTTGGCAGGCAGGCTTGCAATTTCTAGGTGACCACCAGTGTGGTGGTGTCGTCATCAGTCCAGCGTGGGTACTCACAGCAGCCCACTGCATACAGCCGTGAGTAAATCTGTCTGGCAAATTCTTCTATGGGCATGGATATTGCCTTTTAGGACACAGAAACAATGCTGAAAAGTTCCCACACTCCCACTTACAGAGCTCTCCGTAGCTTGTCTCCAAAGCTGTATTTCTTCACCGCCCCCTCACCCCCCAAAAATGTTGGTTTGGGGGTGGGAGTCAAAGGGTCACATGATATCTGACCTGGTGTCTTTCATCAATTCCCTCTTGTCATGGCAAAACTGATTCATCAGTCCAGGGGCTAGGTAGCTAAACAGTCACTGAAGACTAAGCAAAGGGTGCTCAAAGAATATGTAAGGCTGGGTATGCACTGATCCAATGCAGTTATTTCTGTTCTGCAGAACAAGTAGACCCCTGCATTGGACTGTCATTGTGGGAGACCATGATAGAACCTTGAAGGAATCAACAGAACAGGTAGAGAGTAAGATCGTGTTGATTCTGCTGTCCTGCTTTTTTTGCAATGGATCCAGGTGCACTAGATAAAAATTGGTGCTTACAAATAAGGGTGTCTTGCATGATGAAAGGGAAGGATAGCATTTGGAACAGAATAGTCTGCCTTGTGCAGAGAGCCTAGCCCATGGTGAGAGCTGTTATATCATTCTTGTGTTTAGTATCTTTCTTTCATTGGTGGGGGGTGGGGAATCGAGTAGATGGAGCTGATAATAGAAAATGGCCCAGATGCTTCCTTTATCTTTGAAAAGTCATGGAAATTGGGAGAAAGTCCAGAAGACTGAAAAGTGCAAATAGTGTCGAGCTAATAAAAAGGGAAATAAACACAACCCAAGAAACTACAGACCATTCAGCTTAACTTCAGTGCCAGGAAAAATAATGGCACAAATAAGTAAGGAGTTCATCTAGAAGATTACAAATT
Organism: Carettochelys insculpta; assembly: GCF_033958435.1. Taxonomy (NCBI): domain Eukaryota; kingdom Metazoa; phylum Chordata; order Testudines; family Carettochelyidae; genus Carettochelys; species Carettochelys insculpta. The sequence continues at coordinate 264,144,756 of NC_134137.1, read as the reverse complement.
CATGCTGGCTGTTGAAGAACAAATCATGCTGAACAAATCTGATTGCTTTCTTTGATAGGAAGACAAGCCTTGTGGATAAGAGGGAACCAGTAGATGTGTTAGACTTTAGTAAAAGCACTTGATATGGTCTCGCATGATATCTGTAAACAAGGGACATGCAACCTAGATGAGGCTATCATCAGGTGGATGCATAACTGGCTGGATAACTATTGTTAGAGGGTGGTTATTAATGATTCACAGTCATGCTGGAAGGCATGACAAGTGGGGTTCCACAGGCATTAGTTTTGGGACTGGTTCTGTTCAATATCTTCATCAGTTAATTAGATAGTGGCACACAGTATGCTTATAAAGTTTGCAGATGCTACCACAGCAGGAGGGATTGAATGTGCTTTGGAGGTTAGGGTCATAATTCAAAATGATCTGGACAAACTGTAGAAATGGTCTGAGGTAAGCAAATAGGATGAAATTCAATAAGAAAAAAATGTAAAGTGTTCCTTCACAACTGGAGTTATCTATTTAATATATACAAAATGTGAAATGACTATCTAGGAAGGAGTACTGCAGAAAAAGATAGAGGGTGATAGTGGAACAAGTGAAGTATAATTCAACAGTGTGACACACGGGGGGCGCGGGGAGCAAACATGGTTCTGGGATGTATTAACAGGAGTGTTGGGAGCAAGACATAAGTAATTCTCCTCTCCTCTGCTCTGCACTGATTAGGCCTCAGTTGGTGTATAATGCCCGGGTCTGCACACCCCATTTCAAGAAAGATTTGGGGAGGGTCCAGAGAAAAGCAAGAAATGAATAAATATCTAGAAAATATGACCTATGCAGGAAGACTGAAAGAACTGGGTTTCTTTAATTTGGAAAAGAGGGCTGACAAGATGAGGGAGGGAAAAATTATTCTCCTTAACCTCGGGTGATAGGACCAGAAGCAAAGGGCTTAAATTGCAGCAATGGAGGTTTAGGTTGAACATGAGGACAAACTTCCTGTTAGGGTGGGTAAATGCTGGAATAAATTGCCGATGGAGGTTGTGGAATCTCCATCACTAGAGATATTTATGAGCAGGTTAGATAAACATCTGTCGGGGATAACCTAGATGACTCCTGGCCCTGTCATGAGTGCAGGGGACTAGACTTGATGACCTCTCAAGGTCCTTTCCAGTTCTAATATTCTATGATAAAATTCAAGCCTTAATGCTTTCAGTGTTGCCCAATGCTAAGACAGCTATACCTATCTGCACAGAATTCCTTGTAGACCTGTACTTTTCTAAGCTTTAAATTGAGTCAAAGGGCAGTAGTTCATGGTGGTGTGTTTTTTTTTTTTCTGCAAAAATTTATTGGCTTAGATGCAGGGGTACTGAAACAATTTGTATACTTGGGTGCTGAGAGCCATTTAACCAAACTATAAACCCTGCCTTATGTGAGCTATAACAAATTCCAACTGCTGTTGGACCAATCATCAATTAGTGATGATGATTATCGGCAGCTTGCTCCACCACACCACAAACACCCAAAGACTAAGCGAAAGCAACCCAACATCAGAGCACCTCAAAACCATGCCAACTGCAAGACATTCCAGCAACATCTAACAGACCCCCTTAAGCTGTCTGACAACATCACTGATATTCAATAACACTGGCATCAACTTAAAAATACCATTCACAAAGTCTAGTATGAGGGAAATGAGGAAATCCTAGCATTAAACAGAAAAACAAAGACTATCACCTGCTTAAAGCCGAAGTCCAAAGGAGGCTGTGTAATATTACAAACAAGTGGTGGAAAGAGAAGGCCTTTGAGCGTTTTGTAGAGGAAGAAGACGTGAGAAGCTGCCTTCAAGCAACAAATGCTATATATGGGCCAAGCTCCAACAGCTTAACTTTGAGAATCCACAGTCTCTGAAAACATTATTGCATCTATTCCACAACACTCAGAAATGGGAAAAACTTTATGATCCATCATCTTCTGAGGAAGTCCAGTATGCTATCACTTAAACAAAACAACAGTCACAGAGCACTGTGCCCAGAAGGTACAGTGCTCTGGCATAAACTTGGCCAACTCTTTTTAACAAAATCTGGACCTGCAAAGAAATTCCACCCAAGTTCAAGAACACCAATATTATAATATTCAAAAAAGGGGCAAATTGTTGTGCAAGAATACTGAAGTAATGCTTTTTTCTCAATCGCAATGAAGATTCTTGCCCAGATCCTACTATACTGCCGCCTCCTTCCTTGCCAAGGAACATCCCCTCTAATCAGTTTGGCTTCAGGCCATCAAGGCACAGCCAGTATTATCTTCATGGTGCAAGAGAATCGGGAGAAGTGCAGAGGAAAATACCAGGAACTGTTTATGGCATTCATTGACCTACCCAAGGTCTCTAACTCCTGGGACATCAATCAAGATGTCCTATGACAGGTGCTGTATAGGTTTGGCGGTCCACAGAAATTAGTTTTAGACTGCTCCACGATGGGATGACTGCCAACATTTTGTGCAGTGGCTTAGATCGAACCATTTATCATTCACACAGGTATCAAGCAGGGCAGTGTTAATTGTTCCAGCACTCTTCTCAGTTTACCTTGCCATGATCCCAATTCTTATTTGCAACCACTTTCTGACAGAATTGGGGTTGGATATTGTATGGACAGCCAACTCCTCAATCTTCAATGTCTCCAAGCAAAACAAAGCATACAAGAACTGGCATCACTGACCTTCAGTATGCAGATGATAGTCACTCTTGCACTCACGCAGAAGCAAACTTGCAAAACACCCCACGTCATCTTTGCAGATGCCTATCACAGCCTAGGTGTATCTCAGCGTGCCAGCACATCTTTTGAAAGACAAATCAAATGAGCCTTCAATGATGCAGCTCTACAAACAGGTACCAAGATCTTGGTTTGTGAGGCATTTGTCATACCCACCGTTCTCTATGGGCTTGAGACATGGGTACTCTGTAGACCACACCTCAAGCAGCTGGAGTGGCTCCAGCCATTGTTGCCTCAGGAGGATTGTCCAGATCAGCTTGGAAGGCCAGTGCTGGAACATTAACGTTCTGTCTGCAGCCAGCATCAGCAATATAGAAGCACAGGTCATGAACTACAAACTTCACTGGGCTGGACGCTCGCTCCCAAAGCAAATGCTCTTCTCTCAGGTCAGAGAAGGCAGAGACCTTCCAAAAATAGCAGAAAAGGGAGTTATCAACCCAACAACTGGGAGAACTTTGCTCGGAAGAGAACTCCTGTGGCACTGCACCATGCACTGAGCTAGAGCGCTCTCTGAGAACAGATGTACTCAATACACAAGTGACAAAAGAAAAAGAGGACACAACGCTTCAGCCAGCAACTGTCCTTCAAGACTGCACCTGTCACTTCTGATTTTCCCACAGGGTGAAAATTTGGCTCTTCAGCCACTTAGTCTCCAATGAATTACTTTGTCGGACTTCTTCATGTGGAGGGATTACTGAATAAGAGAAGAGGGAGAAACCCTTGTATACGATAAATGGTTTAAACCCCTGAATGCAGCATCAGAACCCTAGTTCCAGCACCTATGCTTAGAGTTGCAAAATGAAATACAATTTTCATTCCTAAACTCAAGAGATTTTAATATAGTCTATTTGTGGCCCAGCCAAGAGTTGGGAAATGTACATAACTGACCTGCCGAGTCTCAAACTTCTGGTTTTTTTAATCTGTTCTCTAGTGTGACACCAATGTATGCTTTGAAAATGGACCTTACAGCTGAACCCATCTCCCTTTATCTTCCCTGGTCCAATCTCTTTGATCTCATCATTTTGCTTTATTAACATTTGGCCCTGTTTGGTACAGGTGAGAAAAGTGAAGACTATTGTGGCGCACCCTGACTTTGATATAGTGAGCTATGACTCTGATATTGCATTGATCCAACTGGATGTCCCTCTGGAGTATAACACTGTGGTGAGGCCAATACGTTTGCCCAACAATACAGAGCCCTTACCTCCCTCTGCTCTGTGCACCATGACTGGCTGGGGGAGCACCCAAGAAGGTATGCATTATGTTCCTCTCAATAGGTTTCAGACATTTCCAACTTGTTTGCCCATCTCCGTTTTCCATTCCTTACTGTCATTGCAGGGTGAGCTGAGCACTCTGGTGGGTAGGAAGTGGCTGGAAGGATCCACTGCTCCCTCCTGCACACAAGTGATTTTTTTTTTTTTTGTAGCATTTAGGCGACAACCTGCAGGAAAGTCCAGCTCCTGTATTCAGCAGCCTGATTGGATCAGAATTGTTGCTGTTAGCAAAGGGACTTGGGGGAGGCTTGGTGTTTTTATCTGACTGCTCTTGCTGTTGGCTTGCCTCTCCGGCAGGTTCTTTAACCATGTGATAAATGTCCCTCTGCCAATTGCTCCCTCCAGCAGATGGGAGCCTTGCTAGTTGCCTGCAGCAGACGCAAGTACCCATACTTGAGAATGAAGTCTGTGAGAGAAATTACTACTTTCACCACCCTGGAGGGATCACAGCTCGGATGCTTTGTGCTGGATTTGCATCTGCTGGAGGTCAGGATTCCTGTCAGGTGAGTCTTTACTAAGTGCGAGTACTATTGGGGATGCATCTTTGTGACTTTTCTGCTGTATTTTAATGTGTTGGGAAAAACTCTGGTAGTCTCTGAACTACCTCCTGCAACAAAGCACCCACCCCAATAACTATTTACGGCAGGAATGGGCAATGCTTAGAAAATCAAGCAAACGATATACACAATTAGTCCAAAATGTGGAGCTGAAGAAGTAGTGGGGCAAAAACAACCACTAGTGTAGTTGAGCTTTCATCTGTAATTGTAATTAGGCCTGAGTAAGTCTGGGTTAGGGGATGTTCTTTTATCATTTCTTGAATAATACCCAGGGTCAAGTGGCAGAGGCATATTGGAATATTGGGTCACGCTTTCTATATTGGTTGTATGAGAGTGTAATGTTTAATAGCTGTTCTAGAGTCTAACAGGCCATTAGGCTACTTATAATACCTGGTGTGTTTATATCTCTAATGTGATACATTTTATGTCTGTAACACATTTCACTTCTATTCATTTTTATTAACCTTTAAACTGGTAGCTGAAGGCCTGTTCTGTGGCCTGGCTATGGCAGTTGAGCCAAGTAATATGCCAGCTGAATTTTTCTCTCATAACCAATGAAACTGATTCATGCAAATCAGTTGTGGAGTAAGGGTAGAGATTGTGATGTAGATGACAACCTACAGGCATTCTAGGTTTCCGAGTAACATTCTTGGAATCTTATACAGATTATACACAATCTGTATGTAAAATGTGGCTGTTATCCAACACTGTGTTCAGTCATTCAAATCACATTGCCTTGCTAATAAGCTAATTAGCCATCCCAGTAAATCGGTAAGAAAACAGGAGGGTGGGCTGGGCACACTCACTTCTGAGATTCAAACTTGTTTTCTCCTTAGCTATGGTCTGTGGCTGCCCTTCCTTTCCTATACCCTTTGCTTCTGCGCCTAAAGTTATAGGTGACAAGCATAGGAAACTTTTATTCATATTTTAAGTTGTCCCTCTGTTTGTGTTCTTTCAGGGCGATTCTGGTGGCCCCTTAGCTTGCTATAATGAAAAAGAGCCATTTATTCTTTATGGCATCACCAGCTGGGGTGTTGGCTGTGCCAGACCAAATAAACCAGGAGTTTATACAAGGGTGAGAGTCTTTCTGGATTGGATCAAATCCACAATTAGAGGTAAAGATCTTCTAAGCAGTGTGTCCCCCTAAGCAGACATATAGTCACAGTATTTTGTAGACAGCAGATAGGAAAAAAAAATGATTATTTCTAATGGGAAATGCATATTTTAAAATGTTTCCTATAATATTTTCCCCTAACCCAACCCCTGCTGACCCGCCCCCCCAAAAAAAAAAACCCTACATTTTTCTGGTTGGGTTTTTTGTTTTTTTTTTAAAAAAAAAAAAAAAGGGATCTTGACTTTTTCAATTATTAATTAAAATCAAAAGTGGGATTTTTTTCTTTAAACTTGTGTTTGGATGAAAATATTCTGTCAGCCCAATTTGGGAAATGCAACACTTCTGGGATAATGATATGAAATGAAGTAGAATGCACCAGTATACACCAAACTCTGGTCTCCTCCTGGTTAGTGTAACAAACTGGTGTGCCTGTGGAATTAGGGTGTCTTTCTAACTGAAGTAGGTCAGACTGCTTGCTCTCTTCCCATGAGCAGTTTCACTGCTGACGCGGGAGCCACCCATCTCAAGGGCTATTGATATCCATCATGTATCTTGTCGCGCTAGTTCAGGAGGATGCTGAACAAATCCTACTCTGGATAGCAAGAGAAGTGTGTGTGACTTGGCATCATGCTTTTGTAGTTAGACCTTTTTTTAAAATGCCTCTGTGAACGGAACTGCAGCAGTGTGGCAAATGCAGTTTACTGCCCTGTCCTGATTTCTGGCGTAAGGGGTTAAAACTATTCACTTTCTGGCCTGCTCAGGACAGCGTTGTTGTGCAGTGCCTGCTCATTGAAGAAGCATGATTTTTTAGACCTGCTGTGAACTTGAATGGGGAGGAAGAAACCAACATCGCCATAGTCAGGGTCTCCGTGAGCTTTGCTAAGCCTTTTTACAGCAGTCACTACTAATTCAGGATTGCTAAGTGCAGTTCTTGATGGTAGCTGTCTCTACTCTATTCACCCAGATTAACTGAAGGTATCTACAAACCTCTTCCACACGGGAAGATCAAGTATTGGTGGTGGTTGGCCACTAGCTTTCTATAGCGAGCTTGTTTTAATGAGGTCACTGAAGGGGTCAGCAACCCCTTGCACACTTGCCAAGGGTGGCATGTGAGTGGATTTTCATTGGCATGCAAGGTGGGAGCTCAGCCCCACCCCCTGCTCCCACATGCAGCCAGGAGATTGCTCAAAGCCATGGTGCCTGTGGATTAACAAAGGACCAGCTAATGCTACTAATTGCCACCTAAACAATAAAGCTCTGTATCTTAATTAATGAAGCTGTTGTAAGTAGGACTCTTAGTGACTTTAAAAAAGTATCACCCAACACTTGGACCTTACATAGAGGTCTAATTTTGGCACTTCACCTGAAAGATTGCTGGACCCTGCCTTACTGTAAGATAACCAGCAGTCTCAGGAAGAGAAGTGCACAGGCTTGTATCTGTAAATCCATTTCTATGGCGGAGGTTTTACTGTCACTCCTTCATGTTCACTTCTGCCCCTGTACAGATGGCTTCATGTTCCATTATCTCTTCATGAGCAAGGCTTTGGGATGTCTTACTCCTGTAGATGGGGGTGCTGTCTGGTTTCCCAAAAGCTGTGCTTTGACAGAGTATATGGAGCCCAAGGGATTCTTTACTAAAACAGTTTAGTAAACAGCCATGTTGAACCTCTTTCCACAGAGATTGAACCAAATGCACTTCAGGTAACTAGTAATGGACGTGAAACCTTAACACAGACACTGCTGAAACAGCCTACAAAGCTAATGAGCACTTCATACAGCCAAGGTAAAAAGGCTTCTGCAACGCAACTATGTGGACATAATAGTACAGCTTGTCCACCTGTCTTGTGTACCCTCATATCCAGTGGCAGGTGTTTAAGATTCAACTTGGTATTATTGTTGCATAGCTGGGCTCCCTGTACAATGTTGAAAGGTCCAAAAGGCCCATGGTAATTTAAGATTTTTTGGAACCAGACAGTTTTGTTTACCCAATTCAAGAGTTACTACCATCAGCTCAGCTTGCTTGCACTGTTACCAGAGAACAAAGATAAGCATATGTACCTCTAAGCCAGGCTAACTTGCACCCAGGCTAATAGCTTCAGCAGAAGTCAGGGATTTGAATGGATTTAGGATTTAGTCCGCTAACTTGTTGAACCTGTTGCCTAAGGCTGGGCAGATTAGTGAGAGGCCAATGTCCAAATAAAGAATGAATCATCACACTGGGAAATTGTACAGCTCAAATAACATGAGTGCATGAGATGGATAGCTGTGTGTTTCTCCTAATTATAGACTCAGTTTAGTCTGGGACTGTCCTGGGTCATAGGCTGTCTGGCTGGATTTGCTAACCCCTTTTTTGATTTCCCCTCTTAAAGGCCTGCCAGGCTGGGCACTCAGGCTCTTTGGGCCTGTGTTGCTTCTAGTCACTGGATTGCTGGGGCTTTCTGCAAATCACTGTGCTTTGGCACTGAACACTTTATACAGACGATGTGTTTTTAGAGTATTTCACTTGTGTCATTCCAGGCGTGAGAGACTATAAGAACTTTAAAAAAAGGCGGGGGTGGAGTTGGGGTACGTGGGGAAAAAAAACATCTTTATCAGGGAAAAGCAAACTTTTGCCCTTGGTTTCACCATTGCATTTCCACTGACTTCAGAGGTCTGAATATTGGGAACTGAGTGCAAACTTTTTTGTTCTTTAGCTGACACAAGATACATATAGTGCTTCGGGGCTCCGTGATGACAGGAAGACTGAAGCAGTAACATGCACTGTTTCCCATCAGCCATATCATCTTAGGGTGCCTGAGCTAATGCTAATAGGAGTTGTACAGCAGTAAAACCTCGTCCCCAGTGCTTCTGTGACCCGTGTACGTTCTTCCATGCAGAATGTCCATCAGAAGTGGAATTAACCGAGCCCAGAGGTTTCTTCTTATCCGCTTGCTCATCGGGTGATGTGGGGAGCTTGAATTGCTCTTGGGTGCTGAGAATGTCCTCCAGAGGCATGGCAAAGCTCACCATGAAACATCTGTCAATCCCGGCCTCGCAGAACTGCAAAGAGGCGCTCCTGGGGATATATGAAGAGAGCCAGAGAGGAAGAAAAGTACTGGGTAATAGATCTAACTGAAGTTTTCAACACTCTTAATTTCTCCTCTGTACGTGGAACCCTTTTTAAAACAGGCCAGCATCCATAGAGTGCCATCCTGCAGGCTGAATTTACCTTATACTACATTTTAAGGCTAGATTCTCTGCTGAGTAGATGTTAGTCTCAGTTCTTTTGACAACGGTGCATAAGTTTTTAAAGCAGTGGAGAACTGGGCCCTTAATTTAGCTATATGGTGACAAGGGAGGGTGTGTGGAAACCATGGTGTTGTGTTTTGGCTAGGTAGGCACTCTAACTTCTGGCTCAAATCCAGGGTTGTTTTTGTCCTCTTTTCAGGCAATGTACTGTCTGAAATAAAAACACTTTTACATTCCTTCTCAGTGTCTGTTCTCTCTTATAAGAAATGTATCTGAGGTAATGACAGGATTCTTCTGAATTTAAACATCAGGAATATTTTACTGATTCAGAAATTAAAAACAAAACCAACCCCATATAGATTCAATAATTATGCAAATGGCTATGTCTATCAAAGTCTCTAATGAGCAGATGCTGGGTATTAGTATGTTAATTACCCATGAAGCATCACACTAAACTTCCTAGTGCACTTCTTAGTGCTGTGTGGGACAGCAGTATGTTAAAACCCATAAGGGACCCTTGCAAAGCGATCATATGTTACTGTGAATATTTATTTGTAATGGGTGTCTAATCTATGAACAATTTTGTTTGTACCTTATGTCGCTCTAGGGTGTGACATAGCTCTGATGGACTGGGGCATTACTAAGTTGAGGGGAGAGAACTCTCTTGTTGGCTTAGTGCCTTCACCAGAAGTGCTGTAAGAAGTGGCACACTGGCACAGCTGTGTTATAACATAGTTAATGCATATAATGTACAGTGACCCCATTAGGCTCCACTAGCTGCTCAAAAATTAGAGGTCAAGTAGGCTGTTCCAGTTCAGAGTAACAGCAACGAAGGGTCCTGTGGCACCTTATAGACTAACAGAAAATTTTTGAGCATGAACTTTCGTGAGCACAGGCTCACTTCGTCAGATGCTGGTCTTGGAAATCTGCAGGGCCAGGTATAAATAAGCCAGAGCAAGGCTGGGGATAACAAGGTTAGCTCAGTCAGCAAGGGTGAGGCTTACTACCAGCAGTTGATCTGGAGGTGTGAACACCAAGGGAGGGGAAGCTGCTTCTGTATTTAGCCAGCCATTCGCAGTCTTTGTTTAAGCCAGAGCTGAGGGTGTCGAATTTGCAGGTGAATTGTAGCTCAGCAATTTCTCTTTGGAGTCTGGTCCTGAAATTTCTTTGCTGTAGGATAGCTACTTTTAAGTCTGCTACTGTGTGGCCCAGGAGATTGAAGTGCTCTCCTACGGGTTTTTGTGTATTGCCATTTCTGATATCTGATTTGGGTGCGTTTATTCTTTTACGTAGAGACCGTCCAGTTTGCCCGATGTGTATAACAGAGGGGCATTGCTGGCACATGATGGCATAAATTATATTTAATTTATTTAAATAAATAATATAAAATTTATGCCATCATGTGCCAGCAATGCCCCTCTGTTATACACATCGGGCAAACTGGACAGTCTCTAAGTAAAAGAATAAACTTGATACTATACAAAAAGAAGGCCAAGAAAAAAATTTATTTGGCGATGCATCTTGCAGAACTGAAAGGGACCTTGGGAGGTCATTGAATTCAGTCCCCTGCTCTCGGCAGGACCAAGCACCATCCCTGGCAGACTTTTAAATCTATTTGCCCCAGATCCCTAAATGGCCACCTCAAGCACTGAACTCTCAACCCTGGCCAATGCTCATACAGCTGAACTATCCCTCGTATTCCCCCCTCCCCCAAAATAAATATAGTTTGTGCCAGATGCCAAAATGACCTCTTTAAGGATTGAGCTCACAAACGTGGGTTTAGTAGACCAATGATGCAACCACTGAGCTATTCCCATAAACTTGAAAGCTGTTAAAAATACTGCATCTTCCCCCGCCCCGCCCGACACACAAGTCCAGCTGACCCGTATATATTTGTTTTCATACACTGACAGAGGCCCTGAAAGAATAAGGGACGCAAACTTCTTTTACTTTAGATCTTTAACAAAAGTTTGGGTCCAGAGGTTAGGAAAAGACAACTGTAGGGTCATGAGACACAACCATTTCAGTAATGGGTCTCATACGTATATGAGATGTATGGAAGACTGAAAGGGGGTCGGGGGAGAAAGCCAGGGTGCCAGCTTCAACACTAGCTTACTGATTCTTGTGCAATTCTAGATGCACAGATCCATAGCCTTAAATGCCAGAAGGGACCATTGTGATCTCCTAGCCTGACCTCTTGTACCTTATAGGCCACAGAAGCACGCCCACCACTGCTATAGTTCAGATGCACGTTCTGTGCTGTCTATCCATAAGTAAAATAGAACTGGAGTGGCTATGTGCAGAGGAAAACAGAAAATTAGGAGAAGAACTGTGGAATCCCTGTGAGGAAGCGGGGGTGTGGTTTTTGTTTGCTTTATTTAAAACCACTGTGCTGCTGATGGGCTTAAGGGGTGGGGGAAGACATATGACTGGCTACCAGTATGCTCCCAAAGCTCCCTCGAATGCCATCTCCACTCACAAAGGCATTTTAATTGCTTCCACCTTCCCGTTCTATGTACCATGAGTAGAAAAGGAAAGTGGAGTGCTAACTACAAAGCGTGTCAGGAAAGGTCTTGGTGTTGGCTTGAGGAGAAATGAGGCCACAGGGAGGACATAAGGGTAGCAGTTAATGCATTTTATCAAACAGAGCAAGGAGTGCGAGGAAATTGATCTGAGACAGGGAACTTTCTGTTGTCCTTGCTGTGCGCTTCCCTTGGCAGCCTGCCTTTACCATTCATAGTCATTGTCAACAATGCTCTGCTTCTGATTTGCCTAAGGGAAAAGCTATTTTCAGACTTCTATCCAGCTGCTTGCATTGAGCAGGCGGAGCTGAGAGGTCCCTCTAGCCTTGAGTGTGTTTTTGTAGGAAATCAAACAATTGGCAATGAGTATGCAAACAGGATAGGGTGTAGCAAGGCATTAGAAATTATTTCAAATTCAGAGACTCCGACAAAGGGTGTCCCCTAGCAGAGGCCACCCTGTTGATCCAAACTGTCTCTCTGGATTGCAAGCAAACTGTGCATCTGATCTCAACTATCTCTGTGGGACATAGGGTGACCTAACAGTTCTATTTTCTGTCTCGTGCTGAACAGATGGCATGTTAATGGAGTTCTATGCCCCCAATTATAAGTAAGCTTTGTAGGATTAGGTCGTCAGTAAACGTTTTCTGTGCACACAGACTGGCAAAGTATTTCTATTGATGCTAATGCAAAGGTACAGATAGGTGAAGTAAGAGAAATGTTGCTTGAGGAAATTCTTAGTTTGATTTAAGGACACTAACATTGTATGTTTTCATGTGATGCTGGCAATTTCATTTTTATTGGTTAAGCTTTAACTCCTGGAATTTCAATGTCAGTTGTTGTAAGTCAGACCTCCCCATAACTTTATCCGTCGCTTTCCCCATGACAATTTTTAATCACCAAGAAACATTTAACCATATTATGCAAAACTATTTTTTAAAAATTGGTTATAAGGTTTGTCAATGTTGTCTTTATTTCCATATAGATAGACATTGAAAACTACAAACAAATCAGGTTTTTTTTAATCTATATATTAAACAAAAAAAAGCCAGGATATATAGCTGGGGCTGCCAAGGTGCTGGTTACTCGGTAACAGCAGAAAAAAGCACTGCAAATAATTGACTTACAGCTTGTATCTATTTCCAAATACTGGATGCATCAGGCAGTTTTTTCTTTCCCAAAAAGAGCTGTGTGTGACTTTTTTGTAACTAACGTGCAAACTTGCACTTCCAGGATTTTTCTCCAGAGTGGTTTCTAACGTTTCTCCTCTTGCTTGGGTGGGTTTGTTTGCCTTCTAGCTGAACTATGTGGTGTCCTGCAGCCTCCTCCAACCTTCCTGAGTACTGGCCCTGTGGTGAGAGTGGTGTTCCATTCTGTTACCCTTGCGGCCTTTAGCATGGAGTACATGGTCTTCAGAGTGCAAGGTATGGTAAGGCAGCACTGCCCCTACTGGAGGGACAGAGGGGGTGGGCAGAGAACGAGCTGGCCTATTTGACCTCAAATTCAAACTCAACTAGACAGTTTCAGGACCCCACTTTAAGGCAGTGGGGTGGATATAGAATATGGAACTGTCTTCTGCAGCAGTCGGCCGAGCTCTTATGATCACCAAAACAAAGTGCTTATTTTACGGAGTCTGACGGGGGACAAAAACCTAATGAGGATTGCTGCTTTGTTTCTTGTTAACAGACAACTTAAATAACAACAAGCAAACATCTTGAATAATGGGGGGGGGAATAAAAATCACTTCAGGTATTTGTAAGAGTCTTGGCCTGCGACTAGCGCCCCCACTGGGTGGCACGGGCTCCCACGCCTTGCCCCAGTCTGTGTGCGGCTGACCTTGGGGCAGATGGCTATCTCCCTGCAGTCTTGTTCCCTCTCATGGGGCTGCTGCCAGCAGCCTATGCACCTAGGCCCTGGTTCAGGTGGGATGGCAGGCAACCAGTCAGTGGCCCTGGTCCTTCGTTCAGGGTGGTGTGGCAGGCAAACAAATAACCCCCAAAGTGGCATAGGTGGGTTTGCCACAAGCCTGAGGGCCCCAGTAGATCAGAAAAGTCTGGGTACCTGGCTTAATGGCAGGGTTTACTGCAGCTTTCTGGGCTGGTCAGGGCAGCTGGCCGGTAGCTCTCACTGGTCTGGTCCTGGTCCTCTAGGAGCCTGGCCAGACGCCTCTGCCCTGCTTAGAGGCCAGCCTTCTAATGAGCCTCTAGCCCCACCCCTTGGTACTTCTGGCCCCAGGTGCTGCTCTCTGGGGGGGTGGGGTACAGGTGTTCTGGGCCTGCCCACAAAGGTCTCTCAGAGGCCTTCTCTGGCTCTGAGTCACAGGGAGGCCTCTGCACCTCGCTACAGCATTAAATTAGTTGTCTGCCCAACTGTATTGGCTTCCAGACTAATTTGTAATATTAAAATGAGTCCGCTTAACTTTCAGCTTTTTTTCAGATTGATTTTTAACCAGAGTCCATCTTCTAGAGGCAGCCCTATGGTACTGCCTGGGCCCCTGGTAGAAGTCTGTTTGAAAGACAGTAGCCAATTGCACCCCAAATTGTACATCCAGTTTCTTTCTAGGGCCAAAGACTGGAAAGTCAGTGAAGCACCCCAGGGATGTGAACAAAGAGCTGTCAGGCTGCAGGGACGTCATTCTCACAGACTTGGAAGGACTGATCCAGTCCCCAGGCTATCCCCATGGCTATCCGAATGCCACCAGGTGAACATGAGCTTGTTCTAGCCCCTTCTTGGAACTCCTAGGTCAGTGGTGTCCAAGAGAAATTCACCAGATTGTCACAGTGTGCCTCCCTCACCCCAGCCAGGCACCCCCTGAGATTATTCACTGGAGCTGCATTGCACGAGCCTCCCCCGCAGCTAGAGCCTGCTGAGGCTGGAGGAGCTGACCCACAGCTGGAGCCCCCAAAGCCAGAGGAGCTGTCTCCACTGCTGCCGCCACACGCTTATCCCACCATGTGGTGGGGCACTTGCTCAGCGTGGCTGGAGAGGTGCCCCAGGTGTGCGGCTCTCTTGAGCTGCATTTTGCCATGCTATGCTGCCCCGTTCATTACGTTGGAAAATGGAGAGTGTATTGGACGCCGGAGTCCCAGGCTTTGCAAAACTGTGGAGTTTTTGGGATGAACTAATAGGACTCTTCATGTGATGCATCTGTGTATCACAATGATCCTCTTGAAAAACTGAACAGGCGCCCCAGAAGGCGGTCATGGTGGCCATCTGCCTCTTTCACAGAGGTCTGGAGACCAGAAGGGCTAGAGCTGCTATGCCTTTCTAACAATTGGTGGCCAAATCAGACGACATTCTGGTGAATCCATCCATCGTGTTGTCAGACAAAGTGCTGAAAGGGACTGTTGCCGCTGCTGCCGCCACCATAGAACAACTCTGGCAAGGTGTTGGAAGGGCCCTGTTGCTCTGTTTTTTATCACAATCCTTTTTGCTAACTAGGCTAGTTCCTTGCCCTTTCTCCCCCAGCTTTTCCAGCCACAAGAGTGGTGAGTAAGGGTGGCTTCTTAGTGAAGCGTTAGATAGGCAGCTAGGCAGTCTCAATGGCGTTGGTCCATCATGTTTCTTAATCGGTGTCACAATTTTATGCACAGTTTCTTCAACTAATTGATCGCTTATTGTTCATAATGTTATAGTCCAGAAATGGTTTCAAATCAGCACCCAGTTGTAGGGTACAGCTGACTGGGTGGTGATACAGTGTTCTGAAATTTGTTTTTCTTCGTTTGTGCCCTGCAGCTGCCATTGGCGAATTGTAGCCCCGTTAAAATCCATCATTCGGCTTGATTTCTTGGCCTTCTGGACTGAGAAGACTCAGTCTGATTGCCATGGGCAACTGATGGTGTATGAAGGATTTGGGCCTAGGAAGGAGTTATTAGGTGAGAGATTTTGCTTGTGGTGCTGCTGGGAGTGGGAGAGGGGAAAATTTCTTCCTGTTTTCTGAGCAGATCATCGGACAGTTTGCCATACAAAAAGGGAAGCCCAACTTTATTTCTATTTTTATACTGACTTTAACAGAGTGTCTTCTAGCCAGTACATCATTTCTAGGATCCACCCTTTCTGAGCTCTGTTGTAGCGATGAAATTGGAGTGGTGTGTGGTTTGGTTTTTTTGTCTGTTTTTCCCTCGTGTTCATGATTTCACCTACTGTAGAGGCAGGTGTCAGTCACCACGTTGTTTGTTTGCCATTCAATTATCTAGGAACAAATGCGTATTCATATGTGGCTTGTTTCCTATGATGCCTCTCTCAACACTGCTGTTCGCGACAGCAAGTGACTGTTGAACTGAAAATAAATTTCAACGGATCCTATTATGGGGTCCTCAAGGAATTTCTACATTATACGATCTCCCTCAAACGGTTCTGGTCTACAAGGCACTGAAGTGACTCATTCTGCACTGAACATGGTGCTCCGTGATCCATTGGCCTTTGTATGAAAATGACTTGTATGAAAGCAGTGAACCAACAAAATAGCTTCCCTCCCTTTTTGTATAACCTTAACTGCCCAGCTACTTATAGGGAACAATAACTAAAAATCTCATTTGTTCTGTACCATAGTGTGTGTGTGTGATTTTAGTGTCTTTAATTTGCAACCAATCGATAAGTCTGCCTGAAAGCATTCTTTTCCAGCCTAATACTTCTAATGATTGCAACAAGTGTGACTAACCAACCAGAGAAAGTAAAAATGGAGTGCACTGGTTTTGTCATAAGAAGGGCACTGTTTATCAGTGTATACAATAACCTTTGGAATTCTGCAGTATCTGAGCAGCAGTCTAAACTGCAAACTTATGTTGGTATAGTTCTATAACTCATTGTGGATTTTCCACATCCCTTAGTGACGGTCATACTGATCTAACCCCCAGTGTGGGCAGCACTGTTGATGGATTCTCCCATGAACGTTGCTACTGCTTCTCAGTGAGTGGAGTACCTATGTCCAGAAGGAGAATTTCTTATAAAATAAAAATAAGCATTTACTGCTAACCTGATCCTTCCAATCTTACCTGTAATTTATAGAGCAGAACTCCATTATTATGCCATACCTTAAGGATAAGGTAGGTATTGTCTTCACTAAGCCACCAGTGCAACTCTGACTGTAGGCAACCCTCGGTCTGTTTTAAAAAGTAAAATGAATTCAAGGTGGCTCAACACAGTGAGGTTTCATTTCTCACTTGTACATAAGAGGTTTATACAGATGTGGACTGAGATTTCCTCCTTTTGAAGTGTGGAATTCCAGGTCTTGGCAAAATGCAATAGCCTAGCATAGTGCCTTGCATTGTTACTTATGGCAATCCTACTGCCTGGCAGGTAACTTCTGTGGTGAAATTTTACCCCATCCTTTAAAGTCATCTGGGCCAGTGGTAACGGTGACTTTCACCTCCAGTGTTGCAGTGGCTACAAAAGGGTTTGTTCTCACCTACTCTTTCCACAATATACAGCCTGGTAAGTTGGCTACAGATTTGTTTTTTGGTGGTGGAGTGGGAGCAGTGTGTGTGTGTGTGTGTGTGTGTGTGTTTTAAATAAAAAGTTGTTCAAAATGTAAAAAATACATAGCAGGAAAGCAATGATCATTTATTTTAAAAGAAGCCTAAAGAGGCTGTTTTTAACTAATTATACTTACAAGATCTTGAAACTGTAAAGAACTTCAAAAGCTGTATATAGGCTCGCAACATATCCATTCCAGAGAGAAGACTTACCAGCATCCAAAATCTGGTTGAGACCCCGTCTCTGATACGTTAGGTTCACAAGAAAGTCACCAACTTCAGCATCTTTTCCCAGTTGTGAAATGAGTCACTGGTTAGCAGTCTAACCCAATATCTTCACATAACCTCACCCATTTTTGCTCTCCCAAATGACTAACCCCCCCACCAACCATCTCTACTTTTTGACTTCACTGTTGGTTTTCCTTTTCCACTCCCTCCCTAAACAAGTAAGTTCATAGCTTTCCTCCTTCAAACACATCTCCTGCCAATATTCACTTTGTCTGCTCCTCCCTGAAACCAGCGAACTATACAGCAGTTAAGGTTGGTTGGTTGGTTTCATAAATGAAAACCTTTTTTTCTTCACTCCTGACCTTTCTCTATAGCCCTAGATTGGAAGCCCTTTGGGGCAGGACCTGTCCTCTGTGAGGATATCACCTTCTGTACATCGGATGCTATTGTTATACTGCAAAGTCACTTTTATACCCTTGAATCAAAGGCATCATCATGAAAAATTGTTGCTTTGTCCCGTCAGGATACCTCTTCTGGTTTTTCATGAAACCCAATCACTTTGTGTTCAGAGCAACCTAATTCATCACTTCTTCCATGCTCTCCTGCTCCTCCTCACTTGTTATGCCCCATAACAAAACAAGCAGAGATCTATCAAATATAAATACATTTAAAACTCCTGTACTAGAACTGAATATATCCTTTTAAATTAAGCACCAGCATATCTCCAAAAGTTTTTGTCTGGTTGTCTGAATCATATACATGGAAATCATCTGGCCCTTATTGTAAATACATGGCAACTTCCCTGTCCCAATGCCAAAACATGGCTCTTAATACCTATTCCTTCCAGAGCTCATGTCTACCATTGAGGCATTCAGAATCCTTAACTGGTTTATATGGTGATTTAATCATTTACAGTGAGGCTGGCAACTTTTTTTTTTTTTCATTTTAGGTTCTGCATTAAGAAAATTGAAAGCTGCTGGAATAGGTAAGATCCATTATAGCTCTCTATGCCAGCTGTGCAGGGGAGGAGCAAACCATTAATAAAAACTATTTGTCTTCTATATTTTAGATGGAGGGAGGGGCTATGCCATGGTAAACTTCTATACTGGAATTTAGCCAGCAATATAGCCATCTCAGTGCCTGATGTGTGGCCATTCATTCAGTTTCCTTATTTCTGTTTGTGTCTCAGCTGCCTGCGGCTTTTTCTGTTCAGACATTCATGAGCTGCCACACAGGAGCAGAGAAGTGATTTGATAGCCAGAACATAAAGGAACTCTTAGCTAATCTCAGTCTTCATCCATCCCCCTTCAGGTTTTGAGTGGTGAGAAAGGAACTCTAATCTGCTTTTCCCATTTTACTCTAGCAGTCTGGCATTCTGTCTAAACTGGCTGGGTTGCTTGGCCATTTCATCCACTAGTGGGGTGGGGGAAAAGAACGTGCTTTTTTTTAAGCTTGCAAATATGAATCCTAGTGTGACATCTAGTTTTTCCAGATTCTTCCCCATGTCATCCCCCTACCTGCAGTTCTCCTCACTGCTCCATTGAATGGGCCCAGCATGGATGACAAGCCAAATGCTGCACCTTAGTCTTAATTCAGCTCTGCCTACACTAGAGGGTTTGTAAACAAAGTCTGTGGAGCGCACACATTAAAAATGCGTTCTGTCAACATACTGTCCACAGAACTCAGCACTTTCTTCGACAGACTTCTGCCTCTTCCCCCAAGGCAGAATGCCTTTGACGGATTCTAGCAACAGTCATATGAACACTCTGGGTGGGGGGCGGCCCTCTGTCCACAGGCAGGGCTTCCGGTCACCCGACTGCCCTGTCTGCTGTCCTTCTGGTTGGCCATTCTGTCGAGAGTGGCTGGGCAGTCTCCCCGCCCTCTGTGTTGACAGAGGGGATTGACAGCAATCTGCAATCTGTTGACCTGTGTTGTTGGAAGATACCTTCCCACAGTAAGTTCAGATGATAGATTGCTCTAGTGTAGATGTAGCCTGTGTGACTTATGGCTAAACTGTACTGGATGTAGGATCTCAGATATCTTGGCTTTATTGAATTCTGGGAAGAACCCCCATTTCCCAAACTATGGCTCCCTTTTCCTTCTAGAACAGCTCTCCAATTTTACCTATACCTGTTAAGGGTCTTATATCTAGCTGTGTAGAGAGCATCATTTGCTGTGCAGGTAGATCTTTGGTCAAGCAGAGACCAATAAAATAAATTATGTTCATAAGTCTGCTTGCTTTTGTTAGAAAACTATAGGAAATAGGATTTTTTTCCCCCAAAAGATGGATGAAAGTTTTTGATTGGAAACTTTCATGTCCTCTCCCATGGAGCAGGGGAGATCAGATTGAGGTAGGCTGAGACCTTTTGCAAACTTCTGTAGACTTAACTAAATTATTTCAAGGGAAGCAGGAGGAGGGAGAAAATAAGAAATAATTAAGACCTTTTTTTGGACTACTGAAAATGACTTGTTTTGAATTTTAGCTCAGTTTTGAGTTTTTGAAATGTTAAACTCAAAGGATTTTTTTTCCTTTTGGGTCAAACAAGATGCTTCTTTTCACTTTAGTAAAAATACAACCCTCTTTATGTCCCAGTTCTGCCAGTAATCCAAAAAACAAGATGTACAGCTAATATTTTTAGACCATTTTTAATGGATGTTGGAGAAGACCATCCTGTTGGGGGTTGAGAGTTTTTTTTGTTTGTCCTGACACTTCTTTATTTCTCTTTGAAGGGTGTCCAATTTTGGATCTAATTCCAGTTGGATCAGCTGAGATAACATCTCCTAATTACCCCAACACATATCCCAACCTGCTGAATTGCACTTGGACAGTTTATTCCACTTCAGGAAATAGGTTGAAAGCTGTGGTGAGAGACTTTGTCACAGAGAATGCAGAACACTGCCTCTGGGACTCTCTGAACATCTATGATGGGCCAAATGTCTACTCAGAGCTTCTTGGTAGGTTGATCCCTATCTCTCCTGCCATACTTCAAGGAAGTTGGCCGATGTCTGAAGTGAGAGCAATCTCTCTATGTTGGGAAGTAAACAATGAGGGAGAAGGAAATGAGTTACTATAGGATTTTCCAAAGGTAAAATGTATTTCTGGCACTGTTCCCAACTGCCTGTTGGTTAGGGCCTGGGAGGTAACTGTGAAGAAATTTTGAACTCTGAGATCTCTCTGCAACTAGTTCGTGGACATGTACAGTATGAGACAATAACTGCCTCTTACTATTTTTTTCCTTTCCACTGTTCATTTGCTCAGACTTTTGTGTATGACCTGCTGCACTGAATTCCATATGTGAATCTGATCTAGTATGCAGGTTACTGACAGATTTTTACTCCTTCATGTTTTGAATAGTGTAGACAGTCTTATTGTTTTCATATAAACAGAGAGCCCACACAAACCAGTGAAGGGTTTTGTCAAAGCTTTTCCTCGGACAGCTTATTAATGACCTGCCCAGAGCATCTCACAGTTGAACATTTTGGGAGGAGAAAAATAGCTTCACGTTCTACAGGCAGGATCTTAAAATACTCCTGTACATAGCTTTAACACCCTGGTGGCCCTGATGGAGTCTGCCCAGCTCCACTCTCTCAGGCAATTCCTTCCTGGTCCAGAGCTCCTCCTGGGGTGTTCCTTATCGGCTGCTCAGCTGTCTCACTCTGCAAGGGCCTGTTTGTTGCAGCTCTCCTGGCTGGAGTTCCAGAGTTGCACCCACTGGAGTTTCCCTCCTTTCTCTCTCTCTGCTCCCTCCTTCTGGAACAATTAGCACTCCCCACCATCCCACAGGAAAAAGATTTAAAGGGACCATGCTCTCTAAACCCCAAAGGAGCAACATGCACTCACGGCATGATGCCCACATCCAGCAGCAATAGACTTAACATGGAATGCACAGACATTGAGTGACCTTGGGCAAATCATTTAAGATCCTAGCAAAGTTGGCAAAAGACCTATAAGCAGACCCCATATCTCAGGAACTGTCTTTGTTCTCATAATGGTTTGACCTGTCTAATTGGCCTGGGTTTTATTTTCCAAAGTGGCTGCTCTAGGCATAAGATTAGCTCAATTTGGTCCCAGAAAAATCTGCTTCCTCACTGTGTAAGTGCTCGCTTCTTTGTAATTTGCAGCTAGTTTATGTGGTCAAAAAAAATCTCTCCACCTGTTATCAAGCAGCAGCTACCTGACGCTGCATTTCAAGACTGATAGGTCTGTGGGGAACAGAGGCTTTAAAATTCTGTTTGAAGAGGTGAATCGGAGGCCAGCACTGAAGAGTAGGAGTGGCACAGAACTTGAAAGCAAATGTAAGTAAAATGCTGTAAGCTGGGCTTTCTCCAAATCCAAATTGGTCTTGATAGTAGCAGAGGTCTCAAAGAAAAGTGAAACTGGCATGCATACAAGGCTGCTGAGAGGACCCTGTCTCCTGAAGGAATTGTCCAACAGTCAGCTGAAGATACGATGAGGGCTAGTGGTTTGGTGTTTTTGTTTTGTAGCATACAAGGTATGTTGCTGGGAGTTGACTTCCCAGGCCTTTGATAACACCAATGGATAAAATAGCTCTGTGCTTCCTGAATTAATGCCTAAGGCATAACAGTAGCTGGTAGCTTAGTGGTGGGAGGAGGTGGTTAACATAACTAATTGAATTTCTTTATGGTTCTGACTGTTAACCATTTTTTTCCACTTGCTAATTGCACCACAGGAAACCAATAAACTCTTCCATGTTTGCTCACAACTCATTGACTAGAGCTCATCCAGTTGTTCTCACTGAAGGGTTGTGCCTTCTCCTGTGCTCTGGAGGCTGGCCAGAGGCATCTGTCCAAAGGCTGTGTGACTGTGACTCAATGGCTGGTTTTCTGGGTGCTAGAATTAGGGGTGCTTCCTGCCTTGAAGTAGCTTCCAGCATACACAGGGTTGACAGTTTGGTTCAATGGTTCTTGGCACCCCCAACTACACAAAATGTTCCAGCACTATTGACCAGTGGAGTATTCCAGAATATCTTCCCAAGAGTGCCAAAAGAGACAAAAGACATCAGAGCCGATTATTGTACTTACTAATTTCCTCCACTAAACTTGGTCCACTAATGAGAACAGCTTTTGTTTGGCAAGGATTTTGTTTTTAAGACAGTGAATTTCCTTTCAATTTCTTACAGGTCCACCTACAAACTTAACAGCTTCTGAGGAACATAAATATTTATGTAAGGTTTGAACACTCTCCCCCTCACACAGCCCCTCCCACAGTAAACACCTGGTGAAAAGTTCATGATGTGGGAGGTAGATAATTCACCCAGCTTTTCAGGCTATAACCTCTTACTCTCAATGGATGTACTTTAGGATCTTGGTTGGGGTATTTCTTCTATTTTGAGAACACATTTCACTGTTTGGATTTTATACACGTGTGGCTTTGTCAAGCTATGACCAATAAATAGGACTAACCAAATGAAACCAATTCCAGATAAATGTGGTACTCCAATGGTGGATCCATTCCCAGTGGACAAATCAGCGGTGAATATGACAGCAGCAAGAGAAGAGCCAGGCAAGCCCAGGGTGGTTGGTGGCAGCCCAGCACCTCAAATGTCCTGGCCCTGGCTGGTCAGTCTACAGTATGAAAATGAGCACTTCTGTGGAGGCTCACTGATTGCTGAGAAGTGGGTCCTAACAGCTGGACACTGTAACTTCAGGTGGGCAAAGTCTTTGATCCTATAATGCCCTGGTTGGGGAGTGTGCCAGCCTCTAGACTCAAGCAGCCTATAAATCGTTGTTCCCTGAGAGGCAAAACAGCTTCATACTAGTTGTTTTGTACAACTGTCCCACAAGTGTGTATTTACCACCACCACCTCCTTGCTGTTACAGTTCTTCTGAAGCCCCACCATCCTCCCCCCTCCCCACTCTCTCTCTGCTCTTCCTCCTCAAAACATACTTTCCAGGGATCTTACATTGTGGCGCACAGTGGATACTGAAGTTGAATTCACTTTTAGTAGCAGTTGGCCAGTGTGATCATGCTGACTATTGGTGAACATATTCTCCTAAAATAATTTCTGGTACCTAATAGGTCTCGACCAGTATTCTCTGTACACTCTAGGCTTGTGCCTGCCACTTGAGCGATTCAAATGCCACCCAGCTGATTAGCAGAACACTCGCAGCTGGGTTTTTGTTTCCACTGGTGGGAACGTGTGTGTGCTTCAGTGCACATAAAGTATTCTGCACCTGGGGTTGGGGGGAAGTCTACATATGGCTGTAAAAGACTGGGGGGACGTTGGTCTCTACACATTTGCTTCTACACCTGTATGACTAACCTAGAGAGGTGCCTCTGCCGGCCCAAGCCAAAGAGTTAATTATTACACCATAGATGAAGGTTAGCCTTTTGTGTGTGACCCAGTAGCTCTTCACTTTTGATTTGTGGTGAGATTGTGACAGGCCCACAAGAACTTCATACGGAAGTGATGGGCTGAAAGCAAAACTAACTTGCAGTTCCTGCTGTGGTGATTAGCTCCACTAAAATGGAGTTTTGAGACTATTGGACTGCTTTGTGTAAAAGTCCCGTGAACTGCCAGGCCTAATGTTCTGCAAACAGAAGGTTCATCTCTGTTTTTTACAGGCTGGTAACTTCTGATTGGTTTGAGTGAGATTTTGAAAAATCATCTCTCGAACTGAAGAGCAGAAGTCCCACTGAAAACCAATGGTACTGGTGTTTCAATGTCCCCCAGGCGCTTTTGAAAATGTCATCCGTGGATCTGAAGCAGAATTATGCCAGTTTTGTATAAGGTGGTTTTGTTGGCTTAACTGACCTGCTGATGTTTTTTGTTTTCCCTTGCCCAGTGCTCATACAGACAGGGTAGTTCTGGGGAAAACGTATCTGTTGCCAGATATAAAAGATGACGGCCCTGCCCTTGTGAGAGCCGTGCATATGCACGATGATTTCGGTGGATTTCCTTCCAGCAATGATCTCTCTCTCCTGGAACTGGAGAAACCTGTCAAGCTAGGTATTATCCAGAGTCCCGCTCTTGTGCTACAACTCTAGGTGTATTTATGTATGTGGTGCAGGATTGGTGCTCCCTGGTGACAGGGCTCTGATCCAAGCCATGCTGCCTGCTAAATATAGGGACTTACACAATGCTGTTCTCCTCAGGAGCCATTAGGCCCCTACCTGGATAAACTCTGAGCCTGATCCAAAGCCCAGGAAAGCTGGTGGAATGACTCCTGTCAACTTCAAAAGGCTTTGCTTCAGGCCCAGTCTGCAGTGACAGCAGGTAGCTGGTCCTTCCTGAAGATTTTAGGGGATAAACAGGAGGACTAATCTCCCTGTTCCCCTAGCCCCATGTCTCCAATTGTTATGGATACTCAGCTTAGAAGAACAAAGAGCAGTTACACTCAGTGAGTGTGTATAAGTCTTTCTGCTTCAAATAAAGCAGGCCTGTGCCTGTCAAAGTATATTGTTTCAAACAGTGTTGTGTTTGACAGAGCGAAATAGCAGCATTCAGAATTTAAAGGGCTATTATTTCTTCATCAACCACACCCTTCGCCTGTGTCTGAGTGGTGTACAGAGATGCAGACATTATCCATCCACAGTTAAATGTAAATCTAATTTTGAGTAGTGAGGTTTAGTGTTTTTTAGGACAATGATGCAGTTTAGTCAATAGCCTATTAGTGGACTAGAAACAAGGTGTAAACACAAATAGTGCCACAAATACTGAGCATTGAGTGAATGAACCAGGGACACTGCTGTGAACTTTGTGGGCTGTAGCTAACACAGACCAAACACCTCTTTAGCTTCACAGCGCTTTGATGGACTGAGCTAGAGGGAGGTATGTAAAATGTTCCAACTGGTGAAGGGCTTTTGTGACCTGGATTGATGGTGACTGACAGAGGAGCATGTGCTGACTTGAGCACTGCAGGAAACCTAACAAAAACTGAAAGTCTCCTGCTTGATTTTAATGTGTGTTTCAGAAGTCTCCCTCCCCCTCCCTGTAGGGGACCCAGATAAAATGAGTTCAACCATTTTGTGGCAAGGTTGCTAGGCAGAGACTTAACTACTGTAGGCAACTGAGATTTCATGTAATTGTGACCCTTTAAATGGTTGTCAGGCATGTAAACTGGGAAGGGGGGGGTGGGAAGCGAATCTAAACAGTTAATAGGGCCCGTATGGTGCTCTGGTTTGTGTCAGAGGACTGGACTGTTTGGTGGTTGTGGAAGTGGTGAGTGGGACAAAGGGGTTAGAAGACCTGGAGCTGACTTAAATAAGGGAAACTCTGCCAGCTACTGACTGGATTTACTTCTACCCAGGAGAGTCTACAGCAACAATTTGCTTGCCAGACAGAGATGAGGAAATAAGCATGGATGCAAAATGCTTAACAGCAGGATGGGGAGCAACAGACTCAAGCAGTAAGTGTTACTTTTTCTGCATCAGCCTTGGGAGAGCTTGGCTGCCTGTTGCCGCCTTGGCTTCCAGTGTTGCCCTGATGTGAGACGTTAACCCAACAGAAAAGAAGGTGCAGTGCCTGTCCCAGAAAGCTCGCGCCACCTAAAACCTAAGGTAGAGAGAGGGTAGCAACCAGTGCTCTTTTGTACCTTGGCAGCCCTAGCCACAGAATTAGCTGGGGGTGTGGGGCAGGGAGCTGGCCCAGTACTAGCTCTTTTTTTATTAATAATAAAATAATAATAAAACAGCTGCTGGAGCTGGATCTCCATTCCTCTCCGTTCCCACCTCCCACCCCTCGGGCAACAGAGCCACACGTGCTAGCAGCCACCGGGTGCGAGCCACAGAAAGCAGCAGGGGTCCACAGTGCATTTTCAGTCACTCAGAAGCTGCAGACAGTGCTGGGGGATACACGGGGGAGAGGGCAGCAGTGCCCAGAGACCCCATCCGAGAAGCCACTGCCAGAGGGAGGTGTCCTGGTAAGCATGGCTTCTCCAAAGCCTCCACTCACTTCCCCTCCAGCCCCCAAACGCCTGCCCAGAGCCTGCACCCAGAACCCCTGCTCCAGGTCAGATCCAACACCACGCCTCCGTGGCAGAGCCTGTACCTGTAAATTCAGCTGTGAGGCCATAGGGTTCCAACCCTGCCAATGGCACAGGTGCAGTGAGTTGTACCCACTTGTGTGAGAGGAGAGGAATTTTCAGGCTCTGAAAATGAACATGGAATCTTTCTATGCGATGTGGTGGTGTTGAATACACCCATGAAATGAGGCGAGGGTCTACAATGACATGCGTGTGAAAGGCACCTGTGCAATAGCAGTCCCTGGAGTGCTGAGGTGTGTCTAGAATGGCTGAAGAGGTGAGAGGAGAAGTGACCTGGTACGGTACACTTCTCAAATACATGGCCACTTGTTGTCCTGCCTCAAGGGCATGTCCCCATGCATTCCTTTCTCTTCCCTAGAGGATGAATACTCTGTCAGGCTGCAGCAGACCAGTATACCTCTCCTCTCCAATGAGGCCTGCGTGAGCTACTGGGGGCAGGATATTAAAAATACCAACATTTGTGGAGGAGCAGCTGGTGCAACTGCTTGCTTGGTATGTACCTGGAAGCGGAAATGAATGGTTGCTTGCCATACTACTACTGGTGGCAAAAATGTAGCTCCCTGATGGGCTCCTGGACACTAGGATGATATTACTGCTGTCACTGAAGGTCAGGATTGGAAATGGGACCCTTGCAATTCAGCTGATTTAACAACCTTTCTGCTGAGCCAACTTTTTTCACTTTTTTTTTTTTGTTTTTTAAATAAACAGGGAGATTCTGGAGGGCCGCTGATATGCCTGATAAATGGGTATTATAAGCTGATCGGCGTTGTGAGCTGGGGCAGTGACAATTGCCATCCAAAGGCACCAACAGTTTATACCAGAATTTCTGCCTACAGGGACTGGCTTTCCTTTGTCACGAATGGAGAAGTGTGATTACTGAACTATTATCCCTTTCTAAATGGGGAAGAATGTGTGAAATATGCATGATAAAATAATAAATATGGCAGCCTCTGTTGCATATCTGGAGTTTTCTTTACGCAAAAAGTGACTGTTCTAATGCTCGGACTCCTCTGTCATTGTCTTAATGGTAAATCTGTCATGGGTTGCAACTCTAGCATGAAAAATTCCATCCCCCAAGAGCTGTACAAACATGAATATGCAGCTCTCTGTCCAGGTTTAGCATTGCCAACAGTAGGGCCAAATTCTCTGATGGCCTAAATACAACAGCTCTTCCGAAGCCCGTAGAACTTCATTTTAATGCACAAAAAATGTGTTCGGACAGAAGGATCTAGCCCAGCAACACTCTGCTGCTGCTGCTCCCATGACCACTCTTGGATCTGCTATTCCTAAAAGAAGAGTGCAGCCCAGTTTGTCAGATGCATTATGGTACTCAACACACTGCACTTTGTCCAATTTTTAAAAACCTTCTTGAAACTAGTGCCTTATCTGGTGGAAATAAAAGCAGGGAGAGTGAAGCAACGTCTTGACCAGTTGTTACAGGGTAAAGGTGCCAAGTCAAGGGGCAGGGGAGTGGGGAGAGTGCATGGACATGGAAGCTTGCGCCTATGTCCCTTCCCAGTCATCATCCCATCCATAGTGGTGAAAACCTTGCAGAAGGTGAACCATGGCAGTCCAGTGATGAACTGGAAGTAGAACAAAAGCATGGTGTACCTCCTGCTGCTGCTGGTCTTGTCCTCAATGACCTCCCACTTCAGGGGACAGTCTGGGCATGCTGGGTGGTGGAGACTGGTCTGGCATTTGGAGGAAATTGCATGCCCATAATTGTACAGGGAGCTGAGGTGCAGCTCTGTGGCCGTTTGGTAGGGCATAAAGGGATGGGGTGGATTTACTCCATTTACCAGGGAGCTTAGCACTCCTTTCAAAAGCACCTTTCGACTGGGGAGGGAAGGGACTCACCCACAGTGACTCAAACAGAATTACCCTGCCAGGAAAGCATCTGGGGGGAAAAAAGAAGATCCTGAGATCTAAAAGACAAGCTGTTGTCACCTTTCTCTGCCTAAAAGGTAGGGATGACTAATTGGAAGAAGCTATTGAAACTAGATAGCATCAAGACACTGTATATAGCTAACGGGCTTTTGTTTTCTGTACTGAGGAGCTTTTTTGCTTTGTAAGTTTTAGAGTAGCTTAAATAGACTCATAAATCCCTGTTCTTCCATCGAACATCCATCTTCAGCATGTTTTTTTTTCTTCATGCCTCTTGTGATGGAGATGCACCATCAGAGACCCCTCTCAGTTCTAAAATACTCATCCTGGATACCTGCCAGCTATGGCAGGTATACAGCCTCCCACATCATTGAAAAATAAGTACAGGTCAAACAGCTCTAGTCTAGTACCCGCCAGACCTGACTGGTGCTGAACAAGAGAATTTGCCAGGCCATGGGAGGTCAGTATTGTGTACCAGCGTTGCCAACACTCCCACTCCTTAGTGGGCTCCTAAAAGACATTTTAAGGGGTAAATTACAGCTAAATAACAAACAGTGAGAGCCAGGCCTGCTGGCTGGAAACAAACTTTATGGGACCCCAGGTCATCTGGCTCATTAAAATCAGGCTGGCTTATGGATGAGAGGCCATGTCTACACTGAGAGAAGCTTCAAAATAGCCATGCTACTGGCCATTTCGAAGAATATTAATGATGTGATGAAAGGACCAGCTAGGAATAAGGGAGTTTGAAGTTGTCAGGGTCCTTTCTAAAAGGACCCCTGTCGGGACAAGCTGCGCAGGAGTGAAAAGCAGCAATTTTGAAGCGCTGTGGCCAGCGCCATTCTAATGAGGCACTGAATATGCATTTCAGCACCTTGGTAATATTCTTCAAAATGGCCCCTAGCATGGCCATTTTGAAGTTTTCTCTAAAGCTGTGTCTACATGTGCAAAAAAACTTGGAAATAAATGGCACTTTTTCAAAAGAGCGGGAGGAGCATCCACATGTGTAAACCTGTCTTTCGAAAGAACGGGGTGCAGACTTCAAAATCTGAACCCCGATCCCGTATCAGGAAGATCGCTCCCTTTCAAAATAATAAATTGAAAGGGGACATGGGTAGACGTGCCACAGTCCGCTCTTTCGAAATACAGGTCCGCCATGGTGCCGATCAGCTGGAGCATGGGGCTGCTCCAGCCGGCAGCAGTGGGGCTCTATGGTCCCTGAGTTCAGCTGCCCTAAAGCTGCATGCACACAGGAAACCTGTGGCAGGAAGCTGAGAGCATGCTAGGAGAAGCCTGCACACATGCTCCAGCACCCTCATGGCCAGCAGCCAGCCCCCCTGTGAGCCCCATGCCCCCCCCCCGAACTTCCCCAGGGATCCCAGGAGTGCGGGGGGGGCTCCCTCCTGGATGGAGGAAGAGCTGCGGGACCTCCTTGGCCTCTGGCAGGACGGAGGTCCTGCGCCACATGGGTGTGAAGTGGTGCAATGCTGCAGCTTTCGGCTGCCTGGCAATGGGCCTCCACACCAGGGGCCACCCAGAGCGCACTGCAGAGCAGGTACGCGCCAAAGTAAAAGAGCTGTGCCAGGGATATGCCCGGGCCAGGGCCCAGGCTGGACGCTCTAGGGCAGGACCAGCAACGTGCCCCTTCTACCGGGAGCTACCGAGCATCCTGGGGCCCCAGGAGAGTTTCCCTCCCCGTGGCTTTCCTGGACACCTCCGGGGACGAGCTGCAGCCAGAGGCGGAGGGGCAGCAGCCCAGGTCGGGGACCTGAGAGGGGACCATGGACTGGTCGAGCAAGGAGGGGGAGCTGACCATCGTGATCCCCTTCCACTTCTCCAGCCGGGCGGCCGAGGGCTGGATGTTGCCAAGGGACCCTCAGGTACATCCAGGGAGGGGCGCGCACACCTACTCCACAGGGTGGGGGGGTGACACAACAGCTAGGTGCCCCCCCACACGGACCCGGTGGTCCCGTGGTCCTCAGCGGTGTCTGGACTCCACCCCAGGCAGCGCGCCGTCGGGGCTGTGGCCAGAGGGGCCCCCCCAAGGGCCGAGGAAGACCCAGCACCTGGCCGAGGTGCACCTCCAGCTCACCCAGGCCAACATGGAGTGGTGGCGGGCGGCCTGGGATAGACTGCTGGACACCCTTGAGGGCATTGGCCATGCTGTGCAGGAGCACACGGCCACTGTGGCCTCCCTCCTGGTCACCCCGGCATCTTCCTCTGCTGGCCCTACCTCCTCCACCCCCACTGAGCCTGCCCCCTCCAGGGCCACCCACCGGCAATATTTGCCAGTGCTACTGGCACCCTCCCCCACCCCGCTAAGAACCCCGCACCCAGGGGTGGGGCAGGGGCTCCAGGGGCCAACAGGGTTTGTGGCCCACCACCCCTGCCCCCTGGAATGAGCACCATGCCCCCGCAAGTTAGGTCCCCCCCTTCAAGTTAGGTGCACCCCCCCACATATTATTTACAAACACCCAAGTAATATAAACCTTTCTTTATTAGTCACCACTCCGTGCTGTGCTCCTCGGTGGGTGGTGGATGTGCGGGTGTGGTGCTGGTGGGGGTGGCAGGGATGGTGGGCAACGGATGTGTGTGGGATGTGGGCATGTGCGCGGGTCAGAGGTGGCCATTGGCAAAGGCCTGCCTGAGGGCCTCCCGAATGCGGTGGCCGTCCCGGTGGGCCTGGGCGATGGGAGCGGCGCCCAGCTGCTCATAGATAGTGCCAGCCGGAGGGCATCCCCCCGCCCAGGGGACATAGGCATCCCCCTTCCCTCCACAATGTTGTGGAGGATGCAACAGGTGCCCACCACCTGGGGCACGCTGGGGACCCCGACCTCCAGCCATGTGAGGAGACACCTCCAGTGCCCCTTTAGACGCCCGAAGGCCCACTCCACCATATTGTGGGCATGGTTGAGGCGTTCATTGAACACCTCCCGGGTGGGGTCGAGGTGTCCCGTGTAGGGCCTCATGAGCCGCGGCTGCAGGGGGTTCGCCACATCTGCCACCATGCAGAGCGGCATAGTGACGTCCTCCACCACGGGGATCTCCCTCTGAGGGACGAAAGTGCCAGCCCCCATGCAGCGGCAGAGGCCGGAGTTCCGGAAGACCCGGGCATCGTGGGTGCGGCCGGCCCAGCCCACGTAGAGGTCGGTGAACCAGCCCCTCGCGTCCACCAGGGCCTGCAGCACCACCCACTGGTAGCCCTTCCTATTCATGTACTGGCCAGCGCTGTGTGGTGGGGCGCGGATGGGGATGCGTGTGCCATCCAAAGCGTCGCTGCAGTTCAGGGAGCCCAGGTCCTGGAAGCCAGCGACGATGTTGTCCACATCCCCCAAGCGGACGACCCTATGGAGCAGCATCGCGTTGATGGCCCTGATGACCTGCAGAGCGGGAAGGGGGCCACGGGTGCTAGTGTGGGTTTGGGGGGGCCGTTTCCCCCTGCCTCAGGCCCATTCTGCCCCACCTCCCGTTCAGCCCCTGGCCCGTGCAGCCCCCCCGCCCCCTCCTGTCCAGCCCCTGCCCATCCAGCCCCTTGCAGGGGAGGGTTCCCCTTGCCCCGGCCTCCCGGCCCCACCTTACCTCCAAAAGTACAGCCCTGACGGTGGCCTTCTCCACCCTGCACTGTTGTCCCACAGAGCGACAGGCGTCCGGGGTGGCCAGCTTCCAGATGGCAATCGTGACCCGTTTCTCCAGGGTGAGGGCTGGCCGCATGCAGGTGTCCTGGTACGGGAGTGGCCGGGGGGGGCGGGGGCGAGCCAGTGGCCGATCTCGTCAAAGTTCTGCCTCAACATGCCGAAGTTCCACAGCCACCTTTCCTCGCCCCACTCCCCCAGCGCCACACGCTCCCACCAGTCAGTGCTGCTGGGTGGGTCCAGAGGCGTCGGGGCACCCGAGGGGAGGGGGGATGCCTGGTGGTGCCCCAGTGGGGGGAGCCCTGTGGCCCCGGCGGGCGGGGGCCTTGCAGCCACCCAACGAGCTCGGGTGCAGCTGTGGCTGTGGTGCACAGCAGGGCGTCCATGATGAGGGCATCCTCCTGCAGGAGCTGTTGCTGGGCCTCCATGGTGGGCACAAGTGGGCTCTGCCAGGCTGGGACAGGCTGGGCAGCACTTGGCTCGTGCGGAGGGAGGGGCCCTTTAAAGGGGGCAGCTGGCTGTGGCCCTGGAAGGGCTTGTCGGCCATGGGACCCCGTCCGCAGCATTTCCTGCCTCCCTTCTTTCGAAAGAGAGCTTGGAGCCGTGTGGACGCTCTCTTTCGAAAAACCCCACCGGCACTTCGAGAGAGCAGATCGGAACGCCGAGCTGGAAAATGGCGCCAGCTGCGCTCTTTCGAGGGCCGCTTTTTCGAAAGCCGAACTGCGATTTTCGCCCTTTCGAAAGGGCGCTTACGTGGAGCCAGCTTAAGTGTAGCCATAGCCAGAGAGTTCCAGATTAGAGAGCAGATGAAAGGAGGGGGTGGCAGTAAGACAAGAGGCCTTTGTCTGAGCATTCTGTACTGCCAGTGCTGGACATTTAAAAAAAATCATGAGTCTGAGCCTCTCACAATTGATTGGCTTAGAAAAAAACCACAATACCTGGGCACACATTATTTGGCTTGTGGCTTTTAGGGTTCTTGGGTTTTAGGCCTTGCTATGGGGAGACAAGCTCGGCAGGGGAAGGGGCATTTTCCCCGACTAAAGCTGAGATTTGCACAGTGAAGATGCTAAATAGAAGGCTAACTCTGAAATTATGTACTACGTGCTCTGACATTAGTAGAAGTCTCCTCCCTGTAGTGCAGCCACCAACAACCTGTCAATCACTACCAGCAGCCTGTGTGTCCCAGCCCCATGCTGCTGGCCCATGCTCACATTCAGCCAGTGTGGCCCTGT
Organism: Carettochelys insculpta; assembly: GCF_033958435.1. Taxonomy (NCBI): domain Eukaryota; kingdom Metazoa; phylum Chordata; order Testudines; family Carettochelyidae; genus Carettochelys; species Carettochelys insculpta. Next base: position 264,111,849 of record NC_134137.1, on the reverse strand, counting down.
GGTGTGGAGAGGCAGGAATCTCAGCACGCGCCTCCCTGCAGGCCCTCCCCCCGCCCCAGCTCCCATTGTCCAGGAACAGGAAACTGTGCCCCATGGGAGCTGATGGGGTGGTCCAAGAGCAGCATGGGCCCAAGGCTGTACACCAGCCCCTGACCTCCCGCCCTTAGCTAGTGCCCTCTCCTACATCCCCTCTGCCAGTCTGAGTCCTCCCTCCCACCGTCAGCACCCTGGGGACGGCCGGGGAATGGAGAGAGCAGGGTGAGGCTTCAAGGAAAGGGTGGGGCCTTGGCAAAGGAACAGGGTAGATCGCGGGCATAGAAAGGCTGGAGACCACTGCTGTAGATGCAGCTGCCATTTTGGGGGCCAAAGATAAGACAATACATTATGGAAGAGAAGTTTCGTGTTTAGGTGTTCGCATGGAGATCCCCTAGAGACTGGCCATTTCTGTTTTTGGTTCCTTGTTCTCCCTTTAAAGTGATTTAGACAAAGCACATGGTTGCCTTGCGTATGTCTAATAACAGTGCACTACAGCCATTTCAGGGATCGCGTGCTGAATGAGACGTTTAGCTAGGTGTATTGAGTCCGAAGTACAGCATCACCTTCCAGCCACCAAGGTGTATACAGAGTGACGTAGCAATTCAGACAGCAGCAATGTTTGGCTAACAGAAGCACTTTGTTTAACATGGCCAGGGGAGAAAAGGCAAGGGGCGTCCAGTTCTCAACAAAAACGAAGTACAGGCTTCCTTATATGCCCCATGCAACAATAGCTCCGTTATGGGCTGCACATATATGGAAACTTGAATCTGCTGGCAAAAATCAGTCTTGCAGTTACATTCTCATGCTGAGGAAAATGCATCTTTCTCAGCCTGCTTCCCCATAAGCTTTCTTCCAAGGCCGCATTATTTTTCTCACTCGGCCCTCACTACGTCCCTTTTTTTCAGGCTCTTACCCACCCCCTCCTGTCCCTGCCCTGGCATGTATACTCGCCTTGCAGTATTTTTTCATTCCTCATCCTCCCCCCCGCCCCATAAGTGTTGTGCTTACACCTCTATATTCATCAGATCCTTAATATTCTCTTGTCGCTTACATTCATAGGCTACTTTCCTAAGTACCATCATTTGTAGTTCTGTTCTAGATAACTTAGAGATGCTTCTGGTAGTTTTAGCTAGGCAAAGACGTAAGCAGCGCAATACGAGCAGGACAAATGCATATAGCAATAATAAGACAATCAGAGCAAACATGATTCCATACAATATCTTTCTCACAAGCAAATCTAAATCAGGCAGCCAGGAGTTTAACCAGGCCCAGACATGGCTAAAACTCCAATCAGCGTTTTCTGAGGCCACCTGGTGGAGAACTGTGAGCTGACTCTTAATTTTGTGACTATCACTTTCAAGCTGTGTCTACACGTGCACGCTACTTCAAAGTAGCGGCACTAACTTCGAAATAGTGCCCGTCGCGGCTACACGCGTCGGGCGCTATTTCGAAGTTAACTTCGACGTTAGGCGGCGAGACGTCGAAGTCCCTAACCTCATGAGGGGATCGGAATAGCGCCCTACTTCGACGTTCAACGTCGAAGTAGGGACCGTGTAGACGATCCGCGTCCCGCAACGTCGAAATTGCCGGGTCCTCCATGGCAGCCATCAGCTGGGGGGTTGAGAGATGCTCTCTCTCCAGCCCCTGCGGGGCTCTATGGTCACTGTGTGCAGCAGCCCTTAGCCCAGGGCTTTTGGCTGCTGCTGCGGCAGCTGGGGATCCATGTTGCAGGCACAGGGTCTGCAACCAGTTGTCGGCTCTGTGTATCTTGTGTTGTTTAGTACAACTGTGTCTGGGAGGGGCCCTTTAAGGGAGCGGCTTGCTGTTGAGTCCGCCCTGTGACCCTGTCTGCAGCTGTGCCTGGCACCCTTATTTCGATGTGTGCTACTTTGGCGTGTAGACGTTCCTTCGCAGCGCCTATTTCGATGTGGTGCTGCGCAACGTCGAAGTTGAACATCGATGTTGCCAGCCCTGGAGGATGTGTAGACGTTATTCTTCGAACTAGCCTATTTCGATGTAGGCTTCACGTGTAGACGTAGCCTCAATGTGTTTATTCTGGGAGACATAAACACAACTGGAATTAATTAGCACACATACCCCCCCCCCCCATCCTGAGAGGCTAGTAAGTAATCAAGAGCTATATGATTTTTTGTATAGTGACATTGGAGAGTTGTGAAATTGCCTCCTTTAGTGCCTGAATTGCATCCATGGTTGCATTTCCCATGGCGTCAATCATGGCTGAGATATTAACAATGGCGTTTTCCAATTCACATACTCCTAGCCATGGTAGAAAGGTGTGCGCAATTCCGTGTTTCAAGTGACTAGGGGATTAACAGGCCACGATGATGGTTTAGGTTCCTGGCATCCTCACAGATTACATGGTGTAGGCTTTGAATGCCAGGTACAATGTATCCCAGAGTACAGGTGTCCACCCACTGAGGAGGTAGGGTCTTATAAGCCTGGCCTTTACACAACCAATATAGTCCAGGGGCAGTTTGATTGGTGTGGATCATCCAGCCACCTACCGGGAAGCTGGTATTAGTGGCACTGACTGTCACAGTATGGTTGCAAGGTGTATAATGGCATTGGGAGGCATGCCACTAACTTGCTAACAGGTAGGGGCCAATATCCTGGAGGATATTATCCATGTCCCTTGGGGCCCCGCAGGCTTATCTGGACTATACTGGACTCCAGCCAGTATTCTGGGCTCAGTATCGTTCCACTCATCAGAAGACATGCGCCTGCCACTCATGGGGCATCCCTGTGCTAGGTGTGTGGGGCCGTGTGCACAGATTCAGCAATCACTTAAGTACACACACACACACACACACACACACACACCATGTCCCACTACCTGAGAAAGGTTTACAAATAGATTTCATTGCTATCCTCCTTGTACGGAGGTCAGGGAACTCATAACCACAAGTAATATTAGCAGCATAGTGGTTTGTCTTTAAAATTTTGGCTTCCAGCACACTACCATTAACAAAATAATGACTATAAGAACGCAAAACAACTTTGCTCCCTGGGGAGTTTCTAAATCTGCATAATTGTCTGCAACTTTCCAAGGGTTATTGTGATCTACATTAAGTTACTAAAAGCGCTATAACACATATACCCAAGGTCTGTGGTTTCAGGCGAAATTTGGCTAGCTGTGTAGGCTATTTTTTTGAGATTTTGTTGTCTGGCTGTCACTCACAAGGAACCCTCTGGATTTTCAAGGAGGTATTGTGGGTGAGAAAGGTTTTCCACTCCGTCGGGGCAGGTACCTTTTTTGCAGTGGGAAGTATGAACCCAAGCAGCAACTTCAGCGACCTTCATGGCAGTTGGGGTGGTTAGCAGGACCTGGAAAGGCCCCCTTCTACCAAGGCTGCAGGCAATCCTTCTTCTGGTGAACCTAAATCAGGACCCAGTCGCCTGGTTGGATTGGATTGGCAGCCAAGCCACCAGCTAGAGACTGGTCCTCTGCTGTAGCTTTAATCTGCAACGAGGTGACCTTAAGGGCCTTGGTGAGCCCTTGGCAGTAGGCTAACAGAGCATCATGGAGATGAATCAGGTGTGGAGGTGGAGGGGCAGCAAGCCTCCTCCTGGGTCGACCCATAACAATCTCAAAAGGGGATAGAACCGAGGACTTTTGGACAGAATTTCAGATTTGGCAAAAGTACCAAGGGGAGGGCCTCTGGCCATTTTAAGCCAGTTTGCTCACAGGTCTTCACCAGGCGAAGCTTAATATAAAAGTTTTTCCATTCCACTTTACCTCCACTCTGAGAATGGTTTGGGGTGTGGAGCTGGTATTGTCTGGAAAGGACTTTACAAACGTGTTGGACCACCTGGCCAATGAAACAGGGGGGTCACGGGTTGAGTCCAAGGAAGGGGGCAGATTGAAGCAGGGTAGTAAGTCAAAAAAGTTTCTTGGCCAAAGTGAGGGCATCAGCCCATCAGCAAGGGTATGCCTCAGGCCAGCTGCTGAAAAGGCCGACAATAACCAACACATACTTCCAGGGCCCTGACCTGGGTAACTCAATAAAATCCATCTGGAGGTGGGAAAAGGGATAAAGGCCCAAAGGTCTGTGAAATGTATGTGGCTGGCAGGGCAGTTGGCCAGGATTGTGTCACTGACACTGTGGGCGTTGGCGACAAAAATGAGCATCCACTGCTGAAAATTTGGGGGCATACCAATGGCGGTCAACCTCGGCTATCATCCCTCTGCCCCGCTTTGGCCAAGTGGGCAACTGAGTGGGCCATTTGGGCTAAGAGGCATAGTAGGGCCCTGGGGGGTGGCCCTGACCAGATGGGTGCCACCATGAGGAGTTGGAGTGGAGGGTGCAGCCCACGGAAATCCAGGCATTCTTTTCAGCTTCTGGGGTGGCATCCTGGAGGAAGGGAAGGTCAGGGGAGATAGGGGAGGAAAGATAGAGAGCGGCCTGTAGGACCAAAGCCGAGAGTTCTGACAGGGCAGCAGTGGCAACAGCACAGAGACAAGGAGGGAACCCAGAGGTGACCAGGTCGAGAGAAGCACTGTAGTAAGCAATGGGACGGTGTGCGAAAGGCTGGGTCAGGACACCGGAAGCAGTACCTTGGTGTTCATGGCAGGAAAGAGTGAAAGGCTTAGACTAGTCAGGCAGACCGAGAGCAGGAGAAGAGGACAGGGCTTGCTTAACCTGACAGAAGGCAGATCCGTGGACATCTTCCCAGGGCAGCGGGTCAGGGGAAGAGTCACGGGTCAGAAGGGTGAGAGGTTTGGAGAGCTCAGAGTGATTAGGAATCCATTGTCGGCAGTAGTTGGCGGCACCTAGGAATCCACGGAGCTGGCGTTTGGTCTGTGGGAGAGGCAGAGAAAGGACAGCAGAGAGACGATCAGGAGACAGGTGACGGGCACTGTGAGAAATAGTGCATCCCAGATAAGTAACAGAAGTCTGACAGAATTGCAGCTTAGAGTGGGAGGCTTTATGACCCCGCACTGCAAGCTGTTCTAAAAGAGCAACAGAGTCAACGGGACAATGGGGGAGGGTATCAGAGCAAAGGAGCAAGTCATCAACATGCTGAACCAACACAGAATCATGAGGTAGCTGAACCATATCGAAGTCAGAGTTGAGAAGCTGCCTATATATGGTGGGCGAGTCACAGAAACCTTGAGGCAGGTGGGTGACAGTGTATTGCCGACCTCAGTAGGTAAAAGCAAACAAGTATTGAGGTGAACTGGTATAGAGAAAAAGGCATTACAGAGATCCACCACAGAAAAATAAAAGGCAGAAGCAGGTATCTGAGAAAGTACAGTAGTGGGGTTGGGCATCACAGCTGTCAACAAGACCACAAAATTGTTAATAGCACAGAAATCTTGGGCAAATCGATAAACAGGCAACCCCTCAGATGTAAACTTTTCCTTCTTATGGACTGGAAGGATCAGAGTATTACAACCAGGGGACACATTGTTTTAGGAGACCTTGTATTACAGGAGCAATGCCTTCAGAGGCAGCAACCGACAACGGGTATTGCAGGATTGATGGGGGAGACACTCCTGATTTAACCTTGATAGAAACCAGGATGGCACCTTTCAGTAGCCCCATATCACTCATGGAATGGGACCAAAAAGCACTCAGGAAGGTGAGCCAATAGTTCCTGTTGCAATGAGGAAGAATTGGACTTGTGTTCCTGTTCCATTAGTGTCATCATCAAGGCAGGAATTTGGGTCGGGGGTAATGTGAGGAAAACCCCATCTAGAGATCAATGAACTGTTGCCTGCAACTTACAGAGGAGGTCTCGGCCCAACAGATTTACAGAGGCACAGGGACTCAACAGAAAAGCATGTTGCTCAGTTGCGGGGGGGGGCCCAACGTAAACAAGAGCGGCTGCATAACAGGGTAGCTAATGGGTTGATCTCCAATACCCACAGCAGTAATTACTTTATCAGAAACAGGAATCTTAGATACAAAAATCAGAGCTAAGAATAGACAAAGAAGCACTGGTGTCAACAAAGAAATAGGGAACTCTCTATTTTCCTATAGTAATAGATACTAGTATCAGAGGAGGTAGAAAGTAAAGGAGCTAGAGTCCTTTGGTCCTCTCAGCTGTCCTAATACTGATTTTCATTCCCATGGGACTGGTCCGGATGGTGGAGTTTGGCGGGTGCCTGGCTGAAATTTAGGAGCACTAGCTGAAAGTGGGGGCCCCCAGAGTCTATTTGGGCACTCATTTTTCCAATGGCCTTTCTGCTTGCAGTAGCGGCAGACGTCATTAGGAACTTCAGAGGGCCTGGCGCCGCCCTGAAGATTTTTAATTTGCAACGCCATCAATTTTTCTTGAGCCTTCAATTTTTGCTGTTGGTCTTTATTTTGAAGATAATCAACTTGTTTGTTAAAGCACTTGTAGTGCTGTTCAGCTTTGTCTTCCCATACGTACTAGGCTTACATTTGAACTGGGTGTTTATGTTCCACATTTTCTCAGAGATGTTTAAGAATATTGTGATCCCATGACCCGGCTAAGGGCCATTGCAGTTTGGGTTCACCATCAGTATACCAGTTCCATTTGGTTAAATATTGAGTTGACCTGGGCCCAGGTACATAAACCAGGCGGGATCCTGCAGCAGGACCTCAGAGGTCCTGTCACCCATTGTCAAGCCTAGGACTTCCTGACACCGGGATAGACAGGTACTCACCCTGGCCAGGCATTTACTGCCAGAGCCAAATAGACAGATGGTAGATCAGGGTCTGCAGCATCAGAGCCGCAGAGCTGAAAAACAAGTCGCGAATTGCCTTCTAAGTCGAAGAGCTGAGATGAGGGTCCTACTCAGGGCGGTCTGCGTAGGGACACATCCTGGACGAGCCCCCCAAAACGATGCAGAAATTCAGACAGGATCATTGTTTGGCTAACAGAAGTGTTTTATTTAACAAGGCCATGGGAGAAAAGGCAAGGGGCGTCCAGCTCTCAACAAAAATAGTCTTCCTTATATGCCCCATGCAACAATAGCTCCGTTATGGGCTGCACAGATATGGAAACTTGAATCTGCTGGCAAAAATCAGTCTTGCAGTTACATTCTCATGCTGAGCTAAACGCATCTTTCTCAGGCTGCTTCCAGATAAGCTTTCTTCCAAGGCTGCATTATTTTTCTCAGTCAGCCTTCACTACCTCCCTTTTTCTCAGGCCCTTACCCACCCTCTCCTTCCCCTGCCCTGGCATGTATACTTGGCTTGCAGTATTTTTCCATTCCTCATCAACAGAGCGTGTGATTCTGTCAAGGAGGCCATAAAAGACAGCAGCTCACACTGCTTTTTGCACAAAATGTTCAGATGCAGGAGACCTGGTGTTAATCACATCTACAGGAGGGAGTTAATTTTGATTTCACTGCTGCAGCTCCGCAAGCCTGCCTCCTGGATCACAAGCCCACATGACTTTACCAAAAGCTCTCTGAATACTTTCACTTTCACGGCTGAATCTTTTTGGTCGTCACCAGCAGCTGCAGTCTCAGGAAATAAGAGACCCAGTACGGTAAGAAACTTCTTAGAAATACAGCAGAGTCCCAAGATTCGTGACCTTAATGTTTGTGAATTCAATTATTCATGGATGGCTGAGCAGCTGCTTCCCTGGGGCCCCAGGCAGGAGCACTGGCAGTAGCTGCTTCCCCTTGGACTTCAGGGCAGGCTGCTGTATTTGCAAAATCCAGAGTTTGCCGGGGTTCTCAGCATGGAACCCTTGCGAATGTTGAGCCCCTACTGTACTTAACTGTCTTTGCACAATAAAAGTAAATAGGAATGACTGGAAGCTGTGGAAGTGACCTACTAGATATCCAAGGTTCCTGCTTAACATTCAGGAGTCTGGATCTGTTCCATCTAATGTTTGAGGTGGCTTTTGTGAGTGCATAGTTACTAGTAAGTGTAAAACAAAGGCCTTACAGGCGAGCCTCTTTGTTTTAAGAGACAAAATGAATTAAGAGAATGGTGGTCAGAGATTCTCTTCTGAGGGGAACAGAGGTGCCCATCTGTTGCCCTGACATTTCATCTTGGGAGGTGTGCTGCCTGCCGGTGGCCCGTATCCCAGATGTTATGGAGCTGTTGTCGAGGATTATCTGGCCCTCTGACTACTACCCCACGCTACTCATCCATGTGGGCACTAACGATACTGCGAGGTGTGACACCGAGCAGATCAGGAGTGACTACAGGGCTCTGGGAGTACGGGTGAGGGAGTTCGGGGCGCAGGTGGTATTTTCTTCAATCCTTCCTGTCAAAGGTAGGGGCCCAGGCAGTAACAGGTGCATCATGCAGGTGAATGCCTGGCTGCGAAAATGGTGTCACCAGGAGGGCTTTGACTTCCTCAACCACGGAATCCTATTCCTGGAAGGACTGCTAGGCAGAGGTGGCGTTCACCTTTCAAGGAGGGAGAAGACCCTACTTGGACCCAGACTGGCTAACCTAGTGAGGAGGGCTTTAAACTAGGTTCGATGGTGACTGCGGAGCAAAGCCCATGGGTAAGTGGAAAACATGGAGACCTGGGAGAGATGGGTTGGAAATGGGAGGGAGCACGGGCTATAATGGCAGAGGAAAAAGGAGGGGTAGGGCAAAACTGGGAGGCAAGAGCAAATCAATATCTTAGATGCCTATGTACAAATGCAAGACATAGGTGATAAGCAGGAAGAACTGGAAGTGTTAATAAATAAACTATGACATCGTTGGCAGCACAGAACCTTGGTGGGATCATACACACGATTGGAATGCTGGTATGGAAGGGCCCAGCCTGCTCAGGAAGGACAGACAGGCGAAAAAGGGAGGAGGTGTTGCTTTATATATGTTAAAAATGTACATACTTGGACTGAAGTGGAGATAAACATGGGAAACGGACGTGTCGAGAGTCTCTGGATTAGGCTAAAATGGGTGAAAAAACAAGGGTGATGTCCTGCTAGGAGTCTACTACAGGCCCCTTACCCAGGTAGAAGCGGTGGGGATGAGGCTTTTTTTTTTTAAACAACTAACAAAATCATCCAGGACCCAGGATTTGGTGGTGATGGGGGACTTAAACTATCCACATATATGTTGGGAAACTAACATAGTGGGCCCCAGACTATCCAGTAAGTTCTCGGACTGCATTGGAGATAACTTTTTATTTCAGAAGGTTGAAAAAGTTAGGAGGGTGGGAAGCTGTTCTAGATTTGATTTTAACAAATAGGGAGGAACTGATTGAGAATTTGAAGGTGGAAGGCAGCTTGGGTGAAAGTGGTCATGAAATCATAGAGTTCACAATTCTAAGGAAGGGTAGAGGGGCGAACAGCAAAATAGAGACAATGGATTTCAGGAAGGTGGGTTTTGGTAAACTCAGACAGCTGGTAGGGAAGGTCCCATGGGAAGCAAAACTGAAGGGAGAAACAGGTGAGGAGAGCTGGCAGTTTTTCAAAGGGGCATTATTAAGGGCCCAAAAGCAAGCAATTCTGCTGTGTAGGAAAGATAGAAAATACGGCAAAAGACTGCCTTGGCTTAACCAGGAGATCTTGCATGATCTCAAATAAAGAAGGAATCATATAAAAAATGGAAATGAGGACAAATTACAAAGGGTGAATATAGGCAAACAACACAGGAATGCAGGGGCAAGATTAGAAAGGCAAAGGCGCAAAATGAGCTCAAACTAGCTACAGGCATAAAGGGAAACAAGGCGACTTTATAAATACATTGGAAGCAAGAGGAAGACCACGGACGGGGTAGGTCCATTGCTCAGTGAAGCGGGAGAAACAGTAACAGGAAACTCAGAAATGGCAGAGACGCTTAATGACTTATTTGTTTGGATCTTCACTGAGAAGTCTGAAGAAGGACTGCCCAACATAGTGGAATGCTAGTGGGACAGGGGTAGGTTTAGAAGACAAAATAAAAAAAGAACAAGTTAAAAATTACTTAGAAATGGCTGTGATCTGAAGAAGTGGGTCTGTCCCATGAAAGCTCATCACCTAATAAATTATTTTGTTAGTCTTTAAAGTGCTACTGGACTGCTTTTTCATTTTGCTAGTATGTAGACTAGCATGGCTTTCTCTCTGTTATTAGAAAAGTTAGACGTCTGCAAGTCACCAGGTCATGATGAAATGTATCCTAGAATACTCTAGGAGCTGATAGAGGAGGTATCTAAGCCTTTAGCTATCATATTTGGAAAATCATGGGAGACAGGAGAGATTCCAGAAGACTGGAAAAAGGCAAATATAGTGCCCATCTACAAAAAGGGGAATAAGAACAACACAGGAATTTACAGACCAGTCAGTTTAATTTCTGTGCCAGGAAAGATAATGGAGCAAGTAATTAAGGAAATCATCTGCAAACACTCGGAAGGTGGTAAGGTGATAGGGCACAGCCAGCATGGATATGTACGAACAAATCATGTCAAACCAACCTGATAGCTTTCTTTGATAGGATAACAAGCCTTGTGGATCAGGGAGAAGTGGTGGATGTGGTTTACCTAGACTTTAGCAGGGCATTTGATATGATCTTGCATGATCTTCTTATCAATAAACTAGGCAAATACAATGTAGATGGGGCTACAATAAGGTGGACACAAAACTGGCTGGAAAGCCATACTCAGAGAGTAGTTATGAATGGTTTTCAATCCTGCTGGAAAGGTATAACAAGTGGGGTTCCGCAGGGGTCTCTTTTGGGACTGGTTCTGTTCAATATCTTCATCAACAATTTAGATATTGGCATAGAAAGTAGGCTTGTTAAGTTTGCAAATGATACCAAGCAGGGAAGGGTTGCAGCTGCTTTGGAGGTTAGTGTCAACATTCAAAATGATCTGGACAAATTGGAGAAATGGTCTGAGGTAAACAGGATGAAGTGTAATAAAGACAAATGCAAAGTGCTCCACTTAGGAAGGAACAATCAGTTTCACACATACAGAACTGGAAGCAACTGTCTAGGAAGGAGTATGGCAGAAAGGGATCTAGGGGTTATAGTGGACCACAAGCTAAATATGAGTCAACAGTGTGATGCTGTTGCAAAAAAAGCAAACGTGATTCTGGGATGCATTAAGAGGTGTGTTGTGAGCAAGACATGAGAAGTCATTCTTCAGCTCTACTCTGCGCTGGTTAGGCCTCAGCTGGAGTATTGTGTCCAGTTCTGGGCACCGCAGTTCAAGAAATATGTGGAGAAATTAGAGATGGTCCAGAAAAGAGCAACAAGAATGATCAAAGTCTAGAGAACACGATCTATGAAGGAAGGCTGAAGGCATTGGGCTTGTTTAGTTTGGAAAGAGAAGATTGAGGGGAGACATGATAGCAGTTTTCAGGTATCTAAAAGGGTGTCATAATGAGGAGGGAGAAAACTTGTTCTTCTTGGCCTTTGGGGATAGAACAAGAAGCAACGGGCTTAAACTGCAGCAAGGGAGGGTTAGACTGAACATTAGGAAAAAAATCCTAACTGTCAGGGTGGTCAAACAGTGGAATAGATTGCCAAGGGAGGTTGTGGAATCTCCCTCTCTGGAGATATTTAAGAACAGGTTAGATAAATGTCTACCTGGGATGGTCTAGACAGTACTTGGTCCTGCCATGAAGGCAGGGGGCTTGACTCGACGATCTCTTGAGGTCCCTTCTAGTCCTAGTATTCTATGATGGATACTGTACAACCCTAAAGATTACTGAACTATATGTTTTTAAACAAATTACTTGGAAAATAATTTATCCTGTTCCTTACTAGCCCAGGCTTGTGTTCAAGATTCATATTTCCCCAACATTAGCCTATGACAGTACACTTGGAGTAAAGGTAAACGAGAGACTCAGGTGAACTTCAGAGATGCTGAGCACCCACTGCTTGCATCGAATTCAGTGGGATTACTGATGTTGGTAACTTTTGGGCAGAAAAGAAATTAGTGTGCTGAACTGGAAGGTGATGTGGGAGCGGAAAGGTGGGGGAATATCCCCTTCTGTCTGGGAAGATATGACTTTCTTGGTAGGCTGGAGAAATGTTTGGTGGCTGTATACACCTATTTCCTGCTTTCTAAATTATGTTAGAAACACTGCCCAGTTTAAGGCAGAAAAGCTGTTCTTTCTGTATGCTGTTGTTTGAAAGCAGCTGCTGAACAAAGAATTTTTAATCTGACGAACTGCTGCAGCCTTACGTATGCTTTCTCCTCTTCAAAATTTCTTGCTACCTCATTTTTCCTGCCCTTCTAAACAGTTCAGTTTTTCACCCAGGACTATTTTCCTGTTGGGTAAATTCTGATACACTTATAACTTTGGGGCTTGGACCCCATTTCAACTTTAAATGATATAGAAGCCTAGTCACTTCTGAAAGCAGGGTGTGAGCTACGAAGTCACTTACATGATTTAAGATCCTTTTACTCTTCTGCTACTGGGTGACCACTTCTAAAATTGGCAGGTGTGATCTGGTAAGACTTTGCTGTGGAATATTTTTATAGGGGCTTGGTAATTATTCTTAAATCTACAAGGCATAAACCATAGTCTTTGAAAGCCTAGCAAAAATTTACTGCTGACCAACAGGTCTTCAATTTCCTGTCATATAAATAGTACAATATTAGTTTTGGTGTGGGAGTCAATGACACTGGCTCTGTCATTTGGTAAATACTATGCCTATTCATGAATGATTTAAAAAACAATGCACATGGCCTTCACAAGGGAGAGTTCAGTGGAAAGTAACTAAAGAGTACAGCATGAGTATAAAATGTTACCATGGTGGGGGAGCAGAGAAGTCTGACACAAAAACAGAAACTGGTCGTTATTTTGTGGTTGTTTTTACCAGTTTCTGAACTCTGTACCCAATTCTGTTCTCCGAGTTGTTCACACATCTGTCTTCTCCCATTTCATAGTATTCTCTTGATTTTTAATTTGATCTTAGGACTGTTTTTTTCATATTGTAAATGGGTGAGCAATTTCTCTAGGCTTGGAGCAAGTAATCACAGTTGCAGTGTTTCTCAACTAAAACTCTTGGTTTCTCAAGGGCATTGAAAAGAGCTACATAGAAAGAATAGCTTTTAGTTCAGCCCTGAACATTGGTAAATGTTTCTCAAAAATATTTTCCCCTTCCTAGTCATATTCAATGTATGTGCATGCAAGAGCTATTTAATTATGAACTAGTGCTTCATTTAGAGATTTATGTAAGCTACAGAGCACTGTCTGTCCTCCAAAGCCTATGCTCAAGTGCAGCATACCTCCGCCTTTATTGCTGTCTCTGGCCCTGATATGTAGCCCAGGAGTCTAGTGAATGATAGAGGTAGGCATTGCAGACAGCAAAGAGGCATGTAGGCTGTGGTTTGTGCTTGTAACATTGTATCCTGGTCTGTGACAGAGCCAGGCTGCACCAGGAAAAGGAAAGTCAGCTGTGTTTATATTACTGTCTCGCCTCTAAACAGAAAGAAGCATCATATGGATCTGTCTGCTGCCTATGACTTGCTGGTGGCTGATGTGCAGAAGTGGGACCTGACTGATGTTGGTGTTCCTTGTGAGCTGCTGCTCATCGGAGAGACTGCCTTCCCGGTTCTGGTCAACCCTCAGGGGCAGGTCCTGACTGCAGCTTCCCAGGATGCAAAGGGCCGGATAGTGGTGGTAGCTCATGAGCAATACCTGGAGAAACTCGAGATGGCTCAGTTCCTTGAAAATGCTGTCAGGTGGCTCAATGTCGACCCACAGGCAGTGGTGGGCATCCAGGAGAATGTGAGTTCTTTCATGGGGATTCTCAGTCAATCCGGCATTAAAATGCAGCCCTGCTTTGAGGTCATGTCTACGCTCAGAGTTTATTGTACGGCTGTGGATGATGATGATGATGAGGATGATGATGATGAAGAAGAGATGAGGGACCTGATCCAGTTTGTAAAGGAAGGTGGGGGGTTGCTCATTGGGGGTAGGCCTTTGTTTTGTTCCCATATGCACAACTCAAAGAGAGTGCTGTTTGATTTCCCTTGGAACCATGTCACCAGTGTGGCTGGTCTGTACTTCACAGCTGGATGCGGTGCACCTGGGGTTTTCGACGTCTCGAGAACAATGCCAGTGATTCCTTTAATCACACCATGAGTATCAGGGCTATTCTATGCATGTTTAAGTGTATTGTTAAATACTATAAAACGTTATGTAGCCTCTCCATAGTTAGGGGGGTGATCAGCTTCCCTTAGAAAGCTCTACAACTTCAGTTTGAAAAATCTATTTTGCCAGAGGCAAAACTGCAGAGTCTTCTGGAGGCAAATAAATAAAAACATAAAATTAAAAAGAAATTCACTGTTTAAGGGAAATTGAAACTATTTTTAATTACAAATCATCAAAAATTACCTTGATTTTTTAATTATTTTTCCCTCTCTAGCTTAAAAATAGCTGATGAGTGGCCCCTTTCAAACTTTCCACATACTTAGTTCTTATTGAAGATTAATCTGCTGCTGGTATTGGGAAAAATGTACATTGTAATTACACAAAGCTGTTTTATTTTTGATGGGATAATGTAGGGGGTCCAGTCCTGCTACCATTGATTTTTGTTGTTGACTTCAATGAAACTAAGGCTGGGCACCATGAGCCTTATTTTTCAGAAGCATGCTGAAAACAGATTCAATATGGATGACTGGGTTGTGTGAGAAAAGGGCGAGAGCAGAATAAGCTATTATCATGTATAACTTGTATGACACTTTCCCCAGGTTATCGCTAATAGAGAGCTTACTTTAACCCAAAGGATAGGACCATTTTATTTGTCGCTGTTGAATCATGGTTTGACGTCAGCTTCTGTGTGGCTTATTTAGGGAGACATGGTACCTCCTGATAGTGAAGCTTATTACCAAGGTCCTGTTCTGTGGCTCACCTTGATCCATAGGTCATCTTGTATTTACAAGAAATTATGGTGCTGTTTTCATGTGGGGTAGGGCTGAATGTCAAACCATTAAAGAAAATTTTTGAAAATTAAAAATCGCATCTCTTTTGCAAATGTTACTGGCTTAAGAAAAAAAAAAAGTTGTGTCAGCAGAAGCACCGTGACCTGTATCTGCACAAGAGACCAGCAGCGAAAGTCCTCCTGTAAACTCTGTTTGGGAGCAATGCTATGCTGACAAATTCTACTTTTATGCAACTTCTTCAGGGCTATGGAAGAGCTGCCATATGGGGAGAGAATAAAACTAGGACTTTTCAGATTAGAAAAGAGAAGACGAAGGGGGGATATGATAGAGATCAATAAAATTATTAATGCTGTGGAGAAAGTAAATAAGGAAAAGTTATTTACTTGTTCCCATAACACATGAACTAGGGGTTGCCAAATGAAATTAATAGGTAGCAGGTTTAAAACAAAAAATAAAGGAAGCATTTCTTCACACAGTCAACCTGTGGAACTCCTTGCCAGGGGATGTTGTGAAGACCAGGTATTTGACAAGGTTCAAAAAAGAGCTAAATTCATGGAGGTTAGGCCCATCAATGGCTATTAGCCAGGATGACTAGGAATGGTGTCACTAGCCTCTGTGTGTCAGAAGCTGGGGCTGGATCACTTGATGATTGCCTGTTCTGTTCATTCCCTCTGGGGCATCTGGCAGACAAGATACTAGACTAGATGGACCAAGTTGGGCCTTTATGTTGTGTGTGTATGTTCTGCAGTAAAAGTAAAGGGGGCCTACATGGTGATTGGGGTGGGAAGTGGAATCATGTTGTCTGCCACAAAATTCACAGATTTCTGAGCGTCAGTAGATTTTTATGTTGGCTCGTGCAAAAAGCGTTTTCCCAGGGAAGGAATGGTGAAGGATTTATGAAGGTATAAGCCTTATGGAAAGTCTTACGCAGTTATCTGTCATTGAATCAAGTGAAGAACGGAGACTCTGACCTGCCAAAAGGTGCATGGGAAGCTTGTGGTTGAAGCAGAACTCTGATCTTTTCAGTTTTTAAAGCGTCCCTGTAATTCATACTTGTGTGTGTCTTTCAAAAATATTTCTATAAAGATCACCTTTTACACAGTGCCATTCTAGGCATATAACTAGGCCGATTTGATGGCTACGCTTCAACTTGAAGCATTATGTCTTCAGTTCTTAAATATGAAAAACATATCACCACACTCTGCTCTCATTCCTTTTGTCTCTGCTACTCGGTTGTTCGCATCTCGCTACGTGCTTCCCCCATGTGGCCGTTTCGTAGATCAGAAGGTAAACAGTAAGAATGAATGGCCTGTAACAGCTACTTCACAGCGATGCCCAGTAAAGGGTCAGCAGGTGGCGGGCTGTGCTTTGTAATAAAGGAAACAGGAACAGGTTGCATGTGGTGTGGAGAAAAAGAATGATTCTTTTGGGTGGAAAGGGAGAAGCAACGTGATATTAGGTGCGGAAAAAGAGGAGGACTTAGGTGCACCCACTTCTCAATTCTGCTGGAGGTGCTTGAGCACTACTCAGATGGGCATTACGTTTTCAGGGCTGAAGGAACAAGCTCAGGCAACCAAGTGGCTCTGATTTAAGGATATTTTGATCCTATTATGGGCAAGGTGGATGAACCAGACTAATTTCTTCTAGCTTTGATTCTTTGCTAATGTTGGCATTTTGACTGATACCAAGTTCTCTCGGTTTTGCAGGTGTGGGCTAGATCGCTGCAGAGACTTAGAGGTTCTCTTAAGAGGAGTGTCTGAGCTGGATGTAATGGATTGCACGCCCTCCTGTTTGCTCGTCCATGGGGCTTTGGCCTTCCCCCTTGGCACGGATAGCTCTTATCGGTGTTTTCTTGCAGCAGCTCACTATGGCCAGGGCTGCGTGGTCGTAGCTACGCATGAGAACCAGATGTGTGTCCTGCACCGAATGCCGTTCCTTCTCAATGCCTTGGAGTGGCTAGGTGCTGAGAAGAAGGGGAGTATTGGCATCAACCGCAACCTGAAGCAGCTGCATGACCTGCTAACTTGGCAGAACGTGGCATGCAAGATCTCCGTTCTCACCAACAAACAGAGCATTTACTGCTGCAAGTCCTACAGTGACGCCGAGGCTAAAAGGATCCTTGAGTTTGTGGCAGAGGGAGGAGGCCTGCTGATTGGAGGTCAGGCCTGGTGGTGGGCTTCCCAAAATCGAGACCAGAATGCTATCACTCAATATCCTAGCAACAAAATCCTCATCCCCTTTGGGATTAGCATCTTGGGGGAATCCATGTTGGCAAGTAAATACCCAATATTATGACCAGCAGAGGAGCCGCACTGTTACCACTTCCGCAGGGCGCTCTCTCAGTTGCAGCAACATTTGGCCAAGAAAGAGGAAATTCCGCCACCACTGAAGGGCTAGCTCCAGAGGCTGGGGCAGGACTGCATGGAATTCCTCCAAATCCCTGTTAGTGCTGGCCCCATGTATTCCTCGCTCCACCAGGTTGCGTACAAGATACTGCAAAGCAATGGGATTCCGCCGGTGAGCAAGGAATGCCCAATCTGCAGCAGCTCCAAGGAGGCAGTGCTCCTGTGTCTGGCCACAAAGCTGTCCCAAACCATGCCAGCCTGTGCGAGGCTAGCGCTCTGCAAACACCGCACCATCCCTCATGTCACCGTGGAAGTCAACAGCACAAACCCAGGTGAAAGAAGCTGTCTGTCCACTACCTGCCACAAGGGGTATCATTGGTAGAACACGCACAAGAATAGCACTGCTTCCCATGAGCCTGGTGAGACCACACCTGGAATAATAAAACAAAAAAGCAGTCAAGTAGCACTTTAAAGAGTAACAAAATAATTTATTAGGTGAGTTTTGTGGGACAGACCCACTTCTTCAGACCATAGCCAGACCAGAACAGACTCAATATTTAAGGCACAGAACCAAAAACAGTAACCAAAGTTGACAAAGCAGAAAAAAAAATTATCAAGGTGAGCAAATCAGAGAGTAGAGGGGCGGGGGAGGGGGTTGGGGGGAGTCAAGAATTAGGTGAAGCCAAGTATGCAAAAGAGCCCCTATTATGACCCAGAAAATTCCCATCCCAGTTCAAACCACATGTTAATGTGTCGAATTTGAATATAAAAGAGTTCAGCAGCCTCTCTTTCCAGAATGTTGTGAAAATTCCTCTTCAGTAAGACGCAAGGTTAAGATTTTGTCATGGTTATTTTTAGTAAGTCATGGACAGGTTTCTGGCAGTACCAAACATACATGTAAGTCTGACTTTTATTTTTAAAAAAAAGGGGTGGGGGGAGCAGGCGGGGCTAACTCCCAGGGTTGAGGAGGCCAGTGGCTCCAGCCCCTCCACCACCCATGGCAGCTACGGACAGCTGAGGGTCCTGTGGGGGCAACAGCTCTGTGCTCTGGGACTCAAGAAACGAAAGTCACAGAGGTCTGGGAAAGCCACAGAATCCATGAGCACTCTGCCAAAATCTTATCCTTAATCCAAAGTTTTCGTAGAAACTGCTTATTGGGTTATGTTTAGTCCACTCCTCTCCCTTGGTCCCTTCCAGAAGCCTGGGTTGGCTTTCCCCTACAACCCTGCTCTCCATTCCTTTATCCAGTCCAATAGTAAAGGACTCAAGCAATTGGTGTTTGGAAATGTGTTCCCTGAGCTGGTAGATCTCAGCCTTTGGTAACCTTCCTGGGTAATCAGCACAAATGTGTTTATTTAGTGTTGTCACATTACTCCTTTTTATGTGCATTTAACTATTCTAACCCAGTGTTTCTCAACCAGGGGTATGCTTGGGGGTAGACTGAGGGCTTCTGGGGGTACATTAACTCATCTAGATATTTGCCTAGTTTTACAACAGGCTACATAAAAACACCAGTAAAGTGCGTACAGTTTAGAAGTTCATTCAGATCATTACTTGCTTTTACCGCTTCTTATGCCTCACACTGAAATGTAAGTACAATAGTTCTATTCCAATTCATTTATTTGATAACAAGAGGTAGAAAGTCATCAAGTTTTTCAGGAGTAGTCTTCCGTGATACTTTTGCATGTAAGTAGTTTTAAAGTGAGGTGTAACTTGGTGGTATGCAAAACAAATCCGACTCCTGCAAAGGGAACAGTAATTTGGAAAGGTTGAATGGCACTTGTTTCAAGACCTCAGATTACCTTAGGACCATGTTTCTCAACTGGTGGTGTGTGCACCCTTTGGGGTATGTGAGAGAAGTCTGGGGTACTTATATATATGTTTAAAAGGGGGTACTGTATAATAAAATGTAGTTGAGAAACACTGTTCTCACCAATTCCTCACGTTCCTTGGGGTTTACAACTTTAACTGA
The DNA here is from genome assembly GCF_033958435.1 of Carettochelys insculpta. Taxonomy (NCBI): domain Eukaryota; kingdom Metazoa; phylum Chordata; order Testudines; family Carettochelyidae; genus Carettochelys; species Carettochelys insculpta. The sequence goes on along the minus strand of NC_134137.1, from coordinate 264,092,712 downwards.
TTAAAAACATTTCTGTAAGCAGAGCCATCCTCAGGTGGCTGTCCCAGGCCCTGTGCTTTGGGGTGCCCTGTGGTGGCTGCACCAGAGGATGACTGTGCCCACCATATATGGAAGTTAGCCCAGGGGGCCTAGGGCAGCCTGGGGAATTACCTGGTCAGCCTGGAGCTGGCCGCAGGGGCCAGGCCATTCTGCACTCACTGTGGCAAGTGGAGCAGCACAGCAGCTTGCTCAGCTCTGCTGGCCTCTCCCGGCTGGAGTACTGCATTTCACCCCAGCGGCAGAAAGCAGAGTGCCCAGCCCTGGCCTGCTCTGTTCTGTTCTGCTTCCCTCAGAGAGGCAGAGCAGAGCAAGCTGGGGCCAGGGTGCTCCTCTCCCTGCCGACAGGGTGAAGCAGAGCAGCCCAGCTGGGAGATGGCTGGCAGAGCAGGCTACTCCGCTTCAGGCTAGCCCCAGCCTCCAGCAGCCCCTCTGTCCCAGCCCACAGGCTGGCTGGATAGGGACCCAGGTTCTGGGAGTGGCCCCACCCTCCAGTGGCCCCTCTGCAGCTGCCCCCTGTGGGCTATGTGGAGGGGAAGAGGGCTGCTCCTGGCCTCCAGCACCCCCTCCCATGGTCTGCCAGTTGTCTGGGGCTGCCTCCCTCCAGAAGCCCCCTGCAGCTGGTAGGGTCTCCACAAGGGGGCAGGCTGTGGGTTTGGGCTGGTGACTTCTGCTGCCTTAGTGAGTGTGGGGGAGAGCCTGACCCCTTCTGCCACCCCATGCCAGGCTCTCCTGTAATATGCCTGGGTCATGTAGCTTGAGGGGAGGAGCTGTGTGGGGAGGGTGCAATGGGGTGGAGCAGGGTGAAGGAATGGGTGAAGGAAGGGAGTGGGGGTACAGCAAGGGCAGGAGGAGGCGGGGTGGGGAAGGGCCTTGGCCCCAGAGACAGCCTTGCCTGTAAGATCTATGCCTGGCGATGGAATGGCTACAAGTATAACATATCTAAGCCCTCTCACAACCCCACATATCCTTTGGCAACATTCTGTTATTTTTGCCCCCTTTAATTCCTCCTCATGTAGTGTTTCCAGTCCCTTAGTCATTCTTGTTACCCTTCTCCACCATAAGTCCAAACTCCTGTATGATTCTGGTATTGTGGTGCCCGTGAGCAGTCACAGCAAATCAGAACAGCTGTCCTCCTGTAGCAATGACCATATCTGCTGCCCACCATTAAGTGTGGATGGGTCCTAATTTTCACCTAAACTATATGAACTTAATTTAGTCCCAGATGAATCTTTTTTATTCCCCATATACTATTGGGGGACAGGGGGAGGAAGAAGGAAAATAGGAAAGCGGGAAATACAGCATGATAACAATGTCAGGATAGGCTATGGGAGGAGAGACTCCCAGAACACAGAGAGGGAAGGGGATGGGGAAGCCAGGATTACTTGGGATGCATAAATTCTCTTATTCCTGATCTTAGAAGTCTGTAGACAAAAGAGCAAATACCTGAAGCTAAGAAAAGAGAAATGGGCTAGATACTAGAAAAAGCTCTTAACAGTAGCATTTGGTGAGGTTAAGGAACCAGTTCCCAACAAGAGGAAGTAATCAAAGATGTATCACAGAAGGGTTTCAGAAATAAGTTGCATTGTGCTATGAACATGGTCCTGGGACACCGGCCTGTGTAATTTCTCCCTTTCTCTCTCCTGGCTATGGAAACAGCTCCTGAAATTAACAAGTCCACATAGCTCCCAAACTTGACTGCTGGAACCCACCATGGAATCCACCAAGAAATCAGTGACTCCTCACCTCCCCGAGATGAACAAATGTCCTAAGGATTAAATTCCTCCCTAGCTACAGATATTTCCTTGATTCCCCCTCTTCCCAGGACCAGAGCACCATTATTTACAGATTTTCCTCTCTTCATACATACTGCTGATAAAGGGCCTTTTCCACCCTTAATGAATAGACCTTGTCAGCTCTGGCTCCCACTTTTACTGGGACACCACTTTTTAAATACCCCTCTGAAACCACGCCCCCCTGCTACTCATGCATCTGATGAAGCAGGTCTTTGCACACGAAAACTTATGCTCCAAAATATCTGTTAGTCTATAAGGTGCCACAGGACTTCTTGTTGTTCTCGAAGATACCGACTAACACGGCTACCTCTGTGATAGATATGCTACTGTAACACACTTGCCCAGCTCTCTTCCTATATGAAACATGGAGGGTGTTCATGGCCTGTTCTTTTTGCCTGATTTACAGGTGCCACTGCATGGATGAGCACAGGACTTTACCTTCCGCCTGGGAACACAGCCACCTTCATATTTCCTAGTAGAGTGGCCAAAAGTGGCCTGCAGGTGATTGCTCATAAATCTATTGCTCTTTCTGTTCTGGTGAATTACAGGTGACAGGACATAGTCCTTTTTCTTTTCCCCAGCTCTGCTGTCAACAGTCTGTGTGGGCTAAGGCAAATTACTTAATTTGTGGGTGGCTCTGTTTTCTTACCTTTAAAATGAGGATGATGATTTGCTCTCTCCCAGGGCCCAGAGTGTTGTGCTTTATTTCAGTCCTAGCTATAAGAGGTGATGTAATACTTGGATGGAAAGTGCTTTGGAACAGTAAAGGGCGGTTGCCAACTTACTTAGCAAAGGGCATACTGGAGAAAATAAAGTGTAACCATCCATGGGTTTTCTTGTGGGGGTGGAGGGGTCGGGGGGGTTAAACTGTCTGCTGAAGTAAACTCTCAGTCCCAGAAACAGGATGTTGAGAGCTCGATGAGATGGGTGTGTGATGTGTGTGAGAGCTGCACTAATTCCTTCTGCTTCCAGCTGCAGATTGGGTGCCACTCGGATGATCTCAGCAAAGCAGAGTTGCTACGACGTGCCCCTGTGGTGATAAGCAAGCATGACATTGTCGATCAGGAGATGTCTGTTTCCTCTCTCTGGGGTGGCCTCATTTACATCATAGTGCCAGAGGGCAGCCAGTTGGGTAACGTGAGTATCACCGTGAAAGGAGTTATGCAGGCCCCTTTCTTCAGGCTTGGTAAGTACAGGGACAAATGCACTGCACAGCCTTTGTTAGCCACTGTTGCTACAGCCCCTAACTTTGAAGATACAAAAAAAAAAGCATATCCCCAAGTGGTGGTGATTCCCCTGGGAGCAGTGTTCAGTCAGTGCTTAAGTGCTAATGTTGCTCTAGGAGGTCATCCTGTTGAATGTCTTGTTCTAGAATTTAGACAAACCAAAAAAGGGTACAAATAAAGTGATATAATCTGCTGCGGATATTGACATGTAATCGTGTTACCGCATTGTTCCAGGAGCGACTTCCAAGCACCAGTGGCTGACTAGCATCCGTCATTATCCTGCTCCTTGGGGAGAACTGGCTACAGAGAACATTATCTTGACATTGCCTTCTGACAGCATGTGCCATATAGAGAACCCAGAGCCTCTGCTGATGCTCTGGGAGCAGATCATGGCAGCGGTAGCTGAGCTGGCAGGAGCACCACAAAGATTTCCCCGGCCTGAAAGGATTGTAGCAGATGTTCACTCTCAAGTGCTGTCATGCAGGCAGCTGAGCTGGAGTGAAGGCTGGGCACCCTTCCATGCCTTTCTCCCACTGTGTAGCTATGGGGGCAGCTATTCAGCCTTTGTATACATCCTAAGATTTGTCTGTGTTGTCTCTGGCTGATTAACGGCAGGGACAATCGAATTTGTCGTGGTTGCTGCACTTAGAGAGCTGGGTATAAAATGGTAAGAAAACACTATGGGTGCGTCTACACTAGCCAGCTACTTCGAAGTAGCTGGTACAATGTTGAAATAGCACACATTGCGTTTTCACGCTCCGTGTGCTATTTCGACGTTGAAATTGACGTTAGGCGGCGAGATGTTGAAATCGCTATTCCTATCCAAAGATGGGAATAGTGCCCTACTTCAATGTTCAACATCGAAGTAAGGCGTGTGTAGACAATCCACGTCCTGCTACATTGAAATAGCCGGTTCCTCCATGGCGGTCATCAGCTGAGGGGTTGAGAGATGCTCTGCCCAGCCCCTGCAGGGCTCTATGGTCGCCACATGCAGCAGCCCTTAGCCCAGGGCTTCTGGCGGCTGCTGCTGCTGCAGCTGGGGGTCCATGCTGTGTGCACGGGGTCTGCAACCAGTTGTTGGCTCTGTGGACCTCGTGCTGTGCAGGCCGAGTGTGTCTGGGAGGGGCCCTTTAAGGGAGCAGCTTGCTCTTGCCCCAGAAGGGCTAGCCCAGACTGTGACCCTGTCTGCAGGCTTTGCTGGCCCCTTATTTCGACGGGGAGCGCTTGTGTGTGTGGATGCTCTGCATTTCCTTCCGGGGCAGTTCCTTTCGACGTTCCCCGTTGCTACTTTGATGTTGAATGTCGATGGCACCAGCTCTGGAGGATGTGTAGACGATACGTGTCAAAGTGGCCTATTTTGATGTTCTTACTTTGAAATAGGCTACTTCGACGTAGTGTGCTAGTGTAGACGTAGCCTATAAGATTTGTGGTAATCACACAGTCCCAATATGTTCCCCCAACATATTCATTGCAATGGTTTAATGACTTCTATTCTAATGCCGCCCTCAGCACCCTAGTAATCAAGCACCTTCCAGTTGTAACATGTGACTAGTTCTCTCATGTGCTCCCCCTGGGGAGACTTGTGTGTGCAGTGGAGGCTTTTCTTTGGCAGGAGGAGGGCTTTTCATGTGCATGCTTCTAGTATCACTTGCATTAACTGAGGAGCTGCCATTCTGGAGCAGGACCCCACCGTGCTTGGCTCTGCACAAACACTGGCCTTCCAAAAAGATGGTCCCTGCTCCAAAGTGTTAAATTTTCTTGCTGAGTGCCTCTCATTTGCTCATTGCATGAGTAGTGGAGCGAGCATTGCTGATAAATGCTCGTGGAAAGCAGATCAATAGCATGAGCAGCCAGCATTTGTGAAAACTAAGCTTTTAAATCCCACATTCAGGTATCCTCACTCGAAGCACTTGCGCACTGCTCTGGGTGTGGGGTTGGGCTAAGTTCCCTGTAAGAAGGGCAGCTGCTGATTTAGCACCACATAGGCTCTCAACGGCCCCACCTGGAGACCTGCTGTAGCAGGGGCAAGGATGGCCTGAGCCCAGTGCCTCTCCCACACTCTGAACCCATCTGGGACGGCCCAGCCCTGGGTTGTTTGCTGCAGCTGCGGCAGCCCAGACCCAGCCTGAGCCTGGATCTGCTGCAGCTGGAGCAGCCGTCTAACCCAGCCCTGGCTGGAAACTTCAAAAGCCAGGGAAGAGGCGCATATCCTGCAGCCCCATCCCTGCAGCTGTCATAATGGGGCGATGTGCCTTTCCCGCCTAGCCTAGGTGCTGCTGTGAAGATAGAGAGTGGGAGAGGGGGAAATCATCTCTCAGTAGCCCCGGAGCACCCTTCTTTACCCACAACCCCTCAGTGCAGTTCCCTGTACATCCCGCATCCCCAGCTGGAGTCCTCATACCCCTGCATCCCAACCATCTGTCTCAGCTGTGTGTCCCTTGCACTTTGGCACCCCAACCCTTGGCCCCATGCCTAAGCCCCCACCCCCACCCCCACCACAACCCCTTGGCCCCACCCAGTATGTGCGTTTTGTTGTGTGCCCCAATAGGAAGATGGCGTGTTGCAGATCGCTTCCACATGGGTGCACGTAACACCATCCGGTCTGCTCAGGGGTAGGAAAACTTAAAGGGAACGCTGCCAGGCGGAAACAAAACCACATGACTTGCCTAAGCAGCATGTGAATGTGGAGCATCTAATACGCCAAACCAGGTTTTAAAAACTGATTCAAGCAATCAGATAAAGCATGAGGAAACCACAGCCTCCTTTGGGAGGGCTCCCAAGCAGAATGGGGAGTTGAATTGGCCAGATGAATTGCTTATCATGAATTGTTGGAGAGCTCGAAAGCATGCAGTAAGGTACCTGGTTTTAAAACGAGTTTTCCTGTGCTCTGTTGGATGCAGATCGGGTGCATGCTGGCTACCCCATCGTGTGCCATTTGGATTCAGTGAAGGAGTTAGTGAATATGAAATACATGCAAGCCAATGGCCTGTGAGGTCCCATCCATGATCTGGGACACAACCAGCAGTGGACAGGTTGGGAATTCCCCCCTCACACCACTGAGGCCACCTGCAACCTCTGGTCTGTCTATGTGCATGAGAAGGTGCTAGGGATTCCCAGGGAGAAAGCTCATGAAGAGCTTTGATGGTGGTGCTGACATGAGAGGATCAGACGTTTCGCTGAGGTAAAGGACTGGAGTCACTGGACTGTGCTGGAGACCTACCTGCAAGTAAGATACGGGTTGGGAGGTGAAAATCAAATATTGCTCATTGATTAAATCTCATGGCTCCCATGAGGAGGGGTTTAATCCTTTTTCTTATCTTTGAGTGTGTCTGGAGTCCTTCACAGAGAGCTCCATAATGGGATTTGCAGCAGATCCAGCTATTGCTTTAGGTTGTACTTCCCAGCTGGCTACACTGATTTCCACCCCGCCTCTCCGCTTCAACACTTTGAATCACAGAATGCCCAGCTGGGTGCTTGGTTAAGTAAATTCATTGGTCTGGCAACAGATGAAAAAGAAAACTCCCATCTGAGTACAGAACTTCAGCTAAATGAGAGCAAGTTCACTGATAGGCTTATCTGTTGTGGGCTTAAGGCCATTAGAAGATGCTACAGTTGTAAATATTTGAGCCACTCTGGCACATTTCTTAATAGAACAAAAAAGCAGTTCAGTAGCACTTTAAAGACAAACAAAATAATTTATTAGGTGATGAGCTTACATGGGACAGACCCACTTCTTCTGGTATGGCTATGATCTGACAAAGTGGGCCTGTCCCCCGAAAGCTCTAATAAATTATTTTGTTAGTCTTTAAAGTGCTACTGAACTGCTTTTTTGTTTTGATAGAATATAGACCAACATGGCTATCTCTCTGTTACTATTCAGCACTTCTTAATAGAAGGCAATGCTGGCAGATGCACATCCATCAGCACATTGAAGTATGTAAGCTGAAGTGTCTTTCTATGCTGGAAGGTGACTAATTTGAAAATGGAATCTTCTAACTTCACATATGTACTGCTAGGGCGTATCTGTTCAGGTTGTTGGCTGGATTAGCTCTGCTGAACTAAGAGAACACTAGCTGGCTTCTATACTTCTTTGTGCATCATAAATAGAATAGATGGACTCAGTTACACACACAGAAATCCACTGAAAACAATAGTGTTGCACAGGTGTTAGTGAGGGCCTAATTCAGTTTTCAGAACCTTTTTATTCAGACTGATATGCAAACAGATAACACCCCAGGTGTGTCATGGATGTCAAGCTGAATTTCCAGGACTGGCTTTTCAAATCAACCTCCTTTTTATCTATAAACTTGATTTGGGAAGGTGGGAGTCACACTGTCACTTTTCAGAGTAGAATAGTTTTTTTCAGGTCACTTCTGACCATTTAAACTTGAGCACTGAAGCAAATTTTCAATTGCTTTACCTCCCAGATGATAGTGATCAAAGAACTTAGATGTTTAGATGTGGTAACAATTAATATTTGTGAAGTGTAAAGCATAATTGTAGGCTTGACCAGGAATGTCATTGATTAACCTTTAACATAAGGGCATAGGCTGCATTTTAATGCAACTCCTTGCTGTCTTCTAGTTGCAGGAAGGCTTTGGCTGGGAACCCTTTATTCAGGTCTTCTCAGACTATCAGAAAATGTCAAACATCCCAACGGAAAACACTTCAATGATGAACCTGTGGGCAGAGAAGTTCTCTCTTCAAGTGAAGAAGAATTTGGCCACCTTCTTTAAAACCTGGGACTGGCCTATCAAAGAGGAAATCTACAAGAAACTGGCATCTCTGCCCTTCTGGGAGAAGAGATATCCATAATGGGATTTTGAAGGCAAGGAAAAAGATGTGGGATCTCATGAGAAATATTGGCAGGGATGTTTTAAAGATCTCTTGGAATGTTGTTTTCTAGAATATAAAACTGTATCAGAATCTCCCAGGTGCAAACGTACTATCTGTTTCTGACTTAGATACCGTGGTAACAGGTGTGGTTCGTAAGTAGGGCCCTACCAAATTCATGGTCTATTTGAGTCAATTTCACCATCACAGGATTTTAAAAACCCTAAATTCCATTATTTAAGCTATTTAAATCCTGAAATTTCATGGTGGTGTAATTGAAGGGGTCCTGACTCAAAAAGGTTCTCAGGATTATTATAGAGAGGTGACAGTGTTGCCATCCTTACCTCTACATTGCTGCTGGTAGCAGGGCTGCCTTCAGAGCTGGGTGACTGGAAGGCAATAACTGATGGCCTGAAGCCCAGCTCTGAAGGCAGAGCCACCCACCAGCAGCAATGCAGAAGTACAGACATCGTGGCATGGTATTGCCTCCCTCACTTTCATGCTGCTACCTTCGGAGCTGAGGCCTCAGTCAGCAGCCACCACTCTCCAGCCACCCAGCTCTGAACGCAGCATAGAAGTAAGGGTGGCAATACTGTGATGGCCCCACCTCCAGTATCACTGGCTACGTCTACACGTGCACCCAACTTCGAAATAGCTTATTTCGATGTTGCGACATCGAAATAGGCTATTTCGATGAATAACGTCTACACGTCCTCCAGGGCTGGCAACGTCGATGTTCAACTTCGACGTTGCTCAGCCCAACATCGAAATAGGCACAGCGAGGGAACGTCTACACGCCAAAGTAGCACACATCGAAATAAGGGAGCCAGGCACAGCTGCAGACAGGGTCACGGGGCGGACTCAACAGCAAGTCGCTCCCTTAAAGGGCCCCTCCCAGACACACTTTCATTAAACAGTGCAAGATACACAGAGCCAACAACTAGTTGCAGACCCTGTATATGCAGCACGGACCCCCAGCTGCAGCAGCAGCAGCCAGAAGCCCTGGGCTAAGGGCTGCTGCCCACGGTGACCACAGAGCCCCGCAAGGGCTGGAGAGAGAGTATCTCTCAACCCCCCAGCTGATGGCCGCCATGGAGGACCCCGCTATTTCGATGTTGTGGGACGCGGATCGTCTACACGTCCCTACTTCGATGTTGAACGTCGAAGTAGGGTGCTATTCCCATCCCCTCATGGGGTTAGCGACTTCGACGTCTCGCCGCCTAACGTCGATTTCAACTTCGAAATAGCGCCCAACACGTGTAGACGTGACGGGCGCTATTTCGAAGTTACTGCCGCTACTTCGAAGTAGCGTGCACGTGTAGACGCAGCTCTTGTGATCTGTCTGCAGCCTCCTTTTGTGCTGGGACCCCCACAGCTGGAGAAACACCACAGGTCTCTACCATGAAATCTGTACGGTACAGGGCAAGATTACACAAAAGACCAGGTTTCATGGGGAAGACCAGATTGCACAGTCCATGACAGGTTTTTTCACCTCCTTAGAAGGTGTAGGGAGAAAATTCCTCAGGCAGGCCATGGTTTGTGCGAAAGACCCCCTATTCAATTCTTAAAGTCTGGAGAAGGCCTATAAAATAAGAAACCCAGCTAGCATGAGTGGAAAAATACCTCGCTGGGACCCCTTCTCCGTTATCTCCCTCACAAATACCCAGAGAAGGGCAGGAAGGGCCTTGAAGTCTGAAGGGAGGAAGCTGCCTCAGCAACTGCATTCCAAGGAGAGGCCCTGCATGTGGAAACCAACCGTTAGTGCTGTTAATGATTTGTGCTTTAAATCTTCCAGGTAACCCCCATCCCCTATCCTACCTTGACATGAACCGGTCATTGTATACCTGTTTTATTTAACATGTAAAGGAAACCACCTGTAGTAGAGATAAGATGCTCTGTAAGCTATGGGTGGAGATACTCTGTAACCTTTTAACCTTTTTAGATTATTGGCTTATTGTGCTCATTTTGTCTTGCTGCTAGAGCCTATCCAGGCGTAGGTGACACCCATGTCACAGCTTCCCTCCGCCCATCAATAATCTATATAATCAATTGTAATTCATTGTCTGGCAGTGCTTCACTGAGTCTTGATGGGCAAAGTGGCACTCCACCAGCGCTATGTGTAATAAACCCTCCTGCTTGCTTCATACATGGTGTCCAGACTTTGTTCCAACAACTGGGGGCTTGTCCGGGATCCAAGCTTGTGAGCTGTCTCGGAACCAGAGACTTAACATCCAAGAGAGGTGAGTATGTTTACTTTACCACCTCATTAGGCTAGGGATGTGGGTCTCTCTCTCCCTTCAGACACATCTTGGTTCCAGTTTCCAAATCTAAACTGGGCGGAACCTGGACGTGTGTGAGCCAAACAGAAGGGATATCCTTGGGAAGGGGGACAGGTACAAGAGGGATGTATACTGTTTAAGCTAAGGGGTTTGTTATAGAGGGACTGGATAAACCACCAAGGATCAATTGATCCATATGTTAAGCCCAGGGCTGGCTGGGTATGCAAGGCGGCAGGCAGTGTGAATTGGTGGTCCCACCTCTTTATTGCACGTAACGTTACAAGTCCTGATGGAAGCCCCCCAGCAGGCACATAACATATACACCGTCGAATAGTACAAGTCCCATTAAGATGTTTGTGGGTACCAAGCCTGCGGTAAGCTGTATACAGAGAGGGAGATGGGAGAAGACGTACATTCCCAATTAAGGCTGGCCCAAGAGTGTGGGACTTGAGACCACAGTACCGGAGGGGGGAGACATATATACAGAAAGGTGAAGATGCACTTTCCCAAATAAGAGGAAACAAAAAGGGGGAAGATGCACATTCCCAAACAAACAAACAAAAAAAAGGTAACACACATCCCCAGATAACTGCCAAGGCAGGCAGAAGTCATGACATCTAAAGGGATAACAGGAGCTGACCTGCGAGATTATTTGGAGTACAAATACATATGTACTCAACAGGCAACAGTTAACAAAGCAGGATATGCCACAGCTGCAACTGAGGAGGATTTGATTAAGTGTTGGACTAATCAGAAAGGGGATAAAACAGATAAGGCAGTGATAATATTATTGGACATCCTAAAATTAAAGGAGAAAGAATTTGAAACTTTGAGAGATTAAAACAATGCTCTGAAAAGTAAATGCCCACCTCAGAGTGAGAAAACAAAACCAAAAGAATCACAAATTCTGTGCCGGGGAAACACCAAAGTCAGGGAGAGGGAACTCTCAGTCAGTGCTTGTACCACTGCTTCACTACCCAGGGGAAGATTTGGCAACCCAAGCTGACCCTCTGCGCCCCGAACCCAACTTCATATGAGCAAGAAGCAGTTCTAAATCCTGCCAGAAATGATGGTGGGGAGGCACAGAAGATAGCAACAGTGGGGGATTATGTACCTCGTATGGCCTCCATTTAATCACATGAGAATAAGGAATGTTGGGGAAGAAAGCACAGCTGATTGGGGATTCTGCACAGAGATAGTGACCAGGGCAAAGGGATAGTTTAGGAGCAGCAGTTTTACTCATGTATGCTGCAGAAAGGAAGGATTTCAGCACAAGCAGCCTGAGGAGGCACAAGCCAAAAAGCTGCAGAAGCATGTAAACAAAAGCTCAAGACAGAAAGGAGTCATCTAAGTGTAGCTGCAGGGTACTTGGAGGATGTAAGATCACAGTTAAGAAGAGAGGAAGAAATGAAGTTAATGCTGGGATTAAAAATTAGGATTTACAGAAAGTAGCAAGTTTGGTACTGGGATTACAGTCCCTGGTGCAAAGGTTAAGCGGTCAAAAGAAGGGTGGGGTAAAGCAAGTGCATGAGAAAGGACAGCATATGTGAAGTAGGAAATCAAGCTAAGGCTTTGCAACCAGCATGTATAATAGTGGAGGGAAGATCCCTGTAATGGGTTTAACTAAGATTCAGTTTGCTGTAGTGGTCTGGACAGACACAAGGAAAGAAAGGAGTTGTGACTTTGGGTGCGTCTACACTAGCCGGCTACTTCAAAGTAGCCGGCACAACGTCGAAATACCACAGGTCGTGTCTACATGCGCCGTGTGCTATTTCAACGTTGAAATCGATGTTAGGTGGCGAGATGTCAAAATCGTTATTCCCATCCGAAGATGGGAATAGCGCCCTACTTCGACGTTCAACGATGAAGTAGGGCATGTGTAGACGATCTGCATCTTGCTACTTCGACATAGCAGGGTCCTCCATGGCAGCCATCAGCTGAGGGGTTGAAAGACGCTCTGTCCAGCCCCTGTGGGGCTCTATGGTCACCGCGTGCAGCAGCCCTTAACCCAGGGCTTCTGGCTGCTGCTGCTGCAGCTGGGGGTCCATGCTGCATGCACAGGGTCTGCAACCAGTTGTCGGCTCTGTGGATCTTGTGCTGTGCAGGGCAAGTGTGTCTGGGAGGGGCCCTTTAAGGGGCTTTGCTGGCCCCTTATTTCGACGGGGAGCACTTGTGTGTGTGGACACTCTGCATTTCCTTCCAGGGCGGCTCCTTTCGATGTTCCCCATCGCTACTTCGACGTTGAACATCAATGGCACTAGCCCTGGAGGACGTGTAGACGATACGCATCTAAGTAGCCTATTCCGATGGCCTAACTTCGAAATAGACTACTTCGACTTAGTGTGCTAGTGTAGACGTGGCCTTTATGTTATAAATATAGGAGATAGGTAAAATAAGTTCAACAAACATGAAAGCTGTCTGTCCAAGTTCTTTTTCCAATTAACTCTTTGGGGTATAGAGTATACTCTGACAAGCATTCAGGTTGTGGGGTCTTAATTTAAATTAATTGTCTTGCTAACAAGCATTTGTGTCAGAATCTTACAACTTGCCCTTGTGGTGACAGGGAGCTGTTTTTTGGTTTTTGTGCTGCCAAGTGACTGGCAATTAGAAACTGTACTAATCTGTACTCCTCCTCGTTTATGTTTGGAGCTTCTTTGCTTTGTGACTGGTCTGGAGTAATTTGTTTGTCTGTCTGTCTGTTTGTTAGTCTTGCTGGTATACCCATAAGGAGGGGACGCCTTCCGATCTGGACACCTTTCAGTGTCAGAGAATAGAAATTGTGTAAAACCTAAATAGGCTCACAGGGTTAAGTTTTGTCTTCTGTTGTAAAACTAATTAATTTATAGAGGTAACATCGATATACAGAAATAATGAGTGAGATGTACTTGAAATCACCTGCTAAGGGTTATGCGCAACTGGATCACAGGGATTTGTGGGGTCTGCTAAATAAAATATATAAGTTAGGAGAAGGGTTTAATACCCATGTGCCAACAGCACTCAGTGTTAAGGTTAACCCTGGCTATCCCTACCCTGCCAAAGTGGAGGCAGGAATAGAGGGAGTAATCCAAGATTTACTAAAGGAAGGGGTCCTCATTAAGACCCAGAGCCCCTTCAATAGCCCAAATTTTCGGATTTCTAAAGGTGAATAAAAAGTCCTGGTGGCTCACTGTGAATTGTAAAAAATAAACTCAGCAACCCTTCTACGACTTCTGTAGTCGCCTATTATTGACCTATTTCAGTTAAAGGTTTTTAAGCATGTCTGTTTAATGTACGGATGAATTAGAGTGTGGACTAGACATGATCTAACAGTACTTGAATGGCTTTGGCTAAACAGACTAGTGAGACTAGTGGCATTGTATATGGGGAAATTGAGGGAGACACATCTGTCAGGACTCCAGGGCATGGTTCCATGTTTGTCCTGGAAACAGGACTCATGCAACCTCTTAACATATTTGTGGAAGGAAACCCATTGTATGTACATAACTCTGAGTCCTGCACCAGAGATAACAGCCTGGAAAGAAGTAGTGAGAAGGGTAGGGTTGTTGCTGGGACCAGGGCAGCTCAGTAAAGGAGCAGCTGTGATGGAGACTGGCAGAAAGCTTTGGGTTTTGTGCCTCTGCCAGTATTCTGGGGCAGATGCTCAGCTTTGTAAACAATTATAATTCCTCTGATGGAGATTTTAGGAGGAGTAAAAACATGGAGAGATACCTATCTCATAGAGCTGGAAGGGACCTTGCAAAGTCATCAAGTCCAGTCCCCTGCTCTCCTAGCAGGACCTATCACCATCTCTGACAGGATATATTTTTTTAAAGTTATTTGTCGCAGATTCCTGAACAGCCCCCTCAAGGGGAGAGCTCACAACTTTGGATTTAAGAGGCCAATGGTCAAACCACTGAGCCATCCCTTCTCCTTCACCATTGACTGACTGACTGAAATTATGGCAATCGCTTTGTAACTGGCTGGATTAGGAAGACATTACAAGGGTTGAGCTTCCAACAGTGGGGCCAACAGCTAAAATGGGCCCTGGAGCAAGGTGTGTGTGGGAGTGGGGGTGGCTCTGTACCCCCAGAAGGGGTGTGGCCTCAGGTGGAAGGGGTAGGACCTTGGACAGCTGCCCAGACCGTGGTACCCCAGCCCCTGCCAATATTCAAAGCTGCACAGAGCAGTGCTCTGGAGGCAATTCACAAGGAGCCTGGGGCTCCAGCCACTGCTCCATCCGCAGGCCTGGCTTCCAAGTGATGTTGGCTTTCTTTAGGTAGTTATGGCTTGGAAGTGATCGATACAAAAGGAGCCAGGCAAGAGAACACTGGTCAGATCAATGTGTAGCTTCTAAGCTGGGTGTTTTTATTTGAACTTGTGTTGTGTTAGCATTCAATATAATAAGATCAAAATGACAACTTCTAGGGGAACTGATTGCATCAAGCCCTACCATAATGCTGTAGTCTCTACATTTTACGGACAGACCAAATCATTCCTTATGACCCATAAAGGAGGGGATTTAATTTGGTTCCTGAAGTCTTAGTCACATTTAAATGGAGAGACAAACTACAAGGTGAACCTCTCTAGGCCAGCACCCTTAGGATCTGACCAGAGAATTCATTGTACTGCAGGAGGTCAATATTATCTAGCAGCATCACCCACACTTCCATGGTTTACTGGGCTCTTAGAAGATATTTTAGGGTACATTACAGCTAAATAACACAGAACACTGAATGTGGCTGGAAGCAAACTTTATGGGACCATGGGAAACCTGGCCACATCCATTGTAAGTGGTCATCCAGCTAACTAAAATCATGCTGCATTACAGATATTGCCAGACCACAGGTTCAGCCTGTACTGGATATTTGAAGGAAGGAAGAGATGTCATATACTGAATATTCCAACCAGCACAAGATTTTCAGTCTTTTAGAACAGCAAGATCACATCAAAAATGTAATTATCACCTAATTTTCAAACAAATAAGGAAATGTAACAAATATTAAAAGAGCCGATAAATTACACTGAATGCCTGCTTGCAAAAGCGAAAATAAATCAAACCCTCCCCCTACCCTGCATGGTGACACTGCATAACAAGGTGAGTTAGGTAGATTAATTCAGAGGAAATTGATGAGTCCGCAGCACCCAGGAAGTCAGTTTTACAACACAGACACCTTTGGCTCAAGTAACAGTGGAAGTCTTAGATCTTCTTGCGCTAATAGCAAATAAAAAATGAGGCTATACGTGGTTTATGTGATGTTCTGGCCTGCATTTCCATTGCTACTGCGTCTTCTCACTGATTTTTTGTCTCCTACACTTCAGGGGCACTCAAAATTAGTAATGAGCAAGGGTTGTAGCTTTAAATAACCTTAGCAAACCAAAGTCTGGTGGGGTAGGGGAGATGGCCAAGATGGCCTAAAATATGAGACCCAAATTTAACCCTTAAATCCACATTTAGGAATCTACCTTGGAAAATCTTGCTCAGTTTTTTTCAATAGTAACAGAGAGAGAAAGCCATGCTAGTCTCTATACTATCACAACAAAAAAGCAGTCTGATTTGTCAACCTTG
Source organism: Carettochelys insculpta (assembly GCF_033958435.1). NCBI lineage: Eukaryota > Metazoa > Chordata > Testudines > Carettochelyidae > Carettochelys > Carettochelys insculpta. Next base: position 264,076,997 of record NC_134137.1, on the reverse strand, counting down.
ATTACTGTTTTCGGTTCTCTGTGCCTTAAATATTGAGTCTGTTCTGGTCTGGGTATGGTCTGAAGAAGTGGGTCTGTCCCACGGAAGCTCATCACCTAATAAATTAGTTTGTTAGGCTAATCTTTAAAGTGCTACTTGACTGCTTCTTTGTTTTGATAGTTTTTTTTAAGTTAATGAAACTATAACAATATATTAGCACAAACATTATTGATGGTATCAAACAGCTATTAGCCAGGTGCCCATCTGGTGACAGAAGACACTCTGGAAACCAATTAGGTTCTCTGTTTATGTATGCCAGAAAGCATTTACTAACATTCTTCCCTAGCATCTATTGTGCATCCCCATGGGATGAGTTGGAAACATTTGGCAGGGATGGTGACAGAGGAAAGGATGGTGTGCTGCTCTTGGAAGGGGTGGCTGTATATCATAGTGAGCATTGATTGCCTCTCTTCCTTGAGCAATCCACGAGTCTTCTAGCACCACAGGGAGTTTGTAACTAATGAGAAGGTATGAATAGCAGTTGAAGATGACATGACTATTTGGGCTGGCCACATTATCTGCATGAGTCCTAGCATTCCCTACCAGACGCTCTTTGTAGCAGCTGGCAGTAATGCTTTTTCCCCGTGTGTAGTTTGCCAATCAATACCTTGGCCGAGAACATGCGGCGTAGTCCCCTTTTCCTGCCTAGGCATGGCGGTCAGCCTGGTCCATGCACACAGTGAAATTAGCAATCTCTGCCATACAGATGTGATCCTGAGAGGTGAATATCAAACTTTCTTTGGTAGGTGATCCCCAAGTGGTTGGCTGAGGCACTGTGGAAGAGGTGCCCCTCTAACTTCAGTTTCTCCTCTGCTGAGAGTCCCTGTGACATCAAATCCTTCTGGGTGAGGAGGGAGCAAAGGAGAAACAAGTGCAGTTAGTTACTGAGCAATGGGAGAAACTTGTTGAGGTGCTAGAGAAGTAACCAGGAACCTTGGTGCACAGGGTGAAGATGGGATTGTCCTCTTGATTCCTCAACATATAGAAAACCAATGGTAGGTTAAATTCCTCATTCCATTTACCTGAATTTAAGTTCAAATAATCTAATAATTCACTCTGAACAACAGAAGTGAGGCTGCAGATGTTCACCAAACCCCGAGATGCTCGAGCTCTCTAAACTTAGGTAATGAGCACAGGAGGATACAGAATGTGTAAGAGTAGGAGCGTTTTGCATTTGCAATTGTTGTTCCCATATTTCTGTCTGGACTTGAGCACACATTCAGTACAGGTAACTATTCCTGGTTGCTCTTGTGCATCCTACAGCAAGCTGGGAAGCCTATGAGCTGTTCTGACTATTGAGGACTATGAGGAGTACAATTGTAACTTATCCCTCATTCCCAGATATCAGTTCCTTCTCATCTCTCAGGCTCTGTAGAAGTGGGAATAAAGGGTGGGTGGTGTGAATTCGTACTCCAGTTGAAGGTCAGTAGCTGTTCTTTCTCCAGGTGTTGGGAGAGTCACAAACAGGAAGACGGAGAGGGTTGGGATGAGACTATGAACTGCACAACTTTCCTGACCGGAAGCCCAGCAACAAGCTGAGTTCCAAGTAGCAGATCTATAGCTTTCCATTACTGGAAATTTCTGAAGGCATACTTCAGCAGTTACTGAGAGCCTAATGTAATGCGTCCTGATGCCTTCAACCATTAGGATAGCTGTTAATCTGTGGGAAATTTTGATACAGGCTTTAGTCTATGTCAAACATTTGGAGGCTATCTTGTTCTCTATCTCTGTCCCCTTTGCAGTGGGATGGGTGCCCTGCCCTGAGAGGGCTGTGAAATTGTACCCAACCTGAGATCAGCCTCTGTAACTGACAGCCCCGAGGATGCACCATGCCTGACCAAGGACAAGCCACCTGGAATAACCCCAGAGAGGAGTTTCCATGAATTTATGGGGGGGTGGGAGGATGACAACCCCTTCACTCTGGGTAGAACCTGCTTGGAAGGGATGAAAAAGCAGGTTCAGTTTATTATTGTTAAACAGTGCAATTAATCATGATTAGTTATTAATCACTTGACAGCCCAAATAAATCAATCTTATAGAACCTGATGAAAGTACGCAGGAAGCTGCCTGGCTGCTGTGCACAGATCTTCTGCTTATAAAACTGGCGGGGGTTGGGAGGTGTGGGGGGAAACTTTCCATATGTGCTTTGACACCCTCAGGCATCCATGATGCAGGTTCTGAGCTGTCTGGCTGGAAAATGTTGTAGAGGCTCTTAGGCTCCTGCCTTTCCAAGTGCCTAGGCCTAACAGGGATCCTGATCTCCGTACTAAGTCTGTCCCATCATGATCAACTGGTCTGACTTCCTGCATATTGCAGGCCCCAGAACCTCAGCCACCCACACCTGGAATAGACCCGCAGTCTCTGACTGAGGTACAGAAGTCCTCAAATCAGGATTTTAAAATGGCAAGTTATGGCGAATTCACCATTTACACCACTTGAAACCAGACAATGACCCATGCCCCATGCTGCAGAGAAAGGCAACGCTGCCCGCCCAGCCCCCAAGGGCTCTGCAAATCTGCTCCATTGAAAATTCCTTCCCAACCTCAAAGAAGGGGGTCAGTCAGACCATGAGTATTTTGGCAAAAACCCATCAGCCAAGTCCCTGGGAAAAGCTTCTCTGTAGTAACTCAGAGCTAAGGCTGCAACAAACCAGTGCCCAGCAACCTTCACCACCTCGTGGCACACTTCAGCACGTGTTATAATTTCATGGCACAGCTAATATATGTAATCCACGCCTCCACCTCACCTCCAGAGCCAGGCGCCCCAGATCCCCACTACAATCTAATCCCCAACTCCTCTCCCAGAGCTAGGCACTCCCAGCCACTCTGTCTCAGTGCTGGCACCTCACTAGAGCCCCTGCCTCTGCCACCATGTAATTCTCCAACCAAGTGGTGGGGCATGTGCACAGAGCAGCTGGTGGGACTCCCGGCACGGGGCTCTGAGACACACAAAGTGCTGCTTCACTGCACAAGTGTGCCACACCACACTGGTTGCAGAGCACTGCAATAAACCACACTTTGTTAGCAAGGGAAGAAGCAGGTGTCTACCCGTAAGTCAGTTCCAATTTATTTTAGTAGGGAGCCCTGGAGGACCCTGTGAGTGATGGAACCAAATTTTATTCCAAAATCAAAGGGTTAGTTAAGCAAACAGGCCTACATTTGCCATTTACACAAGTGTTACTGTTACACTCAGCTTCAGAGCTGAGCTGGTGTCATGCTGGGTTAGAAATCTGTTGATAACAGAGTGATGTGTAGCCTTACAATCCTGTAACCTAATGGTAGCCTTCTAGTGTAAACTGGGAGTCACCCCAATTTAGCAAGGCTATGCTTTTTTTTTAGACCCTACTAGATTTTCCCAGCATTGCTTGGGTGTGGTTTTCTTCATTTAAATCATTGCTGTGGGGTGGGATGGAGATGGGGAGTTCATCCAGGCTGTCCTGGGGACAGAAGGCTACTCAAGCTCTCTCTCACCAAAGCAACTTGGGGGGGGAGGGGGGCAGGTGAGCCATGCTTTGCGATGGTCACTGCAGCTCCAGCAGACACAGCTAAGGGGTAGGTGCATGTTCCCTGGGGGGGGGGGGGGGGCAGGGGCAGGGGCAGGCTCCTCACTCCCTAGCCAGAGTGAGGAATGTAGCAAGTTGTGCACTTTTGTCGCGTTCCCTGACAGTGACAGGGGAACAGCCAGCAATGTTCCTGTCTGAATGAGGGAGGGGCCAAGGCAGTCCCAAAGCCGGTGATTCTCTCTCTCTTCTGTCTGGTTTTAGGAAAAGCATTCCCATTCCAGGCACATCCCATTTTCCTTGCCCAGCCAAACCCTGACCTTGCTTTCAGTTATGATAAGAAGAAAGTTCACACTGAATTTGGAAGTCCTTACTGTTTCGCAGGCGTTCTTGCATAAACAGACAGACTTACAGACAAAGTAGCAAATAAATAGTAAACCTCTTTGCCATATTCACTTTGGCTTTTTAACCTCACACATGATTTAAATTACCAGCTGCACCAGTGTCCATCCCAGGGTAACATTATAGCTAGCATTTTCATAAATCCTCCCAGCTTCTCAAAGGCATGTAGGTGGGGCTCACCAAAGTCATGCTGGGAGCAGTACTCACCCCCAGGACAGGGGCTATGCTCTCTCACCACAGCAGCAGGAAGCGGTGTGTTCCAGCCCTATCCCCAAGTCACTCTGCTCCCTGGTGCCTGGGAAAAGCGGAGTGCAGTGGGCTGGGACAGGGTGGTAGGGTGAGGTGGAGCAGAGCAGGCTGCCAGGTCATGCCGGCTCCTACCCCTGTGGTGAGTGTGTGTGTGGGGGCAGGCAGGCAAACCCTGCTGCTCCCTGTGCCAGGTGCCCTTTGCTTGGGGAGGGGCTACGGGCAAGGGGGCAGAGCAGAAGTGGGAAGCGTTGGGGTAGGGGCAGGGCTGGGAGGAAGGGATGGAACGGGGAGGAGCAGACTACCAGGTCACTCTGGCTCCTGCCACCATGGTGAGTCGGGAAAGCAACCCTGGCTGCCAACGCCAGGTCCCCTTTGCTCAGGGAGGGACTATGGGCAATGGGGCAGAGGAGAAGTGGAAAGGGTTGGGGTAGGGCAAGGCTTGGCCAAAGAGGTGGGGCGGAGCAGGGGTGAGGCTTGCCCTGGGCCCATACCTAGGGCCTGGGGTGTGTGTATGGGGGGCTGCCCCAGGCCCCGCTCTCCTCTAGGGACAGTCCAGTTGATGGGACATGCCTGCAGCATGTACACTGTTGCTGCCTTTCAGAAGCCATCATACAGGTGGGTGCAAGTGTGCATGCCACTGACCCAGAGTGCAATGTGGAAATGCAAAAACAGTGTAATAATGGCAGTGGTTGTACATTGATGTAACTTACGCCAACTAATTTCATAGGGTAGACTTGCCCCAGGGCTTGTGTTTATTTTACTCTCATGGTTTTCCCACTAATCTCCTCCCCCGTGGTGTTGTTCTGGGATGGGGAGAGGTGTCCAGGGCTACCATATTTGAACTTTCAAAAAAGAGGACACCCCTGAGAGGGAGTGTATCTATATCAGTATCTGCCAACTCATGTCCTATTAATGTGCTATATACTATTACACATTAGTGCAAGTAAATACTAATAAATTGTGCTAGTCTTTAAAGTGCTACAGGACTGTTTTGTGAAGATACAGCCTAACAGGGCTACCTCTTTAAAGACTAACAAAATGATTTATTCGGTGGTGTTAGTCTTTAAAATGCTACATTTCTGCTGCTTTGTTTTGTCGGAATACAGACTAACAGGGCTACCTCAAAACAAAAAAGCAGGCCACTAGCACTTTAAAGACTAACAGAATAATTTATGAGGTGATGAGCTTTCCTGGGACAGACCCGCTTCTTCAGCTCATCTGTCGCTGTTCAGCATGCAGAGAGGGCTACCTCACTGTGACACGAACACAAGCTGAGCTGGTCCGTACTGACACAGGAACAACAAGAAGCCTTGTGGCACTTTATAGACTAACAGATACTTTGGAGCATGAGCTTTCCTGGGCAAAGACCCTCTTCATCAGATGCAGATACTGATACAGACACACTCCCCATCAGGGGCGTCCTCTTTTTGCAAAGATCACACGTGTTCTCGCCTGACCTTTGCCGCCCAGGCAGTGGCACTACAGGAGGCCCGGGAGCAGCGGGAGAACCCCTCGCGCGGGAGGGGCGGAGGGGAGCGCTGGCTGGGAGACCCGAGGGAGCAGCTGCTCTCAGGGCTTGGCTCCCCAGGGAGGCGTCGTTCAGCACCCGCTGACGCGGCTTTGGTGACGCTCCCGCCGGGGCTCCGCGGTAGATCAGCCACTTGCCAGCCCCGGGCTCCGCGGCCCGCGTGATCTAACCACCGTGCCGCGGCACACGTGCTGCCCAGCCCGCGTCGGGCTTTACCGGAGCCGGCCCCGAATTGGGCCCCCGGCTCCGGCGGCACAGCAGCGAGCGGGCTGGCGCAGGAGGCAGTGGGGGTGGGCGGCGTTTCCCTCCCGCCCGGCGTGGGGAGGGTTAAAACCACAGAGCCGGGGCGGGGGAGGACTAGAAAGTCCTGCCCGGGAAGTGTCGCGTTCCCGCGCGCCCGCCCCGCACGTGGCCCTAAGCGCCGCGAGCCTGCGGCTTCCCCAGCGGTGAGCCGGGCCGGGGGCGGGGCGGGGGGAGCGCCGGCTGCCGGAGCGCGCCACAGGGCCTGGCGCCGCGGCCTAGGACTGAGCCGGGGAAGGGGGCAAACCAGGGCACCGCGATTGGGGAGCGCCTCGGGGGGCGTCTCCAGGCGGGATGGGAGGCGGTTGGGGGGGGGGGGGGGGTGTCTCTCCCAGTTGCTGGCAGCGGTGCGGGGCTGCCCTTCTCCAGCGTAGCCGGCTGCTCCTTGGCCAAACCGAGTCCCCCGCCTCTCAGCGGGCAGGAAAACGCGGCAGGGCGTTGGGGAAGCCCGGGGACCCCTGAGGAAGTGAGGGGGTGATGGGAGAGGTCCCTAGTTACAAGAAGGGTGGGGGTGGGGGCACATTTTTTGGAATGGACAAGCTTGATTTTTTTTAAAAAAACAAAAGAAATAAACTGCAAACACCTCTCCTGCCCCCGTACAATTAAAACTGTTCTGAAGCTCCGCATAAATGATGGCGCTTAGCTAACCAAAAACTGTAAACTGTCACCAGCTCAAAATCAAAAGCCAAAAGGGAGACGTCAGGTAACTTGGAGCTTGTCTAAATACAGCAGTTGTGTGGCTTTAACTAATACCCGTGCCTTCCTAATCTGGGCACAGTTACACCCCATGTCAAAGTCAGCAGCAGCAGCCATGAGCTCAGCCCCTTTGACGTCCCATACCTCCCTCACTGTTATCTTCCATCTTCCCCTGTGCAGTGCAGAGTGGCTTAATTTCTGTAGACGAGCTCTGCACCAATCTACTACATCATCTACCCATTCTCTGTGGGGTCTGCCCCTCCTATTCGAACCGTCCATTATGCCCAGTACCAGGGTCTTGTCTTTTTGTTTGTCATTCATGGTGCAGATACGCCTGAATGGCTGCAACTTCGGTTGTATAACCTTCTGCAGTAGGTTCCCTGTCGGCGGTATCTTCCTATATAATTTGTCATCAGTGATCTTCTGCATGCATCCTATTCTCAAGATCTTTTTATAACAATTCTGGGGCGGGGGGCAGGGGGAAGCAATACTCTTATTCAAATTTGAGGAGAGCTCCCTAGTACAGCACATTTATTTGTATTTTTATTATTATTTAAATAGTATTCAGCAAGTTTAGGCCCTGACATAGCTTTTCATAAGTTTCAAATTTTCATATTTTTCAGGAAGAAGTGTTCTTTCAAAAAAGGGGTTTGTTTTCAAAGTATCCCCATCTACACAGCTGTTTTTTTTCTGAAAACAGCACTTCCGGAGCAGCGAGTGGCTGTCATTATGCAAATGAGGCACACTATTTATAAATCAGCACCTCATTTGCATTTCTGATTGGCCACATTTGCGTTCCCCTTCTGAAAGGGGAGTGTAGTGTAGACACAGCCTCAGTGTTTCCATTTCAGTCTGGCTGTGTCTACACTACAAAAATAACTTTGAAGTTGCTTGTAGTTGTATGTAGAATCTCTGCTGACTACTTCGAAGTAGTTCCTAACTTTGAAGTTAGTTCCTAGTGTAAACGCCCCCTTTAAGAAGAAAGCTATCCTGTTATGTCTTTGCAGATCCCCATAACACACTTGGTCAGCAGACTTAAAAAGAATGATGAGGGCTAGTGAATAGGTATGTGGTTTAGGGACAGGCTGCTAGTTTTCAGGAAGTAGGATTGAGGGACGAAGGCAGGTGGGATTGTTTTTGGAAGGTGTCTTGGTGCAACTTGAAAGTTTTGAGAGGAAAGGATTATTGGAGGAAGAGCATTTAGGAGTAAGTGAAGCTCTAAAAATTGACGGGAAGTGAATCACTGAGATGGACGGTACGGCGCTTAGTGAGACTGGGTTTAGGGTAATGTAAGGGGATGATGTCAGAGCGGACTTACCCAGACTTTTGAAAAGTGGAGCTGCTGGCCCTTTAGGTGTCAGAAATGGGGAGGCTGACCCTCATGGCCCACGCTGAACGTGACTGGAAGGGCACTCTTCTCTAAAGCTGGACTCCATCCAGATACAATGCTGTCCCTGTACTGATTGATTTGCAGAACTGGGACCAGAATGTTCTCACTTGACAGTCTAGTGAATCATATCTTTCCCCAGAAAGGGGACACATCAGGAAAGACAGGCTCACGGTGGTAAGACTTCATGCTAGGCACCATTTTTCCCACTGTGTGTGGTTTTTAGGTGTACTTTACCCTCTTGGAGCACCTCTTATTCTTGTTGAGGTTCATTACCCCTGTCTTCTTTCCCAGGACCAGGATTCTTGATTACTAGGGATGAAATTACCTCCTAGATAGAAGAAGAAGAAGAATCATGTGCCTTTGATCTCTGAGGTCCTGAGAAAATGGAGAGCTCAGAAAACCCCTGTGCAGGTAATTAGCCAGTTTTTAAGATGGAATTTCAAGACAGTGCTCCTATCAGTCTCATGCTGTGATCTCATAGGCCAGGTGGCCAAAATTACTGACACTCTAAGCCGTATACAATAATCTGTGGAAGTTCAAGAGCTGCAAGACATAATCTGCCCCAGGGGTAGTGCCATGGGGCTATAAACCCCTCCCTGATAGCAAAAGCCTCTAGTTCCATTTCTATGTAGGGCAGAGGTCATGAGCTTCCCTCTAACTGGTCTGGTAGATGAAAATGGGGCTGGTGTGGAGGCGGGGGAAGGGGTGTCTCAAGCCTTGCTTTAAGTGTGAAAGAGTCACATGTGGCTCACAAGCCATAGTTTAGCTGTTGTAGGTTCCCCTGTAGTAAAAATGCATTATTTGGGTCTCTGCAAAAATAGCTTAAACCAGTATTTCTTAAAGTTTTTGAGACCATGGACCACCAAACAATAATATTTTTTAATGTGGAACATATGTGAACATTTTCTTCAAAAAAATTATTATCAGACCAAATAAATAAATAAATTAATGAAACCAGCAACAGATACAGCAAAAACAAAATGAAGTAAATTTAATCAGGTATCATAGCAATGAAGAAGTAACTTTGATTTGAATAACAGACAATATATACCATCAGGTTATTTTTCTAAATGCTTGCAGCACACTGGCAAGTTGTTCCCAGAACACCAGTGTTCCACGAAACACAGTTTAAGAAACACTGGCCTCGACATTGATACCCCGGGCACTCCATTTTCTTTGGATCCTGTTACTTTAAATACAATGAAGAGTATTTGTCCCACTGGATTAATGTTGACAAGAATAAACAACTTTCAAAAATTAGAGCCCAAAGTTTAGGCTCCTAAGAGACATACAAGGAGAAGGTCCCCAGTGAGATTTGTGTTCCCAAATCACTTATGCCCTTAAGTCCACATGGAGGCAGGTAAGTAGGGGATTTTGATTTCTCTGGTGAAAGTTTTGGCCAATATTTTCTGTTTATTCAGACCATATATTTTCCTTCTATTATGGAAGCTTTGTAGCAGACCCCTAGCTAATGTATGGTTTTCTACTCAAAGTGGGGTTCAAATCCCTTATAAAACATAAAATGTCATCCTTTGTATGTCTCTTTGGCTATGTCTACACTAGCACACTACATCGCAGTAGCCTGTTCCGACGTAAGGACATCGAAATAGGCTACTTCGACGCGTATCATCTACACATCCAGCAGGGCTGGTGCCATCAACATTCAACGTTGAAGTAGTGACGATGAATGTCGAAAGGAGCCGCCCCAGAAGGAAATGTGGCGCGTCTACACACAAGCGCTCCCTGTCGAAATAAGGGGCCAGCAAAGCCCCAAGCCGCTCCCTTAAAGGGCCCCTCCCAGACACACTCGGCCTGCACAGCACGAGATCCACAAAGCCGACAACCGGTTGCAGACCCTGTGCATGCAGCATGGACCCCCAGCTGCAGCAGCAGCAGCCAGAAGCCCTGGGCTAAGGGCTGCTGCATGCAGCGACCATAGAGCCCCGCAGGGGCTGGACAGAGCGTCTCTCAACCCCTCAGCTGATGGCTGCCATGGAGGACCCCGCTACTTCGATGTAGCGGGACGCAGATCATCTACACACGTCCTACTGCGATGTTGAACGTTGAAGTAGGGTGCTATTCCCATCTTCGGGTAGGAATAGCGATTTTGACGTCTCACCGCCTAACGTCGATTTCAACATCAAAATAGCGCACGGTGCGTGTAGACGTGGCGCGTACTATTTCGACATTGTGCCAGCTACTTCGAAGTAGCCAGCTAGTGTAGATACACTCTTTGAGTCAAAACAAGCTTGAATTGTCAACATACTTTTCAAATTAGGCATTTTGAGAGTATGGAAAGTTTAACCCACTTTAAAATCCCAGACTCCATAATTTTTTTTAAAAGCAGTCTGAGGTTATGTTTTGTTTTTTTCCATACCATACCCTCTCACTGCACACTGCCAGCATTAATACATTAGCTATATCATGCACCATGAAACAGATAATATTCCATATTTTGGAAATTACTGAGAGTGGAAAGTGATTAGCTGATGTTTGTGTGGCAAGACGTGACATGCTGCGGGTGTGAGTGTTAGTGTTGCTCTGATTGGTGATTTTCCTGATTTTTTTTTTTTTCTCCTTCAGTGGTTGCATTGATAGGAAATGCACGAGAGCACCCCAGGCACTGAGTTAAAGGGTTTTTTTTTTTTTTTTTGTATTCTTCACAAGGTACCTCAGTCCCCTGATACAGGGGAGAGACAAAGCCCAAAAGTGGGCTTTTGCCCCATTAAGCTGAGGAGATTAGATCCCCATGTCGCTGGAGATTTTGATGGCAAATTGCTCCTCTGAGTGTCTCAGCTTATGCTGGACTTTGCTTCTTCTCCACATTAGCAGCCTGAGATGGTTTTTGCAGAACAAGGGTCATGCAGAAAAATAGTCCTCAGTGGTCTGGAGGGAGAGAGCCCATAGTTCATTCTCCTCCTCGGTTTCCCTTCACATCGATCTACTTTCTCTTTCAGCTGTGTACCATTCCCCACCTCACTCTCTTTCACTTGGTTCCTCCTCCTGACTGTTTCTTCCGTGTCCCTCCCTCTCCTCACTTCCTGTTCCTCTCAGGGGCAGGATGTGCTGGGGCTGGATGCAAAGTTTATAGTCTTGGGCCTGGTCTGCACCTCATGCTTAGGTCAGCCTAGCTACTGTCATGCCCTGTGCACAGTAGTTAGCACAACCCCACTGTAGACACAGCTAGGTGTAGAGAAGGAGTCTTCCCTCAATCTGGCTGCCTCCTCTAGAGGGAGGATTTACTGCAGTGATAGAGAGACCCCTTCCATCACTGTCATGAATGTCTGCACTACAGTGGTAAAGCTGCATCCTCATAGCAGTGTGGCTGTATTGCTTGCAATGTGCAAGCATATCCTTAAGCTTAGTGACTTGCTGGTGGTGCATCTTTTATCCTTGGCTGAGATTGTCTGTGGTGAGGTGAAAGCAATGAGTGCTTCCCAGCTTCTCTCTTTATTTCCCTAGATGAGGCGATTGTGAGAGAAAACAAAGAGGAGACCCCTCAGCTGCCACTAGACACAGGGGAGAAACTGGACACACGTGCAGGCCTCAACAGCTGTCAGAGGCCGCAGGGGAGAGAAAATCGCTATCAATGTGCAGAGTGCAGGAAAAGCTTTGGTGTCCATTCAGCACTGATCAAACACCAGAGAATCCACACTGGAGAGAAACCTTATCAGTGCAGTGAGTGCGGGAAGCGCTTCAGTATGAGCTCCACGCTCGTGACGCACCAGCGGATTCACACAGGGGAGAGGCCTTACAAGTGCTGGCAGTGTGGGAGGAGCTTCAACCAGAGCTCACACCTCACGCAGCATCAGAAGACCCACCAGGGGGAGAAGCCGTGTACCTGCACGGAATCCAGAGAGGGTGTTACTGGCAGCTCAATGTGCGTGAAACACCCAGGGCTGCGGGCTGGAGCGGGGGCCTATCGATGCACCCAGTGTGGGAAGAGTTTCAATCGCAGCTCCACGCTCTACAACCACCACAGGGTCCACACGGGAGAGAAACGCTACCAGTGTGAGGAGTGTGGGAAAGGCTTCAGCGTGAGCTCCAACCTCCTCCGGCATCAGCAGACCCACATGGAGCAGAGACCCTACAAGTGTCCAGAGTGCCGGAAGAGCTTCAGCCTCAGCTCTGATCTGGAGGCGCATCAGAGGCTTCACCTGGGAGAGAAACCCCACCCATGCCCTGAGTGCGAGAAGAGCTTTGACCAGGAGTCGCAGCTGCTGCGACACCGGCGAGCTCATGCCAGGGAGAATGTGTATGAGTGCGCTGCGTGTGGGAAGAGCTTCAGTCGGAAGGGGAACCTTCTGAGGCACCGGGACATCCACACTGGAGACAAGCCTTACCAGTGTCACGAGTGTGGGAAGAGCTTCAGCCGGAGATGGTCGCTTGCGCAGCACCAGCGGATCCACACTGGAGAGAAACCCTACCGCTGCGCCGAATGTGGCAAGAGCTTCTGCTTCAGCTCCCAGCTCACCACCCACCAGCGCGTCCACACTGGGGAGCGGCCCTACCCGTGTCCCGAGTGTGGGAAGAGCTTCGTGGACAGCTCAGGGCTCGTTCAGCACCGGCGGATTCACACAGGGGAGAAGCCCTACCAGTGCACCCAGTGCGGGAAGAGCTTCCGGCAAAACTCGGTGCTCATCCAGCACTGGCGAACCCACTCTGGTGACAGGCCCTTTGAGTGCGGGGCCTGCGGGGAGCGCTTCAGCCAGAGCTCCACGCTGATGACGCACCAACGGATCCACACCGGGGAGCGGCCCTACCGCTGCGGGGAGTGTGGGAAGCGCTTCAGTGAGAGCTCCCACCTCACACAGCACCGGCGAACCCACACGGGGGACAAGCCCTACCGGTGCGGGGTCTGCGGGAAGAGCTTTGTGCAGAGCTCACAGCTCTCCACCCACCGGAGGATCCACACGGGAGATAAGCCCTACAGGTGCCACGTCTGCAGGAAGAGCTTCAGTGACAGCTCGGCACTCACGCAGCACCAGCGAGTCCACACTGGGGAGCGACCGTACCAGTGCACCCAATGCAGGAGGAGCTTCAGCCAGAGCTCAGCACTGGTGCAGCACTGGAGGACCCACACCGGAGACAAGCCCTACGAGTGCACCGAGTGCGGGAAGGCGTTCAGCCAGAGCGCGGGGCTCACTCAGCACCGGAGCGCCCATGCAGGGGGAGAGAGGCACTGACACAGGGACCTCTGCGCTGTGGAATGTGCTGTGCCTCTGATGTCAGGAGCGGCTCCTTGCCATACTGAATGGCGCAATGCGGTGGAAGCAGTGCCGCGGTGTTAATTGACTGTGGAACTATCGCGATCCACCTCTTAATTAAAATCCTCCTAAGAATGCACGGAGCGCACAGTGATGCTGAGAATACTAGCCCTTCTCCTACAACTGGCCTGCAGCTATCAGAGGACATTATTATAAATGGGTAAGCTGAATCATAGGGGAATTTAGACAGGGGAACTTGAGCCAGAGCTGCTGAGCAGAATTACCCCTCCATTGTGGCTACAAAACTTGGGGAGTGGAAGCCATCTCAGAAGTGGCGGAAGCTCTGTCTGAAGAAATATGTGGAAGACAGCAACAGAGATTTCTGCATGAGTTAGGTCATTTGCTGTCCCGTCAGCTAGGCAGGCCATGAGTCAGACCCCAGCCCTGAGCATAGGATCTTTGCATTATAGTTGCCTCTCCCAGCTGCAGAGCTCCCAGCCTGCACCAGGAAAAGTCCCCTCCACACGTCTCTCCTCTGCATCTAAAGTGTGCATGGATCAGGGCCTGTAGGGAGAGGTGACTGTCCTTAAACCTTCATGATAGCCAACACCACCTTCTAACCCTCCCACAAGTCACTGCTTCACCTTCTTCTGTGTCCTTACCTGAAAGAGAGGAGACGGATGTTCTTTTCCTTGCTGGCCCAAGTCACAAATGATTCCCCATTCAGTGCTTCCCACCCTCCTTTATCAGGGAACAGGGTGGGAAGAGCTGCAAGGAACCCTCAGAGCACCCCTTTATGGGGAAGGCCAAACAACACAGGGGTCCAGAGAAGGAAGGTGGCCAAGCTGATCTGGAAGATGGCAGGAGAATATGCACTTTGTTGGTTGTGTGCAATGGAACCACAAATGCACATGGTATTCTGGTTTAATTCTGAGAAGTGGAATGGAACCTGGGACCTCTGAAGCTTAGCGCATGAGCCTCTACCATATGAATGAAAAGCCAGCTGTCTGTTACCAACAGCTGGCTCTTTATTCTCTCTGTAAATTGTGTCAGTGCCACTACAGTATGCCACATTCACTGGTGTGAGTTATACTGGCAAAAAGAGAAATGATGAGGTAGTTTGCAAGCTTAGATACCATGGGAAGGATTATGGTACAAAGGCTTAGGTAGCTAATGTCCTCAGCACAGCACTAGGAGCACAGTTCATACTAGCTTGATTCAGTTTCTTCCTTCCTTTCTGAGCCCGTGAGTGAGGAGAGAGCTTGTCTTGGGAGCACCAGGTGTGGCATGAAGAACACCTCTGTTGTTTGCCAGCAACATTTGAGGAGGTGGCCATTTATTTCTCTTAGGAGGACTAGACTCTTCTAAATAAAAAGCAGAGAAAGCTGCAAGGGGATCTCCATTATTAACCATTAGAACAGGACTCAGCAACCTTTCCGAGGTGGAGGGCTGAAATGTGACCTTTTGACCTCTCTGTATGGTTCAAGTGCCGGTGATGCTTTTTAAAGTCACTAATAGTCCTACTTTCAACAGCTCCATTAATAAATAAGTAAAGAGTCAGAGCATTACCATTTAGGTGGTGGTTGGTGGCATTAGCTGGTCCTTTGTTAATGCACATGCACCATGGCTTTGAGCAAGCTCCCAGCTGAATGGGGAAGCAGGGGTGGGGCTGAGCTCCCACCTTGCATGCCGATGAAAATAGGCTCATGTGCTGCTCTTGGTACCCATGCCGCAGTTTTCTGGCCTCTGCATTAGAAGATCTATGTGGGGTTGAAATGCTATCGATATACCAAATGTAATGGCATTCCAGTAGCAGCTCAAATCTCATACACCAGAGAATCTATATAGATGAGAACTTCCTTGACTTAAACCCTTGCACTCTGAGTGGAGAATAGGTCTACAAGTCTCTTCCACATCATTCCGTCTTGGGACAAAACTTCTACCTGACTCCAGGGGTACCCCTGTTATTGTCCTTCCATCTCAGTAGATCTGTGGGAAAATTTTTGTCATAGCAATGACCCTTTATCTGACTTAACAAAATGAGTCCCAGGACCTTTGTGTGGTTGAGGAGCCAATACCCAAGACGGATACAGTGGCACGTGAGTGGGTTTCCTATAGCGCTAATAGCTAAAACTCAAAATGGACATTTCGAAATTGTTTTTAAAGCAGGATAGCCTGCAGCTCTGAACTTCTTTAATTGGGGCAGATCAGTGTAGCTGCGTCTACACTAGCCGGCTATTTCGAAATAGCGGTGCCAACTTTGAAATAGCGCCTACCGCGTCTACACGTGCTGAGCGCTATTTCGAAGTTGAAATTCACGTAAGGCGGCGAGACGTTGAAGTCGCTATCCTCATCAGGAGATGGGAATAGTGCCCTACTTCGACGTTGAACAGCGAAGTAGGGCATGTGTAGACGATCCACGTCCTGCAACATTGAAATAGCGGGGTTCTCCATGGTGGCCATCAGCTGAGGGGTTGAGAGGTGCTCTCTCCAGCCCCTGAGCTCTATGGTCGCCGTGTGCAGCAGCCCCTTAAAGCTCCCTGCCCCCGAGTTCCTGTGCAGGAAGCTGAGAACGCATGCAGGCAGCAGCACAGCCACGTGCCCAGCCTGCACGTCCTCACCAGCCCCAACCCACCACCCTGCACCCATGGCATCCAGCCAGCCCGCCAAGCGCCCACAGGGCACCCCCCCCGCAAGGGGACCCAGGGCTCCCAGCCTGCCAGCCAGTGGGGGAAGAGGCAGCGGGGCCCCTCCTGGACGGAGGCCGAGATCCGGGACCTGCTGGGGCTCTGGAGCGAGGAGGAGGTGCCCCAGGTAATGGGGAGCAAGAGGCAGAACGCGGATGTGTTCGCTCGGCTGGCCGAGGGCCTGGCTGCCCGGGGTCATCCTGCCCGCACTCCTGACCACATCAGGAGAAAGGTAAAGGAGCTGTGGCAGGGTTACGCCTGGGCCCGGGACACGGCCAGCCGATCTGGGGCCACCCCCACCGCTTGCCCCTTTTACAGGGAGCTCAGGGCCATCCTGGGCCCCCAGTACACCTCCTCCCCCCCAGCCACCCTTGACACCTCAGGCGACGAGCCCCAGCAGGCCCCGGAGACGGAGTCCGCCCTGGAGGCCAGCCCTGCACCCCAGGCCCCCCCCCGCCAGGAGCCCACTCCTGGGACACTGGAGGAGGAGGAGGAGTCCTCCAGTGATGGGGGGCTCCAAATCGCCTCCCCTCCTGCAGCTGCAGCACGGCGTCCACCCGATGGGTGTCCCCCGACCGTGGGAGCGGAGCATCAGGTATGTACGCGACTGGTGCACACCCCCGGGGTTAAGGGGCGGGGACAAGAGACATGACCAGGGCCCTCCACATGCCCAGATGACCATGGCCCCGAGGCCAGCAGTGGTATGTCCCTCAGGAGAGTGCATCAGCCCCTGCCCCCCAGCAGGACAGCGCCATGCCCCATCCCTGGGGATGGGGGGGAGCGGAACCTAGGGTCCCCCGGGGGAGGGGGTTGGACACCCATCAGCAGCAGCAGCAGCATCTCCGGGCGATGGGGATGGGGAACCAGCAGCAGAGGGGTGGGGGGACAAGGGCCACGGGTCAGGGCCCACACTAACGGCTGTCCCCACTCTTCTTCCCCCCTCTGTTCCGCAGCTGCACCATTGGAGGGCTCGGAGAGCACCGGCGCAGTGTCAGTGGTCCCGGACAGCCCTCCGGGGCCATCCCACCAGTCCAGCCCCTCGGCGGAGCACGGACCAGCCCCAGGACGAGCCCGACAGCGGCGGAGCCATCCGCGGGCATCCATGGACCCCCAGCTGCTCGCCACCCTCCGGCGTCAGCTGGAGGTGTCCGAGCGGCGCCTGCAGGTGGAGGAGCAGCGGCTCGACTTCCAGGAGCGAGCGCTGGCCTGGCGCCAGGAGGCTTGGGGGCCCTTCATGTGCACTTTCCAGGACATTGCGTGGCACTTGGCCCCCCTTGCCACTCTGCCCGCTGCTCCGCCTGCCGTCCCTCCACCATCCGTCATCCTGGGGCCTGCCACCGAGGGGGACTATGGGCCTCCGGACTCCGCCCAGCCCTATCTGCCGGTTCTCCTGGCCCCCACCCCGCCTCGACAAGGCCTCCAGCCAAGACGTGGGTCGCACCCCCCACACCGGGCGCAGGACAGTAGGGGGTGCGTGGCAGAGGACGTTGCCCCCCAAAGCCCCCTCCTCTTTGGATATATTTCCCCCATCCATGTAAATAGATTTTGTTCTACCCCTGTTTTGTACCTGCCCCCCCATGTACATAGTTCACCCTTCTTCTGCTAATAATTAATACAGGTTGCATGGTTTTGTTTAAAAAAAAATTCCATTTATTGCACAGAAGTAGGGGGGGTGTGCTCTCGGGTTCTCTGTGGTGTGGGCGTGGGGGCAGGGAGTGTTGTAGAGGATGGGGGGGGTGCAGTGGGTGGCACACCCGCAGCTGGCTCTGCCAGCGTTCACCCCGCAGCCTGGTCAAAATGGGCCCGCAGGGCCTCCCAGACCCAGATCCCCTCAGGGTCGACCTGGCGACTGGGGGCAGTGGGTGGCTGGATGTCGGCCCTGCCAGCCTCCACAGCCCAGCCGTGGAAGAAGGCCTCTCCCTTGCTCTCCACCAGGTTGTGGAGTGCGCTGCACGCGCCCACAACCTGGGGGATGTTGGTGAGGCCCGCATCCAGTCGGGTGAGGAGACACCTCCAGCGGCCTTTGAGGTGGCCGAAAGTGCGCTCGACCACCTGGCTTGCATGGTTCAAGCATGTGTTGAACTGCTCCTGGCTGGCTGTGACATGGCCCATGTAGGGTGCATGAGCCAGGGCTGGAGGGGGTACGCCGTGTCTGCAACAAGGCAGAGGGGCACGGTGGTGTCCCCCACAGGGATCTCCCGCTGGGGGATGTAGGTCCCTGCCTCCAGCCGGCGGCACAGGCCTGAATTTCTGAACACCCGGGCATCATGGGTGCTGCCAGACCAGCCAACATAAATGTCCAAGAGGCGGCCCCGGCTGTCCACCAAGGCCTGGAGGACCACGGAATGGTATCCCTTCCTATTGAGGAAGCGTCCTCCGCTGTGCTTCGGGGCACGGATGGGGATATGGGTCCCATCCAGAGCCCCAAAGCAATTTGGGAAGCCCAGGCTGGCAAACCCCGCGATGGTTGCATCCGGGTCCCCAAGCTGCACTAGCCTGTGGAGGAGCAGGGCATTGATTGCGCGGACGACCTGCAGGGGAAGGACATGAGAGAGCACCAGTGAGGGGTGTGCAGGGTGTGTCTGGCCCTCCCCCCTCTCCCCCCCGGTGCCCCCCCCGGGTCTTCTTACCTCCATGAGGACAGCCCCGACGGTGGCCTTGCCGACACCAAACTGCTGCCCCACGGATCGGTAGCTGTCTGGAGTGGCCAGCTTCCAGACAGCGATGCCGACCCATTTCTCTACAGTGAGGGCACGTCGCATGGGGGTGTCCTGGTGCCTCAGTGCAGGGGTGAGCCACTGGCAGAGCTCCAGGAATGTCTGCTGGCTCATTCAGAAGTTCCAGAGCCAGCGGTCGTTGTCCCACTCGCTGAGCACCAGCCGCTCCCACCAGTCCGTGCTCGTGGAGTATCTCCACAGCCGGCGGCGTGTGCAGTGGGGGGGGGGGGGCGGGGCTGGGAGGGCAGCAAGTTCTGGGGCTGCTTCCTCATCCCCTGGGGGCATTTCATTTTCTTCAAAGAAAAGATGCAGAGCTGCCTCCTGCATGGCACTGAGCAGGGCAACCACTGCTCCTCTAGGGGCAGGTGTGTGGGCCTCTGGCTGCTCCTGCTGCTGCTGCTGCTGCTGGGGGTCCATGGTGCTTCACGGGGTGTGCGTGCTTGTGGCTCTGCAGACCGCGTGCTGTGCAGGCTGAGTGTGTCTGGGAGGGGCCCTTTAAGGGAGCGGCTAGCTGTTGCCCCGGAAGTGCTAGTCCGCCCTGTGACCCTGTCTGCAGCTGTTCCTGGCACCCTTATGTCGATTTGGGCTGCTTTTGTGTGTAGACGCTCCCCTGCAGCGCCTCCTTCGATGTAGTGCTGTCCAGCGTTGACGTTGAACGTCGGCGGCACCAGCCCTGGAGGATGTGTGGATGCTATTTGTCGAAATAGCTTATTTCGATTTCGCTACATTGAAATAAGCTATGTAGATGTAGCATCCCAGTGTAGACCCAGCTTGTAAGTGTACTGGAGCCCTTCCATCCCCCAGCTTCCCTTTGTTTTCTTTCACAAGGGCATTAAGCAGTCTGCGTCATGTGACAGTGCACTGCTTAAACTTGGAGAAGACTCTGAGCTGGTATGTTTTGCTGGCAGTAGCCCTGTGTGACTGTGAGTGACAGACATTTGGGTTCTTTGCTTTCATACATACAGACAGCACCAGTTACCGCATTACATTCAACTTTGCTTCCTCTTTCAACCTTACGACCCATGATCTCAGCTTTTGAGTCTTATACAGGTTGGATAATATCAGAGAGGTAGCCAAGTTAGTCTGTATCTTCAAAAACAACAGGAGGTCCTGTGGCACCTTCTAGACTAACATATTTTGGAGCATAAGCTTTCATGGGCAAAGGCTTGCTTTGTCAGATGCATCTGAGGAAGTGGGTCTTTGCCCACAAAAGCTTATGCTCCAAAATATCTGTTAGTCTGTAAGGTGCCACAGGACTTCTTGTTGTAGTTGGACAATGACACTTGGAATATGTGCATTGGGAAATGATTGCCTTCGATAAGGCATTATAAAGGAATTAGAAAAGTAAACCTGTGGCCTGTCTACAGCTGTATGAAGGTGCAGCGTACAAATAAAAGTGAAAAATAAAAAATAGAATTTTATGATCATACATCACTTGACTCTGAACTCTTTCACAGATCGTCACTGTGGGAGCAAAGCTAAGGTGTTTGTGTGATCATTAATGTGCTGTTCCAAATATTTGAATGTTTGGATTTCTTACAAAGGTAATTTGCAAAGGAAAAAAAAAATAAGTTTTTTTCCCCACTCTTTTGATTTCTTTGAGACATGTAGAGTCTTTAAAATAAGATACACCATTCAATTAGAAAATCAGATCTTTGCTGCCCTTGGTGAGTGGTGAAAAAATAACTGAGATTTTAAGTGGACTGAAGGATTTAGTCACCTCTTCTCTTCAATGGGAGTTGCACAGCTAACTTTCAAGTTCAGGATACCAGAGAAACAGTGCTGCTGAAACTTGTGAAACTTGTATGTGGAGAGATTCTGTGGAGAGTTTGGTTAAAACTCTGCCTTCTGAACTGGATTTTTGCATGTGGTTTGTTTGAACACCCTTTTGAAAGCACAGATGAAGAACTGCCTGTTTAAGGCACCTTTACATCGGGACTGAAAAGATATTAAGCCCTGTGTGAGGCATCCAAGGAGTTTAATAGGAAAACTAGATTTGTTTATTGTGACACTTCTAGGCTGTGTCTACACTATCCCAAAATCTTCAAAATGGTTGTGCAAATGGCCATTTTGAAGTTTACTAATGAAGCGCCAAAATACATATTCAGCACCTCATTAGAATGCGGGCGGCCGTGGCACTTCGAAATTGCTATGGCTCACCGCTGTGCGGCTCAACCAGATGGGGGTCCTTTTCGAAAGGACCCCGGCAGCTTCAAATCCCCTTATTCCTATCTGCTGTTAGGAATTAAGGGATTTTAAAGTTGCTGGGGTCTTTTTGAAAAGGAGCCCTGTCTGGATGAGCCGCACGGCGGCAAGCCATAGTAATTTCGAAGTGCTGCAGCTGCTGGAATTTTAATGAGGCGCTGAATATGCATTTCGGTGCCTCATTAGTAAACTTCAAAATGGTCATTTGCATGGCCATTTCGAAGTTTTGGGATAGTGTAGATGTAGCCCTAAAGTAAAAAGCAGGTCAGAAACTAAAACCTTCTGAGGTAGAATATGGTGAATCTATCGGGCTGTCCTTATGCATGAGGAAGCAGAAAAGGCATAGCCAGTTTTCTTATATTACCTGACACCCTTAAATGTAAACTCAGCTTCTAATTCCTTGTATTTTTTCTCATAACTACTATGTGTTGTAAGTCTTCTTAGTACATAATTCCAGTTTAGCAGGGATTTTGCGTGTGTATGCGTGTAGAATGAGCATTATGTAGTTTTCAGCAACTTAACCTTTTTATCACCAATAAAGTGTGTGTGTTGGGGGGAGGAGTTATGGGACTTGATTCAATATAGAATTAAGGGTAACAGTACACTTGAAAGATAAAGTGGGGAAGAAAAAGGCACTCTTTGTATTTGAATGGGTTCTCTCTTTCCTCACCAGAAGTGGCTGGTAATGCAAAAGGGAAAGTTAATAAAGGTAAGGTACACAGAAGCCTCTGCAGAGAATGAACATTTGACACCTGTCAGGAATGATCTAGTGATTCTTTGAGAGCAGGAGACTGAACTGGATATCCTCTCAGATCCCTTTAGTCCTGCACTTCTGTGATGGCAGAGATGGTGTCAGAAGGAAGCAGCAGAAGGGTTGTTTGTACCAGTGTTAGATCTCCAGTGAAAAAGATCCTTGACTGTCATGACCAGCTATCATTACTGCAAACAGTGGGAGTGGAGATCTTTGCTAAAGACATCACAAAGCAGACTAACTGAACTATTCTAAGAGAGGTTGTGGATGTTTGCTTCCACTACGAAGTTGATTGTTAGAAATCTTTTATTTGTCCCTTGACAGTTGGATGGTGAAATGTATTCACAAGGTAGTAGGTTTAGTGGGTTGTAGTTTTTTTTTCATAGAGTGATGGAATGATATAGTAGAGCTTGAGGGTAAAGAACTGGACAGTGTTTGTTGCACTTCTACTTTTTCTGTCTTCCCTTAAGCTTGTCTCTTTATCATATTAAGAATATATATGAAAGAGATGTGCTGCTAAGGGTTCCTAATGGTGCAACCCCCAACAGAATGGTGTGATTGACTCAGATGGAAAATGTGAATTTAAGGAGATTATTGAACATCCAGTATTTAAGTGAACATTAATAAATCCAACACAGCTGTAGAAAATGTAAGGTGCTGTTCTATTTAAGACCACAAGGCCTGCAAGAAACCCATCTGACTGCCTCTTGATGAGTTAAAAAAGCAACACTGAAGAGAAAGGTAAAATGACAGCTGGAGGAGCAGAACACTTGCAGGAGTGTAGAGCCCTTTGGTGAGTTTATGGACAGATTGGTAAATAGAAAAACTGTGTGGCAATTTTTACCCCTCAGGCACTCCAGTAATGAACACAGGGTAGACAGCATCCTTCCTGCAGCCTTGGGGACACTTGGCATCCTGCCTTGATTTACCTTTGCCCTTTCACTAGCCTGTGCCTGAAGAGTGTTTTACTCACCAAAGCCCAGGGACTGAGTAGGAAACACCTGGGTCACGTGCCAGTGACATTGGTTTAAGCAGAAAGGAGAAATGGCATATTCCACACAGGCAGAAGTGGGAAAAGTACCCAAAAAGTTACTTATGTAAAACTGCAGCTGCTGAGGGTGCGTGTGTACCTGTGCATTTATGTACAAGTTATTGATGTCCCTCTAGAAAACTACTTGAGTAAAAGTGCACACGCATGCACATGCACATGCACATGCACATACACATACCTAGATTGTACACGAGTACCTAGACGTGAAAGCAGCTGCACTTTTGGGGTACTTGTCTCACCTGTGCACAAAGGAGAACTGGATTTCTTTTCCGTTGAAAGGCAGAAGGAGTTCGAGACGGGCAGCAGCAGCAGAAGTAGGAGATCATGCTCTTTCCATACAAATTCTCCCACCTCAGGTCTACAAGAAGCCTGCCTGTGCCTTAGGCCTCTGGATCTGTCCACATGTGTACTCTCTCAACCTGATTTCCTCGGTGCCAGCCGCAGTGTGGCCTCCAAGCCAGCACTTCCTGTACAAAAAGTGGTGCCCGCGGCAGCCGCCGCCCCAGGCGTTTTGCAAAGCAGGAAAGGCCTCCATTGCAGGGGCGAAGGTGACGGGGGGTGGGAGGAGGAGGAGGGTTAGCAGAGAGCAAGTGACCCCGTTGTCATCACGTTCCCTCTTCCGGAAGCAGCAGAGGGCGCCTGCCACCGCGGCCGATCGCTCGCCATGTGACTGGGGACTTGCAACTACCTGCGGTGCGTTTGCTGCTCCAGCCCGGCTAGCCAGCGGCTCCGCTCGGTAGCGGCCGGCTGGGAGCAGCCTGGGGCGCAGAGGACAGGCCCGGCCGGGGTAGGTACATAGGGACCTGGCGGGAAGGAAGGCACCTTCCCAGGAGCTTGGCCGCGTAAGGCCTTGGCACGGGCGTGTAGCTGGGGGCTGGGGCTTGTCAGTTTCCCGCTGCCAGCCCCGAAGGCGCTTGCAGCACATGCGCCTGCTCTTAGCTGCGTGCGCTGCTCCCTGCGCCGGTCCCGGGGTCCGGGAGTTACTCGGGAGCGATCCTTGCTGCGGCTTCTCCGGGTGAGGGGGGAAATACACGTTTCAAAATCGGTGAGAGCTGCTCCTGCAGAGCTCCCGGCCGTGCCCTGATTGGTGCCCTAGGTGCGGAGAGGCGACGGGAGCCGGGGGTGGCAGGGGCGCGTATGGGTTTAGGAAACCTTGGGCCCCGGAGGAGAAGGGCAGCTCAGAGCAGCGGCTCTCCTCAGTCCAGAGTGCTAGAGCCCCCTCCCCAGTCTGCTTTGTCTTGCCCGCCCCCACGTTGCACCTCATTTAAAAACTACGTGCTTACAAAACCAGGTGCGAAGGCGCAGTTACTGGTAAGCTGCTTGTTTTCTCCCTTTGACCATGTAACTAACTGGGTTGGAATATGGTGTACGTCCACGTCAGTGTATAGAGCAGTATAAACCAAGCATTGGCTATGAAATGCTAGGTAGGACTGACTTTGCTAGGGCTTTTCTGTAGCTTGTAAAATTAGGCAGAGCTCTAGCTAAGTTGATGTACCCCATGGAAGACTGCCGCCGCCTGGACCCCTGGCTGAGGACCACTCTTCTAGGCAGCCTCTTGACAAGGTTTGCCTAAGGGGAAAATACACTGTAGTCCCTGGAGAAAGCGAAAGGAAGTTTAGTGGAATTGGGGAGCGAGTACTGGCAGGCCTGTGAGCCGCTGAGTTACACCAGAAAGAAGGACGTGGGTGTAGGGAGGTGTTGTGATAAGGGGTTCAGGGAAGTGGGGGAAGAGGGTTGTGGTTAGGGGACAATGGCCTAGGGATGGAAGTTTATTTAAAGCAGACAAATAACATCACCAAAAAGGTGAAACTCACCAGCAAGCAGCTGCAGGTGATAGCGGATGAGTTATAAATGCTTTATCATAAACAGTTGGGACATGGATATGTAAAGAGATAAAGGTACTTTTTGAATGTAAAAACATGTTAAATGGGGCCAACTGAACTGAAACTTACAATGCACCTACCCTGATTGCCCATTTCGCTGTAAAACCTATTTCAGGGGATTGGGATCAAATCTGCACCTCTCTGCTTGCCGAAGCCCACACCTGGGATGCAGTGTGTGACATTGTGATGGATACTGGGACACATGAAGAATATCTCTGGGTCTTTTCTTTGCTTGTAGCCTGCACTGCAAGGGGGAGGGTGGGTGTTTGTAACATGTATCGGGGGTAGCCAAGTTAGTCTGTATCTTCAAAAACAACAAGAAGTTCTGTGGCGCTTTATAGACTAACAGATATTTCGGAGCATAAGCTTTCGTGGGCAAAAGCTTATGCTCCAAAATATGTTAGTTTATAAGTGCCACAGGATTTCTTGCTGTGTTTGTAACAGGGGCACCCGAACTAGAGCTAGTGTGTTAAAAACTGCACTGGAGCCGAGGCAAGATCGCTAGGCAGAGTGCAAATGGTTGGTTCTGCAGGGTCAGTTTAATTAGTCTTACGGGGGATATAAACAATCTTCAGCAAGACAGAGGAGGGGGCACGAAAGCTGTGTGGCGCATAGAGCTTCGGCACTGCGGGGCGAAAGGAGACGTGCAGTGCAGCCTGCAGGAAGTCACGGCTGCTCCTGAGCACCACTTGTCCCCCGCAGCCAGGGCTCTCTCTCAGGCTGAGAGCTCGAGGCAGTGTCCCGGGCTGCAAAGGAGGCACTACGAACGGAGGTGGAAGGGGGGCTGAAAGTGCTGCAGAAAATCCCCTGACACCCCGGATTCTCCCCGATGCAATGGCAGGTGGCAGAGGAGGACTCCGGCTAGCAGGTCCCCGGGGGTGGCGCGGAGAGGGCCCGGCCGTAGCCGGTAGGAAAAGCAAACGAACCTGGCTTTCGGCGGTGCGGGCAGTGAAGGGTTAAAACCATAGAGCCGGCCAAGCCTCCCGCTGGTGCGAGGCTGTGAAGTCATGCGAAGGGGGCGGGGACGCGAGGACGCAAGGGTGAGCAGTCTCCCGCGGGCAGTCGCTGGTGCGCTTGCTCGCTCGAGGCGTGGCGCGCACGTGGGGCCTGCTGTCACTCGCCCGGCAAGGGACGGGCTCAGGCCTGGCCAGCGGTGACTGCGGGGCGCGGGCAGACGGGAGCGGGAGCCGCGCGTCTGTGCTGTGGAAGCGCCTGCAACAAAGGGGGCGGGCCGGGGGGCGAATTAGGAGCCCCAGT